>NC_139010.1:57002021-57329113 GCF_964374135.1 Grampus griseus | reverse complement strand
AGACTCTATTTTAGTAATCTCTCTGTTCCTCAACTATAGTAGGCATTCAATGAAGGTTTGTTGAATGAGAGGGACTGAGTGTGTGAGTACATGATTGGAGTTCTTCTATTGCCTATGGTTGGCTTCCCTAACATCTCCATCCAGCAAAAATGTCTAGTTATCTTTCAAGCTTCATATCACCAATCAACTCTTTCTCAGAGCTGTTCTTGAATTCTTCTAAGTGAATGTTTTCTCTCCTGCTTCTAAATTTCATTAACATTTTATCTGTATCCCTTTATGCATTTAGTAGGTATGATGTTGTCTATAAATATTCATAGTCTTTTGCAAACTTGTCATATTTCCCTTCCTAGAGTATAAGTTCCTTGAGAGTAGGGACTTGGTATACTGATTCTTACATCTCCTCTAGCACCTAGTACACAGTTGGTACCTAATAAACAGTCAAAAATTGTCTGCTGACTTGGGCTGTCTCAAATGAGAGTAGGGAATCAGTGACACAAATGTGCTAATTATCCACATCTGGTCTTAAAGGTGTTTCTGATTATTAGTTAGCAGTTCAGTTTCCCTTTAGGAAATACGGCCCTTTTGCTAATGATCACTTTAACTACCACACATCTCTGTAATGACTGGTTGCCTTTAAAATGAGCCAATAACTAGATGTTTATGGAGAGCATACATGTGAAAGACCTGTGAAGAGAATACACAAAAGGTTCAGAGACCCAGTAGAATGGGTGGTGAATTTTTCTAGAAATCCTACTTCATATATCTCATTATCATCTTCATCTTCTGAGCTACCATAAAATGAGAGCCTGCTATATGCCAGGAACTAGGTCATTTCATACCATGTTTTTTAATCTTTAAAATAACTGGAATTTTTCTTTAATTGTTACTTTTTAATTTTAGATTTATTTTTTATCAAGGTAACATTGGTTTATAACATTGTATAAGTTTCATGTGTACCCTATTGTATTTCTACTTCTGTGTACCATACAGTGTACTCACCACCAAAGAACTGGAAATACTATCTTTAATCTACTGTTGAGGAAACGGAGGCCTAAGGACTTTAGGTAATTTACCCAGAGATCACTCACAGCCTACCTAATCTTCATATCCTGCTCATATCTAAGCTCTCTGAAGTCCATCTCAGCAGTATTTCTCAAAGTCAAGACATCCACTATCATTACTCCAGTCTCTCTGTCATTGTTTAGTCCCTCTTTAGCTCTTGTCTGGGTCATCACAGGGGGCTTCTCATGGTTCCCCTGCCTGTAGTTTCTTCTACTTCCAGTATGTCTTCCACAGTATTAGACAGAGACATAGACATAGTCATGTCACTCACCTTCTTCAAAAACCTTTGTTAGATTCCCATTGCCCTCAACTCCTAAGCATGGCATTCAAGGATTTTTGTAACCTGGACTTGCCCTCACTTTCTAGTCCTATTTTGAACCGTTTACTCCCAGATTAATATCCACAATAGGAATCCCTCACTCTGGTTCTCTAGTAGCACTTTAATTATGTTACACCTGGTTCTCCAATACTGTCTATCATAGTTGTAAATACACAGGTCAGTCTCTCCTTTTAGACAATGAACAAATTTAAGGCAGAGAATATTATGACTTACTGTGCCTAGCACATAATAGGTGCATAAGGAAAGATTATTAAATTGGCTGAATTAAATTGAAATGAGCTTGAATTTGGGGTGAATAAGTCATTAGAAGCCATAGCCCATTTTGAGGAACAATTACAGCTGTGGCCTAAAGGGACACATTTATGATTATGAATTGATTATAAAATGATTATAAATTCTTAAATCGGTCTCTATACTGTAAGACGCCAACCATTCAGGCAGTTGTGTATCAACTACAGTATGGACAGAATGGATCTCAGATACATTTAGGACAACTTTTCTAAGTGTTTTGCTAGCTCTGAAAAGAACCTGGGTGCAGTGGTTCCATACCAACTCAAATAAGACTTGAGAGGGGATTTGAAGGGTGAGAGAGAGGTAGCTTGCCAAGTGAAATGTCTTAGAAACACCAATTTAATGACTTACATATAAGTTAATCATAAACACATGCCACAGAAAAGGCATGTTTTGGCTCTCTGTGGACCACAAATGATTGAAAAATAGTTGGAGATATTTCCTGAGCCTAAAAATGAAGAGAGAGCAGGTCTATACTTCTTTAACTATGAATATTAGTGCAACAGATAAATTATCCAGGGGGTCTGGGGAAGGTAGAAATATGGACAGGAAATAAGAGAATGAGATTCAGCTTGAAAGTATGCTCCAGGTACATCTGGGGCAAAATAATCAGAAACAGAAAATTTTGTTTGAGGGAGAATGCAATAAAGTTATGGAGAGTACAAGGCATTCAGGGTAATTTCTAGTTGGCATGGCCATTGTGCTTTTGGTAATATCAAGATTTACCTGGCAGAAGAAAGCTTTTGCTAAAATTGGACTAACTTTTCCAGATAACTCAAGGAAATAAATGAACAAAGTCAAAACTGTACTCTTTGAGCATAGAGTCCAGAGGCAAATGGAGTCTGAGATCCAAAGCAAGAGAAAACTGAAGTTCAAGTTCAAATGAGATACCTTTGCTAGGAAAGGACACAATCTTTGTCTGAAGCCATGAACACATTATGGACCATCAACAGAAGACCTTCCTAGAAGTGTTTATCCGTCCTTATAATTTGAAAACACTTTTTGAAGAGATCAGACATCTGAATAGGCCAAGCTAGAGTCCAGTCATGATAGGCAAGTTCTGACCTTGGAAACTGGGCCATGCAGTGTTATACAGGTACATTGAAGTGAAGACCAAATGCTCTAATGACAAGGAAATACAAAGATGTTTTCTTCAAGTCTAGAAAAGAGAGTTGAAGAAAATAATCTATTGCTTTCTAGGAGGCAGGATATCTTGATCTTATAAAAATCTCTGGATGCCCAATCAAGTATGAGAAAAATAATAATGATCAATGATAATTATAATCTTTTACATTTGTACAATGTGTTACCATTTACCTGGTGCTTCTTACTCATTGCCCCATAATCTTCTCAGTAACCACCAGGCAATATTACTATTTCATTTTTACGGGTAAGAAACTGAAGCACAGAAATGCCAATTTGCTAGCTAGTGGCAGTGTCAGGGACTCAAGACTGGTTCTTCTGAGCCCTAATTCAGTATTCTTTCTGTATCTAGATAATTTTATAGCTTATTGGTATAACTCTGTAGGGAAGATAACTATAGCTTGTTGAAAGTTTCTTTACATAGTTCATAGCTCTTGTTGATTGAATTGATTGGATGGTCTAAGCATTTTACTATACTAACTCACTTAATATTCACAGCAATACTGTGAGGTAGACCTTATTATTACCCTCATTTTAAAGATAGAGAAGCAGGTAAAGAGCAATTAACTTGCCCACTGGTTAGTAAGTGGAGGGGCTGGAATTCAAATCCAGGCAGTCTGGCTCAAGGACTTACTCTTTACTACATTTTGCTGAATTTAGAAGCTACTTTATCATAAATATCATTTTTCCTGGTGAGGGGAAATCCATAACAAAAAGAAGTTGGCATCTAATTCTGGGTGTATCTAATCCTGAAATACAGATTTCAATTAACTGCATGTTTCTGTACTGGAGAAAAGTTAAAGTGACATGCCTATCAGCAGATGACACACTGTGACTCCAACCTAGACATGTAGCTCTAGTCTCAGCCACTATTGTGACTGCTAAATCCTCGGTGGAAAGAGATTTCCAAAGTGTAAGAATAAGAAGTGAGAGTCTGTCCGAGCTCATTGAGAGAACGGGCTGAGTCAAAGCAATAGCCAAAGGCCTCTGAGACAATAAAGCCCAGAGGATCTGAACTGGTTTGGTAACCTGGTGAGCCACAACCAACCCCCATCTCTGCATGAGACCCTCCAACACTAGCAGGTGCTGCTGCTAACATCTGCAGAAGATTTGGACTGCACTCCTGATTTTAGCAGAAATTGTTCCATATCAATCAGCCAGCTGAATTCATCGAGGACCAGGCAATTCTAAACTGGTCTTGGTCCTCTGGCAGGGTGTCAGGCCTGAGCCTGGGAGGTGAGAGAGCCGAGTTCAGGACATTGGTCCACCAGAGACCTCCCAGCCCCTGGTAATATCAATCGGCAAGAGCTCTCCCAGAGATCTCCGTCTCAATGCTAAGACTCAGCTCCACTCAACGACCAGCAAGTTCCAGT
The DNA here is from genome assembly GCF_964374135.1 of Grampus griseus. Classification (NCBI taxonomy): domain Eukaryota; kingdom Metazoa; phylum Chordata; class Mammalia; order Artiodactyla; family Delphinidae; genus Grampus; species Grampus griseus. The sequence goes on along the minus strand of NC_139010.1, from coordinate 57,324,904 downwards.
GCTGGACACCCCTGCCAAACAACTAGCAAGACAGGAACACAACCACACCCATCAGCAGAGAGGATGCCTAAAATCATAATAAGTTCATAGACACCACAAAACACACCATCGGACCTGATCCTGCCCGCCAGAAAGATAAGATCCAGCCTCATCCATCAGAACACAGGCTCCAGTCCCTTCCACCAGGAAGCATACACAACTCACTGAAACAACTTACCCACTGGGGTCAGACACCAAAAACAATGAGAATTACGAACCTGCAGCCTGTGAAAAGGAGACCCCAAACACAGTAAGTTAAACAAAATGAGAAGACAGAAAAATACACAGCAGATGAAGGAGCAAGGTGAAAACACACCAGACCAAACAAATGAAGAGGAAATAGGCAGTCTACCTGAAAAAGAATTCAGAGTAATGAGAGTAAAGATGATCCAAATCTTGGAAATAGAATGGAGAAAATAGAAGAAACGTTTAACAAGGACCTAGAAGAAATAGAGAGCAAACAAACAATGATGAACAACACAATAAATGAAATTAAAAACTCTCTGGTAGGAATCAATAGCAGAATAACTGAGGCAGAAAAACGAATAAGTGACATGGAAGACAAAATAGTGGAAATAACTACTGCAGAGAAGAATAAAGAAAAAAGAATGAAAAGAATTGAGGACAGTCTCAGAGACTTCTGAGACAACATTAAATGCACCAACATTCGAATTATAGGGGTCCCAGAAGACGAAGAGAAAAAGAAAGGACTTGAAAATATTTGAAGAGATTATAGTTGAAAACTTCCCTAATGTGGGAAAGGAAATAGTCAATCAAGTCCAGGAAGCGCAGAGTCCCATAGAGGATAAATCCAAGGAGAAACATGCCAAGACACATATTAATCAAACTATCAAAAATTAAATACAAAGAAAAAATATTAAAAGCAACAAGGGAAAGTCAACAAATAACATACAAGGGAATCCCCATAAGGTTAGCAACTGATCGTTCAGCAGAAACTCTGCAAGCCAGAAGGGAGTGGCAGGACATATATAACGTGATGAAAGGGAAAAACCTACAACCAAGATTACTCTACCCAGCAAGGATCTCATTCAGATTCAACAGAGAAATTAAAACCTTTACAGACAAGGAAAAGCTAAGAGAATTCAGCACCACCAAACCAGCTTTACAACAAATGTTAAAGGAACTTCTCTACGCAGGAAACACAAGAGAAGGAAAAGACCTACAATAACAAACCCAAAACAATTAAGAAAATGGTAATAGGAACATACATATCCATAACCACCTTAAATTTAAATGGATTAAATGCTCCAATCAAAAGACATAGACTGGCTGAATGGATACAAAAACACGAGCCGTATATATATATAGGCTCTCTACAGAGACCCACTTCAGACCTAGGGACACATACAGACTGAAAGTGAGGGGATGGAAAAAGATATTCCACGCAAATGCAAATCAAAAGAAAGCTGGAGTAGCAATTCTCCTATCAGACAAAATAGACTTTAAAAGAAAGACTATTACAAGAGACAAAGAAGGACACTACATAATGATCAAGGGATCAATCCAAGAAGAAATTATAACAATTGTAAATATTTATGCATCCAACATAGGAGCACCTCAATACATAAGGCAAGTGCTATCAACCATAAAAGGTGAAATCGATAGTAACACAATCATAATAGGAGACTTTAACACCCCACTTTCCCCAATGGACAGATCATCCAAAATGAAAATAAAAAAGGAAACACAAGCTTTAAATGACACATTAAACAAGATGGACTTAATTGATATTTATAGGACATTCCATCCAAAAACAACAGAATACACATTCTTCTCAAGTGCTTATGGAACATTCTCCAGGATAGATCATATCTTGGGTCACAAATCAAGCTTCAGTAAATTTCAGAAAATTGGAATTGTATCAAGTATCTTTTCCGACCACAACACTATAGGACTAGATATCAGTTACAGGAACAAAACTGTAAAAAATACAAACACGTGGAGGCTAAACAATACACTACTAAATAACCAAGAGATCACTGAGGAAATCAAAAAATACCTAGAAACAAATGACAATGAAAACACAATGACCCAAAACCTATGTGATGCAGTAAAAGCAGTTCTAAGAGGGAAGTTTACAGCAATACAATCCTACCTCAAGAAACAAGAAACATCTCAAATAAACAACCTAACTTTACACCTAAAGCAATTAGAGAAAGAAGAACAAACAAAAAAAAAACCCCAAAGTTAGCAGAAAGAAAGAAATCGTAAAATCACATCAGAAATAAATGAAAAAGAAATGAAGGAAACAATAGCAAAGATCAATAAAACTAAAAGCTGGTTCTCTGAGAAGATAAACAAAATTGATAAACCATTAGGCAGACTCATCAGGAAAAAAGGGAGAAGACTCAAATCAACAGAATTAGAAATGAAATTGGAGAAGTAAAAACTGACACTGCAGAAATACAAAGGATCATGAGAGATTACTACAAGCAACTATATGCCAGTAATGGTCAACCTGGAAGAAATGGACAAATTCTTAGAAAAGCACAACCTTCTGAGACTGAACCAGGAAGAAATAGCAAATATAAACAGACCAATCACAAGCACTGAAATTGAAACTGTGATTAAAAATCTTCCAACAAACAAAAGCCCAGGACCAGATGGATTCACAGGTGAATTCTATCAAACATTTAGAGAAGAGCTAACACCTATCCTTCTCAAACTCTTCCAAAATATATCAGAGGGAGGAACACTCCCAAAATCATTCTACGAGGCCACCATCAGCCTGATACCAAAACCAAAGATGTCACAAAAAAAGAAAATTACAGGCAAACATCACTAATGAACATAGATGCAAAGATCCTCAATAAAATACTAGCAAACAGAATCCAGCAGCACATTAAAAGGATCATACACCATGATCAAGTGGGGTTTATCCCAGGAATGCAAGGATTCTTCAATATACGCAAATCAATCAATGTGATACACCATATTAATACATTGAAGGAGAAAAACCATATGATCATCTCAATAAATGCAGAAAAAGCTTTCAACAAAATTCAAGACCAATTTATGCTAAATACCCTCCAGAAAGTAGGCATAGAGGGAACTTACCTCAACATAATAAAGGCCACATATGACAAACCCACAGCCAACATTGTTCTCAATGGTGAAAAACTGAATGCATTTCCACTAAGATCAGGAACAAGACAAGGTTGCCCACTCTCACCACTATTATTCAACATAGTTTGGGAAGTTTTAGCCAGAGCAATCAGAGAAGAAAAATAAAAGGAATCGAAATCAGAAAAGAAGAAATAGAACTGTCACTGTTTGCACATGACATGATACTATACATAGAGAATCCTAAAGATGCTACCAGAAAACTACTAGAGCTAATCAATGAATTTGGTAAAGCAGCAGGATACAAAATTAATGCACAGAAAGCTCTTGTATTCCTGTACACTAATGATGAAAAATCTGAAAGAGAAATTAAGGAATCACTCTCATTTACCATTACAACAAAAAGAATAAAATACCTAGGAATAAACCTACCAAAGGAGGTAAAGACCTGTATGCAGAAAACTAGAAGGCACTGATGAAAGAAATTAAAGATGATATAAACAGATGGAGAGGTATACCATGTTCTTGGATTGTAAGAATCAACATTGTGAAATTTACTATACTACCCAAAGCAACCTACAGATTCAATGCAATCCCTATAAAACTACCAGTGGCATTTTTCACAGAACTAGAACAAAACATTTCACAATTTGTGTGGAAACACTAAAGACCCCAAATAGCCAAAGCAATCTTGAGAAAAAAACAGAGCTGGAGGAATCAGGCTCCCTGACTTCAGACTATACTACAAAGCTACAGTAATCAAGACAGTATGATACTGGCACAAAAACAGAAATATAGATCAATGGAACAGGATAGAAAGCCCAGAGATAAACCCACACACATATGGTCACCTTATCTTTGATAAAGGAGGCAAGAATATACAATGGAGAAAAGACAGCCTCTTCAATAAGTGTTGCTGGGAAAACTGGAGAGCTACATGTAAAAGAATGAAATTAGAACACTCCCTAACACCATACACTAAAATAAACTCAAAATGGATTAAAGACCTAAATGTAAGGCCAGACACTATAAAACTCTTAGAGGAAAACATAGACAGTACACTCTATGACATAAATCACAGCAAGATCCTTTCTGACCCACCTCCTAGAGAAGTGGAAATAAAAACAAAAATAAACAAAGGGGACCTAATGAAACTTAAAAGCTTTTGCACAGTAAAAGGAAACCATAAACAAGACAAAAATACAACCCTCAGAATGGGAGAAAATATTTGCAAATGAAGTAGCAAAGGATTAATCTCCAAAATATACAAGCAGCTCATTTAGCTCAATATCAAAAAAACAAACAACCCAATCCAAAAATTGGCAGAAGACCTAAATAGACATTTCTCCAAAGAAGATATACAGATTGCAAACAAACACATGAAAGGATGCTCAACTTCACTAATTATTAGAGAAATGCAAATCAAAACTACAATGAGGTATCACCTCACACTGGTCAGAATGGCCATCATCAAAAAGTCTACAAACAATAAATGCTGGAGAGGCTGTGGAGTAAAGGGAACCCTCTTGCACTGTTGGTGCAAATGTAAACTGATACAGCCACTAAGGAGAACAGTATGGAGGTTCCTTAAAAAACTAAAAATAGAACTACCATACGACCCAGCAATCCCACTCCTAGGCATATACACTGAGAAGACCATAATTCAAGAATAGTCATGTACCACAATGTTCACTGAAGCCCTATTTACAATAGACAGGACATGGAAGCAACCTACGTGTCCGTCGACAGATGAATGGATAAAGAAGATGTGGTACATATATACAATGGAATATTACTCAGCCATGAAAAGAAACAAAACAGTTATTTGTAGTGAGGTGGATGGACCTAGATTCTGTCATACAGACTGCAGTAAGTCAGAAAGAGAAAGACAAATACCATATGCTAACACATATATATGGAATCTAAGAAAAAGTTTCTGAAGAACCTAGGGGCAGGACAGGAATAAAGACACAGGCATAGAGTATGGACTTAAGGACAAGGGGAGGGGGAAGGGTAAGCTGGGACGAAGTGAGAGAGTTGCATGGACTTACAAATACTACCAACTGTAAAATCGATAGCTAGTGGGAAGCAGCCGCATAGTACAGGGAGATCAGCTTGGTGCTTTGTGACCACCTGGAGAGGTGGGAAACAGAGGGTGGGAGTGAGAGGCAAGAGGGAAGAGATATGGAGATATATGTATACGTATAGCTGATTCACTTTGTTATAGAGCAGAAAGTAGCACACCATTGTAAAGCAATTATACTCCAATAAAGATGTTAAAAAAAAAAGAATAAGTAGTGATATTTAAATTGTACAATATTTAAATGATATGACCCTGGAAGCATAATCAGAGATTCCCATTGGCAGGATGGTTGCTTCTTCCTTCTTAATGGGGAATGGAGATAATGGAGTTCTCTTTTTTTTCATTAGAAGAAAGGGGAATAAGCTTTTGGGATTTGATGTTGGGACATGCAGATACCCCTTGCCTTACTCTCTTATTTTTCTATTCTTGCTCTGTAGAGAAATGGTGACCAGGGGACTTGGACCCAATAGCTGACCTTCTAATTCAGCTCCTCCTTGTTTAAATCTACCAGCTTAATGGAGACAAGGCAGGGAAAATCGTGAACATCTGGATAGTTGACTCACAGCTGACAGAAGGCCTTTTCCTAACAGGCTGAGTAAATTCTGCAGTAATTCCATATGGGGTTTAAGTCACAGATGAGGATTCAAAGGGAATGAAAAGAACCATTCCAATCAAGGCTGAGGATAAAAATGCAGTGTTATCAAGCAGTGACATGCAGCAGTGTGGAATGAGTGTGAAGGGAATATAGACGACTTGCAAAGGCTTCTAGGCAGGGCCATCTGGATGGTGAAGGGACTCCAAGTCGTATAATATGAGTATGGGTTGAAAGTCCTGGAGAAAGAAGGTGAAACAAGGGCAGACTCACAGGTGATGTGACGGTTGTCTTCCAACATCTGAAAGGCTGTCACTTAAGAGAATTTAGATTTCTTCTATAAGGCATAGATTTCTTGTAATGCACAGGACTGCACCCTTGGGTGGAAACTAAAAAGAGAAGGATTTCAGCTCCTGCCGCAAGTGATGAGCCAGGATTTGAAGCCCAAGTCTGACCCCAGAGCACTTCATCTTTTTTTTTAATTTAATTTTTATTTTACATTGGAGTATAGTTGATTTACAATGTTGTGTTAGCTTCAGGTATACAGGAAAGTGATTCAGTTATACATATACATATATCCATTCTTTTTCAGATTCTTTTCCCATAAAGGTTATTACAGAATATTGAGTAGAGTTCCCTGTACTATACAGTAGGTCCTTGTTGATTATCTGTTTTATATATAGTAGTATGTATTTGTTAATCCCAAATTCCTAATTTATCCCTCCCCCCAGCCTTTCCCCTTTGGTAATCATAAGTTTGTTTTTGAAGTCTGTGTTTCTATTTTGTAAATAAGTTCATTTGTATCATTTTTTAAGATTCCACATATAAGTGATATCATATATTTGTCTTTCTCTGACTTACTTCACTTAGTACAATAATCTCTAGGTCCATCCATGTTGCTGCAAATGGCATTCATTCTTTTTTATGGCTGAGTAATGTTCTGTTGTATGCATGTACCACTATGTTAACCACTATATTATTTTAATAGCAGGGCTTGAATTTATACTCTACAACTCAGATATTTTAAAAAATCAAACTTTATTTTACTAACTGATCCTTCTGAGCCGCTACCTGGGAGTAATAGAACAACAACCAAAAATCAACTTGCCAGTTAAAGGTAGTTCAGTCTTTTCTTCCTGGTAATTTTGCAGACTTTTCATAGTTTCTGTCTCTTACTCCTCCTTCCTTTCGTCCTCCTAGATGCCATCAGAATACAAAGGGATGCTGACATTTTGTTCTGGTAATGGGGAGGGGCAGCATGGTTCATGTGCTATCATCTGGTTACTCAGTCATCCCCCTGATAACATGGCTCACTACCCTGGTATTTACTGAGGTGTAGGGGTGCTGCCATTGGCTTCATGTCGGCACTTGCCATTGAGCATGAGCATTACCATTGCTCCATGCTAAGTTCCCCATACTTTGGGACTTCCTTGTACTGTCACCAAGATTCTTCCAGACACCAGTCCCCTCAGCAGTTCTCCATGACCTAACAGAGCACAGGGGAACTTGTGGGTCTCCTGCAGCCAAATGGAAGCCAAAGCAGACAGGAAGCACTGACTCAGCCTCTCTTTTCGTGGAGTCTCACTAAGCCACTGTTTCTGTGCCACTGTAGCTGCCCATGTTGGTATGTGAAGCCTCCCTCCAGAGTTCCATATGAAAAGTGGAACATACTACCATCTTCTTTCAGTTTCTCCTTCCTGGCCTGAGAACTAGGGGATGAACACAGAGTCTCTTTTCTGTGATCTAGGCAACTTCCTAACCCTGGTCCTCCAAAATTTCCGTATGTCATATTCTCAATCCTCTCTACAATAAGAGCTCCGGTGAAACTTTTATGTTCAGACCTCTGAGCTTTGCTATGTTAAGACTAGCTTTAAGAACTTAGGGGGGGATTTCCCCCCTTGGTGTCCATATGTTTGTTCTCTACATCTGTGTCTCAACTTCTGCCCTGCAAACCGGTTCATCTGTACCATTTTTCTCGGTTCCACATACATGCGTTAATATACGATATTTGTTTTTCTCTTTCTGGCTTACTTCACTCTGTATGACAGTCTCTAGATCCATCCACAACTCAACAAATGACTCAATTTCGTTCTTTTTTATGGCTGAGTAATATTGCATTGTATATATGTACCACAACTTCTTTATCCATTTGTCAGTTTATTTATCTCTTGTAAAAATAAAATACAGTGTGTGTGTGTGTGTGTGTGTGTGTGTGTGTGTGTGTGTGTGCATGTGTGTGTGGAAAAAAAACATATTGAAAACAATGTCAAAAATAAATTTCACTATGTATACTCCAAGTTCAACTTGAACTGTATGGAGCATATGTAATAGTTATAATTTTAGGACAGAAAATATATGTGTACAAATAAAAAAAAAACAGCCAAAAAAAAAAGAACTTGGGGGGGAAAGAAATTAGCAAAATCTGTTTTACAAGACTTTGCCTCATGAAGCTTTCTTACGCTAATTTGAAACTCAAAGCTGAGCACTGACCCTGTTGATTTAAGTGGTTTCTAACTTTCTAAAGAAACTTGAATATCCTTGATTCAATATACAAAGAGCTGAATCAATATATAAAGATTTATAGGGAATGAAAGCTAAAATTGGTTATAGAGAATGAAAACTAAATTGATTATTTTATGTATCCTCTGTTTCAAGAAATATTTTATAATAAAAAATTTAAATACATTGGTTTAATCTTAAAATATCATTGTCATTATATTTTACTGCCTTCTATAGTAAAGAAAATAACCCAACAACCTGTTAGCATAAGTCTTTTTTCAAAAATGCCAGGCCAGAAAATGTTCCACAGGAGCTATCTTAGGGAAGAAGGGCAGAAGTTTTCCATAGGGCTTTAGCAAGAGGGGCTAGCTGAAGTTCGGCTAATTTCGGGAATAGTTGGATCAAGAGAGTTCTCAGAAGAGGGAGGAATTGCACTTGTGAGTTAGCAGCCATTGTTTGGGCAATTTGAATTTATTAAGAGTAGAGAGGAACAGCTGTGGGAGACAAGGACATGCTAGGGTCATAGTGGAAAATTCTCTGGACTTAAGTGTCTCTTAACTTACAAAATGGAAAAATATACTAGTTGCTCTTTTCAGCATGTAAAAGGCTGTTTTCTGAGCAACTGTTCTAATGATGTGACCATAACCCACCCTGAGTACTCTGTCTTTCAGTAACCAAATTTGCAAAATTTCTCCAGATAATGCTGTGGTTCAAAAAGCTTTGAATACAGTAGACTTTCAATCAATGTCTGCTTTGCTGGGCTGAAAAGAGACCCTGCCTTTGAAGAACTCACCAAACAACAAGTGAGACAGATGTAAACAAATTATTCTATCAAAATGAAAGAATATTCAGAGTATTGTGATTTCAAGGAAGAAAGTGGCGTTTTTGCCAAGCGAATGACATTTGATTTACACCTTGAAGGATGGTAGTGATAATGATGATAAAGATAATCATATTAATATAAACTACTGTTCATTTAGACCAATCATGTGCTAGTCACTCTATATATACGTTATCTCAAATCTTCAAAATATTCCACTCTCTTCATTCATTTTGGCTGCTATAACAAAAATCCCATAAACTGGCTAGTTTACAAACAACATAAATTAATTTTTCACAGTTCTGGAGGGTCGGAAGTCCAAGATCAAGTTACCAGCAGATTCCACGTCTGGTGAGACCTGCTTTCTGGTTCATAGATGGCTGCCTTTTCTCTGTGTCATCCCATAGAGGAAGGGGTGAGGGATGTCTCTGGGGTCTCTTTTATAAGGACCCTGATTCATTCATGAGGGTGGAACCTTTCAAAGGCCCCACCTCCAAATACTATCACGTTTGGAAATTAGGATTTCAACACATGAATTTTGCTGAGGGGGACACATTCAGTCTATAGCACCCACTGAGATAGATCTTATATGCAGGTCTTAATAAGAAGTAAAACGTGAAGCTCACAGAGGTTTAGTGACTTGTCTAAAGCCAAATTTACTAATGGCAGAGCTCAGACTCAAGCCCAGAACAATCTAGCTCCAAAGCCAACCATTGTTCTCATGCACCAATGTTCCCAAAGTGGGGAACAAGCATCAGTGGTGATGAGGGAGATAAATCTAGGTGTGCTGTGAAACAAGGAGAAACAAGGCATAGGAGAAACAACACATTGAATCCCATAGTGGGGGAATTATTCCCATTTCATTGTTCTGTTAAAGTCTGGGAGGAATTTCAATTTGATGGAATATGTCCTTACAGCTCTTTAATCTTTTTTTTTTAACATCTTCATTGGAGCATAATTGCTTTACAGTGGTGTGCTACTTTCTGCTCTAAAACAAAGTGAATCAGCTATACATATACATATATCCCCATATCTCTTCCCTCTTCCGTCTCCCTCCCACCCTCCCTTTCCCACCCCTCTAGGTGGTCACAAAGCACCAAGCTGGTCTCCCTGTGCTATGTGGCTGCTTCCCACTAGCTATCTGTTTTACATTTGGTAGTATTTATAAGTGCATGCCACTCTCTCACTTCATCCCAGCTTACCCTTCCCACTCCCCTTGTCCTCAAGTCCATTCTCTACATCTGCGTCTTTATTCCTGTCCTGCCCTTAGGTTCTTCAGAACCTTTTTTTAGATTCCATATATATGTTAGCATACGGTATTTGTTTTTCTCTTTCTGACTTACCTCACTCTGTATGACAGACTCTAGGTCCATCCACCTCATTACAAATAACTCAGTTTTGTTTCTTTTTTATGGTTGAATAATATTCCATTGTATATATGTACCACATCTTCTTTATCCATTCATCTGTCGATGGACACGTAGGTTGCTTCCATGTCCTGGCTATTGTAAATACAGCTTCAGTGAACATTGAGGTACATGACTCTTTCTGAATTATGGTTTTCTCAGGGTATATGCACAGTAGTGGGATTGCTGGGTCATATGGTAGTTCTATTTGTAGTTTTTTAAGGAACCTCCATACTGTTCTCCTTCGTGGCTATATCAGTTTACATTCCCACCAACTATGCAAGAGGGTTCCCTTTTCTTCACACCCTCTCCAGCATTTATTGTTTGTAGACTTTTTGATGATGGCCATTCTGACCAGTGTGAGGTGATACCTCATTGTAGTTTTGATTTGCACTTCTCTGATAATTAGTGAAGTTGAGCATCCTTTCATGTGTTTGTTGGCAATCTGTATATCTTCTTTGGAGAAATGTCTATTTACGTCTTCAGCCCATTTTTTGGATTGGGTTGTTTGTTTTTTTGATATTGAGCTAAATGAGCTGCTTGTATATTTTGGAGATTAATTCTTGTCATTGCTTCATTTGCAAATATTTTCTCCCATTCTGAGGGTTGTCTTTTTGTCTTGTTTATGTTTTCCTGTGCTGTGCAAAAGCTTTTAAGTTTCATTAGTCCCATTTTTTATTTTTGTTTTTATTTCCATTTTTCTAGGAGGTGGGTCAGAAAGGATCTTGCTGTGATTTATGTCATAGAGTGTACTGTCTATGTTTTCCTCTAAGAGTTTTATAGTGTCTGGCCTTACATTTAGGTCTTTAATCCATTTTGAGTTTATTTTCGTGTATCGTGTTAGGGAGTGTTCTAATTTCATTCTTTTACATGTAGCTCTCCAGTTTTCCCAGCAACACTTATCGAAGAGGCTGTCTTTTCTCCATTGTATATTCTTGCCTCCTTTATCAAAGATAAGGTGACCATCTATGCATGGGTTTATCTCTGGGCTTTCTATCCTGTTCCATTGATCTATATTTCTGTTTTTATGCCACTACCATACTGTCTTGATTACTGTGACTTTGTAGTATAGTCTCAAGTCAGGGAGCCTGATTCCTCCAGCTCTGTATTACTTTCTCAAGATTGCTTTGGTTATTCGGGGTCTTTTGTGTTTACGTACACATTGTGAAACTTTTTGTTCTAGTTCTGTGAAAAATGCCATTGGTAATTTATAGGGATTGCATTGAATCTGTAGATTGCTTTGGATAGTATAGTCATTTTCACAATATTGATTCTTCCAATCCAAAGAAATGGTATATCTCTCCATCTGTTTGTATCATCTTTAATTTCTTTCATCAGTGTCTTATAGTTTTCTGCGTACAGATCTTTAGTCTCCTTAGGTATATTCCTAGGTATTTTATTCTTTTTGTTGCAATGGTAAATGGGAGAGTTTCCTTAACTTCTCTTTCAGATTTTTCATCATTAGTGTATAGGAATGCAAGAGATTTCTGTGCATTAATTTTATATCCTGCTACTTTACCAAATAAATTGATTAGCTCCAGTAGTTTTCTGGTAGCATCTTTAGGATTCTCTATGTATAGTATCTGTCATGTGTAAACAGTGACAGCTTTACTTCCTCTTTTCTGTTTTGGATTCCTTTTATTTCTTTTTCTTCTCTGGTTGCTCTGGCTAAAACTTCCAAACTATGTTGAATAATAGTGGTGAGAGTGGACAACCTTGTCTTGTTCCTGATCTTAGAGGAAACTGTTTCAGTTTTTCACCATTGAGAACGATGTTGGCTGTGGGTTTGTCATATATGGCCTTTATTATGTTGAGGTAGGTTCCCTCTGTGCCCACTTTCTGGAGAGTTTTTATCATAAATCGGTGTTGAATTTTGTCAAAAACTTTTTCTGCATCTATTGAGATTGTCATATGGTTTTTCTCCTTCAATTTGTTAATATGGTGTATCACATTGATTGATTTGCGTATATTGAAGAGTTCTTGCATTCCTCGGATAAACCCCACTTGATCATGGTGTCTGATCCTTTTAATGTGCTGCTGGATTCTGTTTGCTAGTATTTTGTTGAGGATTTTTACATCCCTGTTCATCAGTGATGTTTGCCTGTAATTTTCTTTTTTTGTGACATCTTTGTCTGGTTTTGGTATCAGGGTGATGGTGGCCTTGTAGAATGATTTTGGGGGTGTTCCTCTCTCTGCTATATTTTGCAAGAGTTTGAGAAGGATAGGTGTTAGCTCTTCTCTAAATGTTTGAAGGAATATGCCTGTGAATCCATCTGGTCCTGGGCTTTTGTTTGTTGGAAGATTTTTAATCACAGTTTCAATTTCAGTGCTTGTGATTGGTCTGTTTATATTTGCTATTTCTTCCTGGTTCAGTCTCAGAAGGTTGTGCTTTTCTAAGAATTTGTCCATTTCTTCCAGGTTGTCCATTATTGGCATATAGTTGCTTGTAGTAATCTCTCATGATCCTTTGTATTTCTGCAGCATCAGTTTTTACTTCCCCATTTTCATTTCTAATTCTGTTGATTTGAGTCTTCTCCCTTTTTTTCCTGATGAGTCTGCCTAATGGTTTATCAATTTTGTTTATCTTCTCAGAGAACCAGCTTTTAGTTTTATTGATCTTTGCTATTGTTTCCTTCATTTCTTTTTCATTTATTTCTGATGTGATCTTTATGATTTCTTTCCTTCTGCTAACTTTGGGGAGGTTTTTGTTCTTCTTTCTCTAATTGCTTTAGGTGTAATGTTAGGTTGTTTATTTGAGATGTTTCTTGTTTCTTGAGGTAGGATTGTATTGCTGTAAACTTCCCTCTTAGAACTGCTTTTGGTGCATCCCATAGGTTTTGGGTTGTCGTGTTTTCATTGTCATTTGTTTCTAGGTATTTTTGGATTTTCTCTTTGATTTCTTCAGTGATCTCTTGGTTATTTAGTAGTTTATTGTTTAGCCTCCATGTGTTTGTATTTTTTTACAGATTTTTTCGTGTAATTGATATCTCATCTCATAGTGTTGTGGTCAGAAAAGATACTTGATACAATTCCAATTTTCTTAAATTTACCAAGGCTTGATTTGTGACCCAAGATATGATCTATCCTGGAGAATGTTCCATGAGCACTTGAGAAGAACGTGTATTCTGTTGTTTTTGGATGGAAGGTCCTATAACTGTCAATTAAGTCCTTCTTGTTTAATGTGTCATTTAAAGCTTGTGTTTCCTTTTTTATTTTCATTTTGGATGATCTGTCCATTGGGGAAAGTGGGGTGTTAAAGTGCTTATTTTGGCCCTTACACTGCTGAAGATTCATTGAGGCTTTTTGGTCATCAGGGTAGCACACTGAAAATTGCCGGGGTTTAGGAGTTAATATATTTTGTATAGCCCAGTGCTCAGCAAATGTTCCTTTCCTCCACCGTTCCTTTCCTCTTCCTGCTTCCAAAGGCTTCTGTTAAGATGTGTACCAACTGGAATGCTCATATATTTCTCATGGAAATGAAAATTGGTGCAGCCACTTGGGAAAACAGTTTTGCAGTTTCCTTAAAAGATAAACGTAAACTTACTCTACAACCCAACAAATCTACTGCTAGGAATCTATCCAAGAGAATTAAAAACATGTGTCTATACAAAAGCTTGTGCATGGATGTTCTTAGCAGTGTTATTCACAATAGCTAAAAAGTGGAAACAACTCAAATGCCCATCAGTATTTGAATGGATAAATAAAGTGTTATATGTCCATGCAATGGAGTATTATTTGGCAATAAAAGGAAAAAATTATTATATATGCTACAACATGGATGAAACTTGAAAACATTATGCTCAATAAAAGAAGCGAGTCACAAAAGACCACATAGTGTATCATTGCATTTATATAAAATGTTCAGAATAGGTAAATTTATTGACACAGAAAGTAGTGTAGTGATTGCCTGGGGCTGGCAGGTAGGAGGGAGAAGATGAGCTGGGGGGAATGAAGACTGACTACTGATAGTCATGGGGTTTCCTATTTGGGGTGATGAAAATGTTCTAAAATTGTGGTGATGATTGTGCAACTCTGTGAACATAGTAAGAATCAGATGGTACATTTTAAATGGGTGAATTTTATAATATGTGAATTACATTTTAATAAAGCTGTTGTTAAAAAATGTTCCCATAAAATGTAAGTATTCTTTAGAGAGAACCATGCTGTAAAAGAATAGAGCATGAGTGCTGAGTGAAATTTCAGAAAAGGAATCTTGTATTTGGTGAAAAATGGGATGGGGACTGGAAAGGAACAGGGCCTGAAAGAGGAAACGCCCGTGGAGCTAATGAACTGGCACCACCAACCTCTCTTGCTTCAAACACCGCCTGGACTGCCCTAGCGGCCAGCCAAGTCACACAGGAGCGTGCTCCATGTGCTTTGGCACTCAGAGGAGGATCATTTTTTAAAATCCTCGTTCCTCAATATGACAGTTATTAGTAGTGATAATCAGTAATAGCATTATTTTCTTGATTCTTTTTTTTAGTATTAAAAAGTTGCCAATGTAAGAGTGAATATAGTTCTATTTTAAAGAAATTTCTATTTAAATAGATATTTCAAATTCAGAAAAGATTTTAGTATAAATTAAAATTTGCGTTTATCAAACAGGAATAGTACACCTTACAGCTTGTATTTTGTTTTACTGTTTAAATTTTAAACAAAAATCTCCAAGTGGTCACATAAAATAACAGCATTGAAATAACTCTAGTTATGTTTTTTTTCATCTTTAAGATCACCATGCAATTGCTGTTTATTTAGAATCTCTAGTTTAAATGTAGGAATATGTAGTATCACAGGGGTTGGAGATGTGAAGTTCTGGCTGAAAAAGAGTTTACACAATTCCGAACAGCTCCCACTGTTCTGAACTGATTCTCAAAAGGAACATGTGTTGCCAACTCCATGTGTGTAGGGAACCCACTGAATAACTGATGGCTCTCAGAATAACTTCCATGTAGAATACAATGTTTACTGACAGTTAAATTATTAAAATGTGATAATTTGAAGCTTACACGTACATTATTAAAATTCAGCAGTAACCATTGTGGTTGTCTCAACTCTTCAGGGAAGAGTACTTTATCAATGGCAATGTTTAGAACTGTTGGCACATGGTGATAATAAAAATCAGACTGACTTTTAGTTGGTTTTATCACTGTTTTTGAAATCTCTGTAAATAATGCACCCCCCGGATGCCTGTACCAGGGCAGACTGCCCCCACTATCCTACACTGGAACACCACTGATGTTTTTGCGTAAGTCTGAGTAGATGTAACTGTGTCCATGGTAAGTGATGGCTTATGTATTCTAACAACTATAGTTACTGTAAATAAAATATGTAAACCTAAGAGTAAAAAATTGTATCCTTTAAATCTAAATTTGCTGTAAGACTGTTATATAAGCCTAGCACTGGAATTAAACGGTTAACTTTTAGCAAACCTCTGAGCTCACAGAGGTTCTAAAGCCCACACTAAGTTGTAATAAGTTAAAATGGATTTCCCAAGGTAAAAATTGGTTTTGTTCATTAAGAAGAAAAGACTGATTTTTTAAATTTTATTTTTTTATTCAAGTATAGTTGATTTACAATGCTGTGCCAATCTCTGCTGCACAGCAAAGTGACTCAGTTATACACATATAGACGTTTTTTAAATATTCTTTTCTATTATGATTTATCACAGGATATTGAATATAGTTCCCTGTGCTATACAGTAGGACCTTGTTATTTATCCCTCCTATATATAATAGTCTATATCTGCTAATCCCAAACTCCCAGTCCTTCCCTCCCCCACCTCCCTCCCCCTTGGCAATCACAAGTCTGTTCTCTATGTCTGTGAGTCTGTTTCTGTTTCATAGATAGGTTCATTTGTGCCATATTTTAGATTCCACATAAAGTGATATCGTGGTATTTGTCTTTCTCTTTCTGACTTATTTCACTTAGTATGATAATCTCTAGTTGCATCCATGTTACTGCAAATGGCACTATTTCATTCTTTTTTATGGCTGAGTAGTATTCCATTGTATATATGTACATCTTCTTTATCCATTCATATGTCAATGGACATTTAGGTTGTTTCCATGTTTTGGCTATTGTGAACAGTGCTGCTATGAACATATGGGTGCATGTATCTTTTTGAATTATAGTTTTGTCCACATATATTCCCAGAAGTGGGATTGCTGGATTATATGGTAATTCTATTTTTAGTTTTCTGAGGAACCTTCATACTGTTCTCCATAGTGGCTGTACCAACTTACATTCCCACCAACAGTGCAGGAGGGTTCCCTTTTCTCCACACCCTCTCCAGCATTTCTTATTTGTAGACTTGTTAATGATGGCCATTCTGACCAGTGTGAGGTGGTACCTCATTGTAGCTTTGATTTGCATTTCTCTAATAATTAGTGATGTTGAGCATCTTTTCATGTGCCTACTGGCCATCTGTATGAGAAAAGACTGACTTTTACAAACTACTGTTGAGATCTTGGGGCACCCGACACACTTTTTGTTTTTAAATGTTGAAAATATTTTAATATAAAAAATAGCTAGAGCATGAAAAGAAGAAAATAATAAGCAAACAATTATAACAATGCTGTATAAGAGCATTTAACATAGTAATGACATATTGTCTGGATTTACCTCTTTTTCACCAGAAAGGTGTGTGAAATATAACATAAATATGTACACGTAAAACAAAACCAGTTGACCCTATACCCTGAATCATTAAGACTTCTAGAGACTTCTTATATAATTTACTCATATATTAGAGATCTAAAGTTTGTTTAGAGAGCTAAAATATCCCATCAACCTATCCATCCATTCTTTTTTTCAGCTGCCTGCCTTTCCGCCCTTTTTTTTTTTTTGCGGTACGCGGGCCTCTCACTGTTGTGGCCTCTCCCGTTGTGGAGCACAGGCTCTGGACGCGCAGGCTCAGCGGCCATGGCTCACGGGCCCAGCCACTCCGCGGCATGTGGGATCTTCCCGGACCGGGGCATGAACCCGTGTCCCCTGCATTGGCAGGCGGACTCTCAACCACTGCGCCACCAGGGAAGCCCCCTTTTCCGACCTTTTTACTTTCCATTTTTTTAATTCTTCATTCATTCAGTTCCTCTTATATTCCAGGCACTATGCTAAGTAATGAATCACAAAGGTGAATGTTATAATTTCTGCCTTCAAAACTCTCTCAGTCTGGTGGCAAAGACAGACAGACAAACAACTTATTATCATTCAGTATGGTTAGTGCTGCAATATAAGAATGTACAGAGAGCTGCAGGAACATTGAGGAAGGGTTAACTAGCCCTATATGGGCATAGAGAAACTCTACAAGAGGTGACATCAGACTGAGTGTTAAGGGCTTCAAGAGTTCTCCAGGTGGTATACACATGTGTGGTGGGTGGTGGTGGTGGAGCAGAGGGAAGACATTCTACAGTGAGAGTTCAAGACTTGTTTTGCTTTCTTCTCATGTTCCTCAATTTTATATTGAAGTAGTTTAAAAACTAATTTATCCTCAGTGTTTTACTGAGCACCTCATATGGGCAACATTCAATTAATGGGAAATTCCTGGATTCTTGACAGCTTACAAGACATTAACTGACTTTGTAGAACAGGTTGTCAAGCTCACTTAAATAGAACCTTTACAAATTTGAATTTTTACTCTAAAATCTTTTCTTTCTGCTCAGCTCTATACACAAGAGTGAGTTTGGGATAAGCAATACTTTATAACTTTTCCCCATCTCCATTTTTCAGGTTTAAGAGGTCCTATTAATTCTAATAGTCCATAACAAAACCTGCTTACACTGGTTGATTCCCTTGAGAACAGGGTTAGGGAAGCCACTACACCTCGCCCTGAGAATTCCTTTCCTCAGAAAGTTGTTTTAGGGTGAGAGGCCTGCTCAGCCTTATTAGAGGAAGTGCCATCAGGCCCATCTAAGGGCTACTTTCTCCAGCCCCTGAAGTTCCCAACCACAACAAAATCAGACAGTCGAGAAAAAGAGAGCTACTTCTACTCAGAAATAGAGCTTCTCCCATATGGATTTAGGTCGATGAAAATTCACTCAACTAAAACCCTAAATGTATGCTTGAGCCTTATTATTTTCTAAACTACCACAATATCATCCATCCCACATGTTCTTCTTATACTGTGACCTTGACATTCCACCCATAGAGTAGAGGGCACTGTGTTCGCTCTTTTTATCTGGGCACACCACTGTGACTGCCTCCACTGATGGAGTACAGTGGAAGATACACCACGTGACTAACAAGACTAGATCACTAAAATACTAGGCGCTCTGATTACTTCTTAGAACACTTACTCCTGTATCCCAGACTCCAGGCTGTGAGGAAGCCCAAGCTAGCCTAAACAGAGAAACCACGTGGAGAAGCCACATGGAAGTGCTCCAACCACTGGCCCATCTGAGGTCCCAGCCAACAGCCAACTCAGTCAACAGATAAGTGACTAAAAATGCCTCCAGATAGCTCTAGTCCCCAGCCTAAGTACCTGTAATTATTTTGTTAACATTTTATTTTCTAAATTAACCTCATACCAATAACCTATAAATCCATTTGACCTAGTATGCTAAAATAGCCTAGTGTATGAATCTACCATGACAAACATTATACTTATAGGTTTGTGTTGGGTTAATTTAAGTAGGACACACTATAATGGGAAATGTCACCTAAATTATTTTCTTCATGCCTTTCCTGTTCACATCTGAGGGGGAAAAAAAGACAAAAACAAAAACAAAAAGCTAGTCTAGCTATTCTGACCCCACCTGAGATTATAATGCTTTCATCATGGCTGGGAGTCTGAGAGCTGCAAATGAATCTAATGTGAATGATTTAAGGTCACCCTGCCTGTCATACTATCAGCCCAGGATTTGAACTGCACTCTTCTTTACCTCCCACTTCCTGGCTCTACTCAGCAGGATATATCGTCCCATTATCCACCCGGTTTCAACATAATCACACAGTCTCCTATCATTCTGTTTTTCCTGTTGGTTAGCCTAAGAGAATGGCCCAATACATAGAAGTTTCAGAAGCTTAGAAGAGAGAGAAAATTGGTATTTCTGCAGTTCTGTGAATATTAACAAGCTACCTCAGATTTGTCTACCTTTTACAGTTTCAATTGCTTTATATTGCTGCTGAGGATGCAGAGAAACTGGATCTCTCACACCTTGCTGTGAAATGCTACAGCCACTCTGGAAAAAAATTTGGCAATTTTTTGAAAACTAAATACACACTTCCCATGAAACCCAGCAATCATACTCCTAAACGTTTATCCCAGAGAAATGAAAACTTAAAACTTATATACTGTTGTTCATAGCAGCTTCATTAGTAATAGTTAACAACCTGTTAACAACCAAAATGTCTCTCAATAGGTGAATAGTTAAACTGTGAGACAGCCATACCATGGAATACTACTCATCAATAAAAATAAATAAGTAAATAATGAACTATTGATGCATCCAACAACTTGAATGGATTTCAAGGGCGATATGCTGAGTGAGAAAAGCCAGTGTCAAGAGGTCAAATAATATATGATTCTATTTATATAACATCCTTGAAATAGCAAAATTACAGAGATGGAGAACAGATTCATGGCTGCCAGGGACTAGAGATGCTGGGAGGTTGTGAGGTGGGTGAGACTATGCAGAGGTAGCATGAGGGAGATCTTTGTGGTGAAACAGTTCTATCTCTTGATTGTGGTGGTGGTTGCAGTATTGTACACATGAGATAGAATGACATATAGCTATACACGTTATACTTATGTCAAATTCCTTGTTTTGATATTGTATTATCATTACATTAAGATGTAACCATTAAGGAAAACTTGGTGAAGGGTACATGAGACCAATCTGTACTATCTCTGCAACTTCCTAAGAATCTCTAATAATTTCAAAATAAATTATTTTAACTGAGTTTTTGTCTCACTCTCTTAAAAATCCTTTCAGACATACAAGCATTTTATCTTTATCCCCACCCCATTTTACAAATGAAGAAACTGAGTCTCAGAAAGGTTTCGACTTTCCTAAAGCCCCATGGCTAAGATGCTTCTTGAACTGGGTCTTTTGATTCCAATTCCAGTGCTCTTTCATTCAGGTTTTAGTAGAGCCAGCTTAGCTCTAAGGATCAGAAGCTTAAGGCTTCTGTTCTTATTTCACAAATGCTATATTAGGTAAACTTCTCATGCTTTATTCAGTTGAAAGTTTTAACGATCTGAATTTACTAGATAGTGTGTCATTTTATGAAATGGCCATTTGTAGCTCTGTAAAATTAATTCCTTATTTATATGAGTGGAAATATCACAGAACCAAAAGAACATGAATTATCTATTTGAGTACTAAGATTGAACTCAAGATCTTTTTTATAAACCTGTACTAGATATATTTGGAGCTTTAGGGCTTAAAAAATAGAAAATCTCAAAATATTTGGGGGTTTCTTTCTGCAAAATGGCAGGTCAAAGTGTATTTGCCCATCATTTTTGTATTCTCAGTATTTATACAACCTAAAAAAGAACACAGAAGTTGCTAATCCAAAATGTATATAACTTCATACAAATTTTAGGATTATTTGTTCTACTTCTGTGAAAATCCCATGGGTATTTTGATAGGGATTGCACTGCATTGGTAGATTGCTTTGGGTAGTATGGAAATTTTGACAATATTAATTCTTCCAATTCATGAGCATTTATTTGTGTCATTTTCATGTTCTTTCATCAGTGTCTTACAATTTTCCCAGTATTGGTCTTTTGCCTCCTTGGTTAAATTTATTCCTAGGTATTTTATTCTTTATGATGCAGTTGTAAATGTGATTATTTTCTTCATTTCTCTTTCTGACAGTTTATTAGCATATAGAAATGCAACAGGTTTCTGTAGATTAATTTTGTATCCTGCAACTTTATTGAATTCACTTATTAGTTCTAATAGTTTTTTGGTGGTATCTTTAGGACTTTCTGTATATATTATCATGTCATCTGGAAATAGCAATAGTTTTACTTTTTCTCATCTGATTTAGATGCCTTTTATTTCTTTCTCTTGTCTGCTTGCTGTGGCTAGGACTTTCAGTACTATGTTGAATAGAAGAGGTGAAAGTGGGCGTCCTTGTCTTGTTCTTGATCTTAGAGGAAAAGCTTTCAGCTTTTCACTGTTGCGTATTGTTAGCTGTGGGTTTGTCATATATGACCTTTTATTATGTTGAGGTATGTTCTTTCTATACCCACTTTGTTGAGAGTTTTTATCATAAATGGATGTTGAATTTTTTCAAAAGCTTTTTCAGACATGAAACTCCAAAAAGCACCAGCTGTGTAGCAAATTTACAGAGCAGGTGGTCCAGATTGGAGCCATTGGAAGATGGAGGACTCCAAGAGGATAGTTTCAGGGGAGAAAATGGGAATTTGATGAAACAGGCAGAATGTGGAGATTTTAGCAAAAACTGAAGAAAGGTCTTTTAGAAACTCTGAGGTGGAGAGGAAAAGTGAGGAGAAAGGAGAGAACCAAATGAGAAAGTCATGATTCAAATACGAGCAAACTAAGAGTTGATATGACCTTCAGCAGTTGATATTCAGTGTTTAGAATACACCAATAGACAAATAATAAAAGACAGTCATGGTTATAGAAAAGACCATAAATATTGTTGGCCTTGGAAAAATGTAAAAAACAAAGGCGTGGCTGATAGAAGTTGGGAAGTGGAAAGTGAGAGGAGAGATGGAGGGAAAGATGAGAGAACTAATGACATTCTCTTACAAAGTGGAGTTGAGTGTACTGCAAATACCACCCAAATGACCTGTTGATGTGGAAAGATGAGTATATTGCTTACTGCAGTAATGGAGAAAATGGAGAACACTAACATGGCAAATCTTATTCTGTTTTTGTTCTCAAACTCTTTTTTAATATACAGTGAGGTATTGATGATCTGGCAACAGGACTCTTTCCCATTCTAAATTTTGGTTGCATATTAAATCCCCTATTTCTGGCTTAAGGCTATTCACAAAAAGTGAGGAGAGAGCTAGAGTCACCTCTGCTTCAGGATCGACTCCTGAATGCTGTCTAAAGGTGCTGAAAAGCTTATCCTTGAAGTTTCATATACACTCATTCTTTCTTTACTTATAGGACTGAATCAGAGCTTCCGATGCAGTTCTAGATCTTTTTTAAAAAATTTAAATCCACTTTATTGTTATTTACTTTTCCCTTTTTTCAGTTCTAGATCTTTTAAGTCATCCTCAGAGTCTTCCCATTCTGCCTTCTCCATCTGTTTGTTTGCAGCTGAGGTCCCCACTAACAAATTAAATATTGGGTGTGGATTTGGGAGCCCTAGATTTTGCACAACCAAAACTACTCTAAATTCCTCTGCAAATTTCACTATATCTTGTCTAGACTTTGCAAAGTCTTTTTACAATGGCTGTCAGCTCAGGTTGAGATCAGGAACTAAAAGCTGGGGATTTTCCCTGTTCTGAAAAGGGTTTAACTTTAAGGAGATTTGAGGGTTTCCGGCCAGCAAGGAGAGAAGTAGAGTGGGTGAAGAAGAGATAGAAACAGAGGTAAATGGAAGAAATTATGGTGAATTTATGACATTTACAAAGTAAGTTCATGAATTTGGACTTTGTATAAGTACATGTAAGAAGCAGGAGTATAGCCTGGAAGGTTGAATCATTAGATTTAGACTGAGACAAACACATGGGAGGCTGGAAACAGTTGGTTATAAGTGTCACTGTGCTCCTCATGACCTAGGTCCCCATCTAAATGGCTGGGCCATTACCATTGGAAAATTTGGTGGATTTCCAGTTCCCAAACAGAAAGTTTGAAGAGAAGATCTCTCCCAGAATCAGAATCTCACAGACAAAATAGCAAGAGTGAGAAAATTTCTTATAAGGTTTTGAAAACTTACCTGAAGCATAGTTTACCCAAAGGATGGTGGTCAAGAAGAAACTGCTGGGGTTCAGGACACATTACCCCAAAATACAGCACCTTGTCATGTTGAATATTTTAAGCTGAAGGGGTTGAAGACCACAATAGAAGCATAAAGGTCACTCTGACCTTTCTCCCTCTCTCCTTCTTTCCTGGAGCAGGGAGGCCAAGAAGAATTCAACAAACAGGACTTGCTAAATTTCCCCACTTTACTACACTTATCTCATACTCTTTGACCGATCACATTTCTCCATGACTATCCACTCTTCATCAAACCCAACATAAAAATACTCAGGTTTTAATGTTTCCATGGGTCTTCATTTCTTTATGAAGGCCCATGTGTCATGCAAAAACTTACATTAATATATTCATTTTCTTTTTTCCTGTTAATCTGTATTTGTTGATTTAACTTCTAGACCCAACCAGGGACCCTCAGAGGGTTGAGGAAAACTTTTTCCACCCTAACAAAACCTCCTGAACTTCTTAGTTCTTGGGGCCAGCTTGAGGAACAGACTCTGAGTCTTTGTCCTGTCCCCTCTGAACTTTCATCTTAAAGATGCCCAATAAAAAATGGGAAGGACAGAACTAACTGCTGAACAATCATCGACAGGAAGACACTGGAACTCACCAAAAAAGATACCCCACATCCAAAGACAAAGGAGAAGCCACAATGAGACGGTAGGAGGGGCGCAATCACAATAAAATCAAATCCCATAACTGCTGGGTGGGTGACTCACAAACTGGAGAACACTTATACCACAGAAGTCCACCCACTGGAGTGAAGGTTCTGAGCCACACGTCAGGCTTCCCAACCTGGGGGGTCCGGAAACGGGAGGAGGAATGCCTAGAGAATCAGACTTTGAAGCCTAGCAGGATTTGATGGCAGGACTTCAACAGGACCGGAGGAAACCAAGACTCCACTCTTGAGGGCACATACAAAGTAGTGTGTGCATCAGGACCCAGGGGAAGGAGCAGTGACCCCAGGGAAGACTGAACCAGACCTACCTGCTAGTGTTGGAGGGTCTCCTGCAGAGGCAGGGGGTGGCTGTGTCTCACCATGAGGACAAGGACACTGGCAGCAGAAGTTCCTGGAAGTACTCCTTGATGTGAGCCCTCCCAGAGTCCGCCATTAGCCCCACCAAAGAGCCTGGGTAGGCTCCAGTGTTGGGCCGCCTCAGGCCAAACAACCAACAGGGAGGGAACCCAGCCCCACCCATCAGCAGACAAGCAGATTAAAGTTTTACTGAGCTCTGCCCACCAGAGCAATAGTCATCTCTACCCACCACCAGTCCCTCCCATCAGGAAACTTGCACAAGCCTCTTAGATAGCCTCATCCACCAGAAGGCAGACAGCAGAAGCAAGAAGAACTACAGTCCTGCAGCCTGTGGAACTAAAACCACATTCACAGAAAGATAGACGAGATGAAAAGGCAGAGGGCTATGTACCAGATGAAGGAACAAGATAAAACCCCAGAAAAACAACTAAATGAAGTGGAGATAGACAACCTTCCAGAAAAAGAATTCAGAATAATGATAGTGAAGATGATCCAGGGCCTCAGAAAAAGAATGGAGGCAAAGATCGAGTAGATGCAAGAAATGTTTAACAAAGACCTAGAAGAATTAAAGAACAAACAAACAGAGATGAACAATACAATAACTGAAATTAAAAATACACTAAGAAGAATCAATAGCAGAATAACTGAGGCAGAAGAACGGATAAGTGACCTGGAAGACAGAATGGTGGAATTTGCTGCTGGGGAACAGAATAAAGAAAAAGGAATGAAAAGTAATGAAGACAGCCTAAGAGACCTCTGGGACAACATTAAACGCAACAACATTCGCATTATAGGGGTCCCAGAAGGAGAAGAGAGAGAAAAAGGACCCGAGAAAATATTAAAAGAGATTATAGTCGAAAACTTCCCTAACATGGGAAAGGAAATAGCCACCTAAGTCCAGGAAGCGCAGAGAGTCCCATACAGGATAAACCCAAGGAGAAACACGCTGAGACACCTAGTAGTCAAATTGGCGAAAATTAAAGACAAAGAAAAATTATTGAAAGCAGCAAGGGAAAAATGACAAATAACATACAAGGGAACTCCCATAAGGTTAACAGCTGATTTCTCAGCAGAAACCCTACAAGCCAGAAGGGAGTGGCAGGACATATTTAAAGTGATGAAAGGGAAGAACCACAACCAAGATTACTCTACCCAGCAAGGATCTCATTCAGATTCAATGGAGAAATCAAAAGCTTTACAGACAAGCAAAAGCCAAGAGAATTCAGCACCACCAAACCAGCTCTATAGCAAATGCTAAAGGAACTTCTCTAACTGGGAAACACAAGAGAAGAAAAGGACCTGCGAAAACAAACTCAAAACAATTAAGAAAATGGTAAGAGGAACATACATATTGATAATTACCTTAAGCATGAATGCATTAAATGCTCCAACCAAAAGACACAAGCTTGCTGAATAGATACGAAAACAAGACCCATATATATGCTGTTGACAAGAGACCCACTTCAGACCTAGGGACACATACAGACTGAAAGTGAGAGGTTGGAAAAAGATATACCACACAAATGGAAATCAAAAGAAAGCTGGAGTAGCAATACTCATATCAGATAAAATAGACTTTAAACTAAAGAATGTTAAAAGAGACAAAGAAGGACACTACTAATGATCAAGGGGTCAATCCAAGAAGAAGATATAGCAATTATAAATATATATGCACCCAACATAGGAGCACCTCAATACAGAAAGCATCTGCTAACAGCTATAAAAGAGGAAATTGACAGTAACACAGTAATAGTGGAGGACTTTAACACCTCACTTACACCAATGGACAGATCATCCAGACAGAAAATTAATAAGGAAATACAAGCTTTAAATGACACAATAGACCAGATAGATTGAATTGATATTTATATGACATTCCATCCAAAAACAGCAGATTACACTTTCTCCTCAAGTGCACACAGAATATTCTCCAGGATAGATCACATCTTGGGTCACAAATCAAGCCTCAGTAAATTTAAGAAAATTGAAATCATATCAGGCATCTTTTCTGACCACAGTGCTATGAGATTAAAAATCAATTACAGGGGAAAAAACGTAAAAAACACAAACACATGAAGGCTAAACAATATGTTACTAAATAACCAAGAGTTCACTGAAGAAATCAAAGATGAAATCAAAAAATACCTAGGGACAAATGACAATGAAAAGACGATAGCTCAAAACCTATGGGATGCAGCAAAAGCAGTTCTAGGGGCAAGTTTATAGCAATACAATCGTACCTCAAGAAACAACAAACATCTCAAATAAACAACCTAACCTTACACCTAAAGGAACTACAGAAAGAAGAACAAACAAAACCCAAAGTCAGTAGAAGGAAAGAAATCATAAAGATCAGAGCAGAAATAAATGAAATAGAAACAAAGAAAACAATAGCAAAGATCAATAAAACTAAAAGCTGGTTCTTTGAGAAGATAAACAAAATTGATAAACCATTAGCCAGACTCATCAAGAAAAAGAGAGAGAGGAATCAAATCAATAAAATTAGAAATAAAAAAGGAGATGTTACAACAGACACCGCAGAAATACAAAGCATCCTAAGAGACTACTACAAGCAACTCTATGCCAATAAAATGGACAACCTGGAAGAAATGGACAAATTCTTAGAAAGGTATAACCTTCCAAGACTGAACCAGGAAGAAATAGAAAATATGAACAGGCCAATCGCAAGTAATGAAATTGAAACTGTGATTAAAAATCTTCCAACAAACAAAAGTCCAGGACCAGATGGCTTCACAGGTGAATTCTATCAAACATTTAGAGAAGAGCTAACACCCATCCTTCTCAAACTCTTCCAAAAAATTTCAAAGGAAGGAACACTCCCAAACTCATTCTATGAGACCACCATCACCCTGATACCAAAACCAGACAAAGATACTACAAAAAAAGAAAATTACAGACCAATATCGCTGATGAATATAGATGCAAAAATCCTCAACAAAATACTAAGAAACAGAATCCAAAAACACTTTTATTTTTTTGTGTGTGTGTGGTATGCGGGCCTCTCACTGTTGTGGCCTCTCCCATTGTCGAGCACAGGCTCCGGACACGCAGGCTCAGCGGCCATGGCTCATGGGCCTAACCGCTCTGCGGCATGTGGGATCTTCCCGGACCGGGGCACGAACCCGTGTCCCCTGCATTGGCAGGCAGACTCTCAACCACTGCACCACCAGGGAAGCCCCCAACAACACTTTAAAAGGATCATACACCATGATCAAGTGGGCTTTATCCCAGGGTGCAAGGATTCTTCAATATACGCAAATCAATGTGATACACCATATTAACAAACTGAAGAATAAAATCCATATGATTATCTCAGTAGATACAGAAAAAGCTTTTGACAAAATTCAACACCCATTTATGATAAAAACTCTCCAGAAAGTGGGCACAGAGGGAACCTGCCTCAACGTAATAAAGGCCATGTATGACAAACCCACAGCAAACATCATTCTCAATGGTAAAAAACTGAATGCATTTCCTCTAAGATCAGGAACAAGACAAGGATGTCCACTCTCACCACTATTATTCAACATAGTTTTGGAGGTCCTAGGCACGGCAATCAAGAAGAAAAAGAAATAAAAGGAATACAAATTGGAAAAGAAGAAGTAAAACTGTCACTGTTTGCAAATGACATGATACTATACATAGAGAATCCTAAAGATGCCACCAGAAAACTACTAGAGTTAATCAATGAATTTGGTAAAGTTGCATGATACAAAATTAATGCACAGAAATTTCTTGCATTCCTATACACTAATGATGAAAAATCTGAAAGAGAAATTAAGGAAACACTCCCATTTACCATTGCAACAAAAAGAATACAATACCTAGGAATAAACCTACCTAAGGAGGTAAAAGACCTGTATGCTGAAAACTATAAGACATTGATGAAAGTAATTAAAGATGATACAAACAGATGGAGAGATATACCATGTTCTTGGATTGGAAGAATCAATATTGTGAAAATGACTATACTACCCAAAGCAATCTACAAATTCAATGCAATCCCTATCAAATTACCAATGGCATTTTTTACAGAACTAGAACAAAAAATCTTAAAATTTGTATGGAGACACAAAAGACCCCGAATAGGGCTTCCCTGGTGGCACAGTGGTTGAGAGTCTACCTGCTGAAGCAGGGGACACAGGTTCGTGCCCCAGTTTGGGAAGATACCACATGCCGCGGAGCGGCTAGGCCCACGAGCCATGGCCGCTGAGCCTGCACGTCCGGAGCCTGTGCTCCGCGACGGGAGAGGCCACAACAGTGAGAGGTCTGCGTACCACAAAAAAAAAAAAAAGACCCCGAATAGCCAAAGTGATCTTGAGGGAAAAAAATTGGAGCTGGAGGAATCAGACTCCCTGACTTCAGACTATATTACAAAGCTACAGTAATCAAGACAATATGGTATTGGTGCAAAAACAGAAATATAGATCAATGGAACAGGATAGACAGCCCAGAGATAAACCCATGCACCTATGATCAACTAATCTATGACAAAGGAGGCAGAGATATACAATGGAGAAAAGAGAGTCTCTTCAATAAGTGGTGCTGGACAGCTACATGTAAAAGAATGAATTTAGAACACTCCCTAACACCATATGCAAAAATAAACTCAAAATAGATTAGAAACCTAAATGTAAGACTGGACACTACAAAACTCTTAGAGGAAAACTTAGGAAGAACACTCTTGAACCTAAATCCCAGCAAGATCTTTTTTGATCCACCTCCTAGAGTAATGGAAATAAAAACAAAAATAAAAATGGGGCCTAATGAAACTTAAAAGCTTTTGCACAGCAAAGGAAACTACAAACAAGACAAAAAGACAACCCTCAGAATGGGAGAAAATATTTGCAAATGAATCAACAAACAAAGCATTAATCTCCAAAATATATAAACAGCTCATGCAGCTCAATATTAAAAAAACAAACAACCCAATCCAAAATTGGGCAGAAGACCTAAATAGACATTCCTTCAAAGAAGACATACAGATGGCCAAGAAGCACATGTAAAGCTGCTCAACATCACTAATTATTAGAGAAATGCAAATCAAAACTACAGTGAGGAATCACCTCACACCAGTTAGAGTGGGCATCATCAGAAAATCAACAAACAACAAGTGTTGGAGAGGGTGTGGAGAAAAGGGAACACTCTTGCACTGTTGATGGGAATGTAAATTGATACAGCCACTATGGAGAACAGTATGGAGTTTCCTTAAAAAACTAAAAATAGAATTACCATATGACCCAGCAATCCCACTACTGGGCATATACTCAGAGAAAACCATAATTCAAAAAGACACATGCACCCCAATGTTCACTGCAGCACTATTTACAATAGCCAGGACATGGAAGCAACCTAAATGCCCATCAACAGATGAATGGATAAAGAAGATGGTACATATATACAATGGAATATTACTCAGTCATAAAAAGGAACGAAATTGGGTCACTTTTAGAGACGTGGATGGGTCTAGAGACTGTCATACAGAGTGAAGTAAGTCAGAAAAAGAAAAACAGATATCATATATTAACACATATATGTGGAACCTAGAAAAATGGTACAGATGAACCGGTTTGCAGGACAGAAATTGAGACACAGATGTAGAGAACAAATATATGGACACCAAGGGGCGAAAGTGGCGGTGGTGGTGGTGGTGGTGGGATGAATTGGGAGATTGGGATTGACATGTATACACTGATGTGTATAAAATGGATAACTAATGAGAACCTGCTGTATAAAAATATAAATTAAATAAAATTCCAAAAAAAAGTGAGAAGGACAGAAACAAATAGTGTTTTTACTAGTAAGGCAGATTTCCACGAAGTATAAAAGTTTTGCCAATCTGATCAGATGATCAAAGGATTCTTAAAATGGATTTCTTAATCCTGGGATACAAAATAAACTCAACATTTGAGGAGCTCAAAGAAATGAAATAAAAAGAAGTCAGAGTCAGTCCAAATGCAAGACTTATAAACTTCAGTGTTAATATCAAAGAGACCACAGCAGGAGGCTGAGGGGGTCTGGGAAACACTGTTTTTGAATTGAGAGCCTTGGGTCCTGTTGATGAAGACGTCTCAATTGGATTTCAGTGGGAGTGTCAAAATTACTGAACGCTGACTCCAAAATACCACCAAACTGACCTGTTGGTAAGGCAAAACTGAGTTTATTGGTTATCGTGATAAGAGAGAAAATACCTTTACAAAGTCTAGCAGCGTCTCAGAAGAGCGAGGACAAAGTCAGGATGTTTATGAAGATTTTGAAGGCTGGTTTAAAGTAGGGCTTTCGATGTGTGAGCTTGCTGAGGTTTGGGTATCATGACATAATAGTTTAGGATTGGTGGATACAGCAAAGCAAGGATATTTTTTTTTTTGCGGTACGCGGGCCTTCCACTGCTGTGGCCTCTCCCGTTGCGGAGCACAGGCTCCAGACGCGCAGGCTCAGCGGCCATGGCTCACGGGCCCAGCCGCTCTGCGGCACGTGGGATCTTCCCGGACCGGGGCACGAACCCGTGTCCCCTGCATCGGCAGGCGGACTCTCAACCACTGCGCCACCAGGGAAGCCCAAAACAAGGGTTTTGAGGTGAGGGTTTCATAATGTCTTGGAGAGTTAACAGTCATTTGATACTATCTATTGAAAATTTGAGCAGTCTGATGTTCCTTTAAATGGGTTTTCATAAAGTTACTGAAACAAACAATAAACTTTTTTCAAGTTGTATCTGCCTGGGCAAGAGCTTCGTGGAGTAGTAAAGTCATGTTGATGAAGAGAGTAGTTGGTTTCCTTTCTCAGTGAGGTATCAACAGATAACTGTGTGTGGTTGCTAACAAAAGAATTATCCACTTAAATGTGTTGTTGGAAATTACAGAGGTGAACAGAAGAGGAAGCGAAAATATAATTTAATCCTATTGAGAGGAGGAAGGAATGAATGGTGGTGGGGGTGCTTTTAAAGACCTAAATCCTTGGACTTCCCTGGTGGCGCAGTGGCTAAGAATCTGCCTGCCAATGCAGGGGACACGGGTTCGAGCCCTGGTCTGGGAAGATCCCACATGCCGCGGAGCAACTAAGCCCATGCACCACAACTACTGAGCCTGCACTCTAGAGCCCTCAAGCCATAACTGTTGAGCCCTTGTGCCGCAACTACTGAAGGCCATGCGCCTAGAGTTCATGCCCCACAAAAAGAGAAGCCACCGCAATGAGAAGCCCGCACACTGCAACAGAAAGTAGCTCCCGCTCGCCGCAACTAGAGAAAGCCCGCGCACAGCAACAAAGACCCAACACAGCCAAAAATAAAATAAATAAATAAATTTATAAAGAGCTAAACCCTTATACAACACAGCCAAAGACCCAACACAGCCAAAAATAAAATAAATAAATAAATTTATAGAGAGCTAAACCCTTATACAAGGAAATCTGGGATAATTTCCAAAATTGATAATTAAGAAATGGTAGTATATTTGGTGGGAGAGGCAGTACTCTTCATTATGAACCTTTTGTTTTTTTTAACTATCTGAATAGATATTACTCTGGTAATTAAAAAATAATAATAATGAAGGAAAGGCTAATTAGCAATTGATTGTTCAGTAGAAAGACTAGAGAATAAGGGTTTTGGTTAGACAAGGGGTCATTGAATATCTTCTCCAAGTTTGCTCAGAGTGGTGAGGGGGGAGTGTTAGGGAGAGCATGGGGGAGGGGAAGAAAGTAGAAGCAAAGGGAGTGCTTGAGAAGTTTAGGCAGCAAGGAAACAAAGAAATGGGAGAGTCAGGAGGAGGGCACTCAGAGAGGGGAGGAGATCTGCTTGTGACAGATGCAAAGGTGGCTGGGACCCAGCTGAGGGTCCTCTTTTCTGTCCCCTGCACTCCCTTCCTCTTTGCTTCTCCTTTTCCTCTTTCACCGGCTGTAACATGGGCCTGGAGTAGTTTTTATTACAATTTTTGGTGTATTTATTGACTATAGTTTTATGTTTCCTGTTCATAATTGAAAAAGCAGATGAGTTAAACATTTTCTGTTTCTCACGAGAAAAAAAAAATCAAACTAAATTGAGTTACTTTTTATTTCTCTGTGGTCTTCAGTTGACTTCCTTCTGTGGGTGAGTATTCTTCAAAGCCTTGCCCCTCCCCCACCCCCCAGCCTACACTATTCCCTTTGGTAAATGTAATCTGCCTTCTCATATGCCAGAATTTTTATTGTTTCCCTGGTGATTTGTGCTCTTCTATGACACTTTTCATTATTTTAACCTACTCTAGGTTTTATCTATGAGGTCATAAGTTGGTCACTTTATAGTTTAGTATATAATATTAAAATTATTTCTAAACTTACTTTTGACCTTTACATATATTTTCCCAGGAAAAAAGTGAAGCAGGGGTTTCATTCCACTTAGAAACTCAGGAGTAAATTTCAAGTTTTAGTTAAATAGTGATAATAAACACTTAGATTTTAAGTGTCAGCATATGAAAATATTAACTGGAGGTTTACACAGGATGAGCAAAATTCCAGCAGATAATTATTTACTAAAATAACCTTTTGTCTTTATCAGATAAATTTAGCTCAAATATACAGTTAGAAATGATGAGAAAAGATTAAGTAACCTGTATTCAATTTGAAAACTTCTAAGGAATTAAAGATTTCAGTGGTTGTAGGAGACCTAGGGCAAGAAAGTCAAGAATTGGCATTATGGCACAGCAGGGGTCCTGGACTGGAGTCAGAAGACATGAGGTGTACATCTAGCCTCTTATAAGCTGTGTGACCTTACTGGCTAGCAAACTACTTAATCGCTCTGAGAATCTATTTCTTTATCTGTGAAATGGGGATAATGATACCATCTACATCATAGAGCCATTGTGAGGATTAATTGAAATAATGAATATGAAATGCTTGGCACATAGTACATAATAAATATTAACTTATATATTATTATATATGTATAATATTTATGATTATATATAATATTTATATTATGTATATATATGGTGACCTTTGAACAACATGGGCTGGAACTGAATGGATCCACTTGTACGTGGTTTTTCAATAGTAAGTACGACAGTAGTACACTCATGATGCACAGTTGGTTGAATCTGTGGATGCAGAACCACTGATATGGACAAAGTGCATATAAGGAGGGCCAGCTAGCTATGAGTTACACATGGATTTTTGACTGCATGGAGGGTTGACACCCCTAACCCCTGCATTGTTCAGGGGTCAACTGATTATATATTATATTTAATATATTTTAATATTTTATTAAAATTATGTTCTATAAATATAATTAATCATCTATCATCAATGTTACTATGACTGCTGCTGCTACAAATTCACCATTCTGCTTCAGGCAAATGATTTTACCTATCTGGGTGTCTGTTACAATAGATGAGTTCTCTCTTATCTCTGTTTTTATGTGACACTCCAATTCGGCTCTCTTCTGCCTAAGACCCACCACGGACCACCCATCATGTGGTGACCTGTATTCTGTCCACAGGTAGGGAGATAGCAGACATCCCTTCTAAGATTATTACATAAGCAGATTCAGTTATGCTTAAGTCTTAAGCAACATCAGAGTCTATTGACAACAAACCTAAATTCTTTTCATGATCCATACATAATTAGCTGCTTAAACCCAGGATCCTATCTGAGGTCTTTTCCTTGTCAAGGCTGCTCAGCCTGTTTTTCCCTATTACTAGCTGGAGAACTAACCTGCCCAGCTTCTTTCTTTCCTGCTATCCCAGAAAACAGTTAAAAAAAAAGAAAAGAAAAGAAAAAAGTTCCCTTCCTCTTTTTGTTTTGAGAGCGATTCCACTAATCTCTGTGGAGACTCCTGAGGTTGAGGTAGTTCCCAAGGTTCTAGAAATTGGATCCTGGTTTCTGTGTAATTGTCCTAGGAAATGAGTTCCTGCCCCCCTTGTATTTCCTGGATCTTGGTGGTTTCTCTCAATGCTCACAGTCCCCAGTCTCCCACTTCCCTTTAAATTAGTAGAAAACTGAGGACAACTTGGGATTGTCCTGAGGTTGAAGTAGACCTTGTTCCTGACTCCCATGCTCAAAGGAGAGCATCTCATTCTGGGCTTTGCTCTGGGTCTGAATCTTATCCTAGGAGTTGTCTGCACATTGGGTCAACTGAATGGGTCTATGACGTCAGAATGGTTCCAAGTTCTTCAGGATGCATCAGCGCACCTATGACTTACTGTCCAGATTCTGAGTCTTTCCAAGGAAAGCTCCCACTTCTCTCTCTCTCATTTCTAACATTCTCTTCCCCAGTTTTTGTTCTCTTTGCTTTTCAGTTTTTGGGGATTCTGTTGAGATACCCTCTAGCTCAGAGATTCTTTCCTCAGCTAGGTCCAGTCTACTGGCAAGCCCATCAATGGAATTCTTCATTTCTTGTTACAGTGTTTTTGATCCCTAGCATTTCTTTTTGGTTCTTTTTTGGGATTTCCATCTCTCTACTTACATTGCTGTCTATTCTTGTATGCTGTCTACTTTATCCGTTAGAGCCCTCAGTACATTAATCATAATTGTTTGAAATTCCTGGCCTAATAATTTCCAACATCCCTACTGTGTCTGATTCTGATGCTTACTCAGTCTCTTGTGTTTTTTGCTTTTTGGTACTCCTTGTAATTTTTTATTGATAGCTGGACATGATGTACTGAGTAGAAGGAATTGCTGTATATAGGACTTGAGCAAAGTGGTGGTGAGGTATGGGGGAGGGGAAAAATTCTATAGTGCCACTATTAGATCTCAGTCTTTTAGTGAGCGTGTGCTTCTGGACTGTGAACTTCACAATGTTTCTCAATTTTTTTTCTCCTCCCCTTAGGTGGGACAGGATGCCCAGAGTGGGTTGGAGTTGGGTATTTCCCTTCCCCAGGTCATTTCGGCTCTGATAATATCCCAGTAGATTAGGCACTGGTTAACTAGTTTCCCCTGAGGGTAGGCCTTGTTAAGAACAACAGTGAACTCTGCTCTGTTTCAGTATGGTTCCTTTTCTCCTCCTCCTGCTGGAAGCGTTAGGGATTTTTCTCCATTATTTACTGTGGGAACCTGGTCGAGCTCCTGGTGGTAAATCACACAGTATTGGAGGTGGGGAGGAGGGAGCCGTGACTGGGACCCCCCCGGAGTTTTGGTTTTGTTTTTTTATTTTTGTTTCTACATCTTTATTGAAGTATAGTTGCTTCACAATGTCCTGTTAGTTTCTGCTGTATACGAAAGTGAATCAGCTATATGTATACATATATCCCCATATCTCCTCCCTCTTGCGTCTCCCTCCCACCCTCCCTATCCCACCCCTCTAGGTGGTCACAAAACACTGAGCTGATCTCCCTGTGCTATGTGGCTGCTTCCCACTAGCTATCTGTTTTACATTTGGTAGTGTATATATGTCAGTGCTACCCCCTAGAGTTTTAAACTCTCAGAGTCAGTCACAGTTCAGGTCTCCCTGCCCAGGCACTGGTCCCCAAGATGGTTTCCATTCCCAGGTCTCTACTCCAGTTAGCAGTAATGACCTGTATTTGCCTGTCTGACTCTCCAATCTTGGGAGCAGTAGTGTGCACTATGTCCTCCCCTCTCTTATAGATCCAAGAAGAGTTGTTGATTTCTCAGCCTGTTCAGCTTTTTACTCATAGTTAGGATGGGATGGCGACTTCCAAGCTCCTTACATGTAGAACTGGAAACTAGAAATCTAATGTTCTCTTTTAAATTAATTCTTAATTATAAAAGTAATGCATGAATAAACTATCCTTGAAAAACATTAATATATTCTAAATAAGAAGAGCCTTCTTTGTATTCCGTCCCCAGTCTTATTCCCATCTCTTTCTCCTTGGAGGTTTCCACTTTTATCACTTTGATGTGTATTTTTCCAGATTTAATATGTATGTGCATGTACTGGAGACCTTTATTAATATATGTAGATCTACCTAATGTTTTAAAGTGCTACAGTAATCCACAGTATGGCTGCACTCTGCTTTATTTAGCAATTTCCCTTCTGACAGACTTTGACGTTACTTCTGCCTTCAAGAAATAAAGTAGTGCTAAATGAAAGAAACCAGTCACAAAGGACCACGTATTGTATGATTCTGTTTATATGAAATATCCAGAATAGGCAAATCTGTAGAGGCAGAAAGTAGATTAGTGGTTTCCTGGCTGGGGGTGGGAGGGAGAGCAACGTTGGGAAGTGATGGCTGAGGGGTACAGGCTTTCTTTTCAGGGCAATGAAAATATTCTAAAATTGATTGTGTTGATGGACACACAACTCTATGAATATACTAAAAGCCATTGAATTGTACACATTAATTGATGAATTATATGGTATATGCATTATATCTCAATAAAGCTATATAAAAGAAAAAGAAATATATTAATAATCTCATTAGATATGCTTCTTCAGGCCTGATTGAATCAGAGGCTCTCTCCAAGGACTGCTTACTGGTGCTGGTGGTTTTGTTTTTTTTTTTTCCTATAAATTTATTTTCATACCAAAAGAAATAACATTCTAAGGCAATGTTTTTATTGTATAGTATAAAATAACTTCCACTAAATTAAAAATGGAAATTTTTTTTTGCTATAAGCCATTGATAACTTTTCCATGAAAAAAATTTACAATTTGCAGCACCTGTAGAAAAAAACACCTGTTCAATAATTATATAAATACTGTTGACAGATCCCAGTAGCCCATTATGTATCCTTTTTGGCAATGTCAGCTTCCTAAAGTCAATTAGCTTCTAAATTTGAAAGGCACCTGGTGGCCAACATTCTGCTTATTATTCAAGGCATCCATTTTAATTTTTTGGAAACAGACTTGAGAAGTCTGAAAAATCTATTAAGTTAAAAAGAATGAAGAAGTATCATACAGTTGATATTAGCAAACAACATTTTTTCCCTTAGCTGCAAGTTTTCCCCAGGGGATTTACAAAGTGCACCAGTTAAATACGTCTATACATTTAAAAGCTCCTCATCTATGCAGGTAGCATGTTCTGTGATAAGCCTAGTCTCTTTAGCAGTTAAAGCTTTTTAGGTTTGAGCCATGACCTATGTGACCTGTGACCTTTGTGAAGAAGTGAGGAGGGGTAGACGGACTGAGCAGTGCAGAGCTCCTGGTGGTTCCCATCATCTACCCTCAGAGCAGGAGTCAAGTGGGAAACTTGCTCTCACCCCATTATCCCTTGTGAGTCTAAAATGGAAGGCAGCAAACTCAATGTCCTCCTCTTCATCCTTGTGGGCCTGAGCAATAGACAATACTTCCCAGAGTGGGCTCTCCAAAGAGTTCTTCAATGCCTCATGGTAAAAATGGGCCCTTTCCTTAGGAGTAAAAAGATGTTCTATATGCCAGACTCAACAGTCAGGCTTACCAATGAGGCTGGAGCAATTTCTCTCTCCTCTGTACTAAAAGCTTCTCTGTGAAGGCTTTTCTACAATAGAAGTAGGTTTCAGATTTTGTATTGCTGACTCTGGGCACTAATAGTAAACACTGCTATTATATTAGAAAACATTAAATAATCAATCACCATATGTTGAATGCCTAGTATATACCACTCACAGTAGTAAATTCTCACAAGAAACCCTATGACAAAGGTATCATCTCCTTTCACAATTGGGGACAATAAGGTTAAGTAGCTAGCCTGAAGTCATGCAGATCTATTGCCCCAAAGCCTATGCCCCTTCTACTACATATGCTGTCTTCTGTGTATTTTAGCCTTGAATATCATGCTAAGGACCTGAGAACACGAGGTCAGAGGGCTTACTCGATTAATCCCTGTCTCATTCACCACCTCTCTCAGGCTGCTCCACACACAGTTGGTTCCTGGTACATGTCAGTGGAAATGTACTCTTAGTACCTTCTGCCTTACATTGTCTGTGCAGGCCTTGTCTGAGCGTGGCCATGTACTACCTGAGGCATGAGCTCCCTATCGGGTTCACACAGGAGGCCAGGTGGAGCCTCTGACTAACTCTGAGAAGGGGATTTTTTTTTAAAAAAGAGGATGTTAGGAAGAGTCTAAAGGGAAATCTTAGGAAATTAAAATCTGTGGAATCAGCATGAAGGCTGCCTACAGATTGCATTAGTCATTGGAAGGTAAATTCACTCTCGAGAAAGCAGAAAAGTGGAGAGATAGGGAGGATGCAGTTGGCAGGATGCAAATGATAGGTACAGGAGTTAACAAAGTACCTTCAAAAGGAAGAAACCCAACCCCAGTCCTCCCTAACGCACATGAGCATGTGTGGATCAGATTAGGAAGGAGAGAAAATTAGAGGATGGCCAAAGCAGAATGATATACATTGAGATATGGTTACATGTTCATAGAAACAAATAAAACTGACCTCTGGAACACGCAGATGCTATCTCAAGACAAAAAGAAAAATCATCCACTAGAGTGTCTTGCCTCAATGGAAGGGAGATACTACTGTATTTGGAAAGTAGTTTTGTTTTGAAATTAGATGTAAGGCCAGATAGGAACAGAAAAGGATTAAAGGAATCTTCTTCCTCTGGATTAGCACTTCAGGACTTGGAGCTCAGAATAGATAGACAAAAGTCCTTGTGAGACAGACAGCTTTGAAAATAAGGCTGGCCTAACTGCCAGTGCCAGAAATGAATGAGGCTGGACTTGAGGACCATCTCTTGCCTACCAATTATTTTGTGTGAGATATTTTATATAACTTTTTTTTAGAGGAATTTTTGAATGCCCTCTATTCTGCTTGTAATTTCTTCATCTCATGAAATAAGTCAGCGGTCCATGAACATTTTAGCTTCAAAACTGGAGTCGGGTCTCTGGAGTAAAGTAAATCTTGAATTCACTCCTAGGTCTACTATGGACATGTTAGGAGACACAAGTCAGTTCCTCAATTGTTTCTCAATGTCTCCTTTTGTAACAGAGATAATGTAGTTTTAGTGGTCAGTGACCTCAAGATAAATGCTTTTAAAAATGTAAAATTGGGCTTCCCTGGTGGCGCAGTTGTTGAGAGTCCGCCTGCCGATGCAGGGCACACGGGTTCGTGCCCCGGTCCGGGAAGATCCCACATGCCGCGGAGCAGCTGGGCCCGTGAGCCATGGCCGCTGAGCCTGCGCGTCCGGAGCCTGTGCTCCGCAACAGGAGAGGCCACAACAGTGAGAGGCCCGCGTACCGCAAAAAAAAAAAAAAAAAGTAAAATTATTTTACTCCTTTGAAACCCATTCAACAATCATTCATTAAATATTGGTCTCCTTTGTGCAAGGTACAGGGCTAGAGTCTCTGGAACATGATCCCATGCTTAATCCACAGGATTATTGTATCAGGCAGCAAATGGGCCAAGCAGTGACATGCATTAGGGCTCTTCTACTTTCTTTTCTAGAAATATTTCTCCTGGAGTCCGCCTCTGGTATTTCCTGAGTTTTCCAAGTTTAGATAATAAATCTTCCATTGCACTAGGATAACTTAATGCCTTTATTTGCCTGAATTATATT
Source organism: Grampus griseus (assembly GCF_964374135.1). NCBI lineage: Eukaryota > Metazoa > Chordata > Mammalia > Artiodactyla > Delphinidae > Grampus > Grampus griseus. Next base: position 57,285,013 of record NC_139010.1, on the reverse strand, counting down.
TTTAAAAGAGAGTTGTATATTCCTGCTGCCCTCAGTGAGGCCACACTAAGCATATTTCATTAGATTTATACTCTTGAGATTTTATACTATACAGTACCAAGGACTTTAAACATACAGTAAGTAATACTATACAACTGAAAACAGAATCTGGGAAGGAATAGTATTTATTAAATTATGCAGGATAGATTATTTCAAGCCTCAAACTTCAAGTCAGAAGATCCAAGGTACAGTTTAGTCAAGATCCAGTTGACCAATACTGGTTAGTTGTCTACCCCTGGACCCCGCATCTCTGGCCACAGGGTCACATTGTACAAAGGGCTGCTTCTATTTAGTAACCATCAGATGGCTCTGTTTTAATGAAAAAATTTAATGAATTGGTAGATGGGGGCTGAGCAGACAAAACAATGAAACCAACTACCAGGTGACCACTAACTGCTGGATTCCTGTTCTTAGCACATGGACAATTAAGAGCTAATTATTAATTAACAGTTTATTTTAAAAAGCAAAACAGGGCTTCCCTGGTGGCGCAGTGGTTGAGAGTCTGCCTGCCGATGCAGGGGACACGGGTTTGTGCCCTGGTCCAGGAAGATCCCACATGCCGCGGAGCGGCTGGGCCCGTGAGCCATGGCCGCTGAGCCTGCACGTCCGGAGCCTGTGCTCCACAATGGGAGAGCCCACAACAATGAGAGGCCCGCGTACCGCAAAAAAAAAAAAAAAAAAAAGCAAAACAAACTTTCTCATAGTCCAGAGGGAGAGCTCAGAAGCAGCCAGGACATATTTCTTAAAAAAGAAAAGTCAAGTCAGCAAACATTCAAATACTTACTGGAGACAGTGTATCTTACTGTGTGGTGAGGGCATTAAAGTGATAGAAGCCATGCCACATAGACATGACCAGCTAGGGCAAAATAATGGACCATAAGCTGAACAAAGAAAGATCAGGTAAGTGTGGAATAAGGCTCCTTAGGGGAGGACTTCCTTCAAGGAGAAGGAATGTTCAGACCTGGCTTTGGAAAGAGGTGAGGGTCAAAGAAGGGGCAGCTTGGAGAAAGGATTCCACCTGCCAGGAAAAACCCTTTGAGACAACAAGTGGGTATATTGGGAAGTGGCAGTAGATGCCAGTGAGATATAAAACAGCTGGTCCAGAGAAGGCCTCTTAGCACTTAGATGGACTCAATTAGCAATTGGGACCATGTTGGGCTCTCAATTCAGAGAGGAAAGTCAATGGAAGTGGTGTTTGAGAAAGCTTCTTTTGCAGCAGCTCTTTGGGAGTCAGTGGAGTAGGAGGATCCAGGAAGCAGGAAAGTCTTCTGGGCATCAACCCAGGTCTGAGTCGGAGATTGGAGCTCTCCTGAAAGAAGTGAACGGGAGAGACTTCTGGGTGGAGGAGTCTCCAAGAGTGGTCCTGTTGGGCTTCCCTGGTGGCGCAGTAGTTGAGAGTCCGCCTGCCGATGCAGGGGACACGGGTTCGTGCCCTGCTCCGGGAAGATCCCACATGCCGCAGAGCGGCTGGGCCCGTGAGCCATGGCCGCTGAGCCTGCGCGTCCGGAGCCTGTGCTCCGCAGCGGGAGAGGCCACAATAACAGTGAGACGCCTGCGTACCACAAAAAAAAAAAAAAAAAAAAAGAGTGGTCCTGTTAATATCCTCCTTCACCTCGTCATCTTTACACCCCAGAGCCTGGTTCCATGCAGACCAGACAGGAGTAACCAAGCACAGGTTTTATACATGATTAGAGAGAGGAGACTTGCTGGTAGAGACCAGGAAAGGCTTTCTGGGATAAATTTGGAAAGATGAATTGAATTTTGACAGGTACACGGTACTTGAGGAGGAGGAGAGAGAGAGAATGAGAAGGAATATATACTTGCAAGAGTGGAGGTAGTATTTTAATCTTGGTTCAAAATGCTACATGGTATGTTATGGCTCTTTATAATTTAATTAAATTTGTATTTTATAATTTAAATTTGTAATTTAATTTTATAATTAGATTATAATTTATATTTCAATTAAAACTAGAGAAAGAAGAATGGAAAGCTAGATAGTCTGAACTATTTAATTTATAACAGCTTCATTGAGATATAACTCACATAACAGAAAATTCACTTTAAAGTGTACAATTCAGTGGTTTTAGTATATTCACAGAGTTATGCAACCATCACCACTCTCTAATTTTAGAACATTTTCATTACCCTAAAAAGAAACCCCATACCCATGAGCAGTAGACTGACCTATTTAAAACTCAGGAACACAATGAGAATGGAGGTTCTGATTGCCAGGAATTCTCTCTTTCTTAGCTGGATAGAAACCCCGAATGATTCTCATTAATCTTTGAGTCCCATGTCATGGCTGCTCTAGGGAAAAACATCCTGATGTGACCAGGCTGCAGGGATGAAGAGGAAAGGGCCTGGAGCACTGGAGCCCAGAAAGGAGGGACAAGTAAGAGAACCTGGGGAGAGAAAGGGAGCTGTTGGGCCCCGAGGGAAGGAGAAGCCAACTTGGGTTAAGACTGTGGAGCAGAGAGCAAGGCAGCACTTCCCCAGCAGCCCTGGTAATGCAAGAATCTGATAGGACAATCGTGCAACTGCTCTTGCCCCGTAGACCTTCCGGGGTTCACCTGAACAGGAAGTTATTTCCCTATTGCTGTGGCCCCTCCCTGGAGCCGTTGAGCGTGCTCAACTCCACCTTTCTGCCCTGGTGCTGCTAAGTGCCAGGCCTGAACTAGGGACCATCTCTGAGTTATCTCCCAGAGGTAATTAATCCTCACAACAGCCCTATGAAATTGAGATGGCTATCCCTCTTTTTGAGAGATTAACAAACTGCCCCTCATAGAGTTAAAGTAACTTGCTTAGAATCGTATACCTGACAGGTATTTCAAACCCAGGACTCCAATCAGGACTCATTTAGCTTCTACGTCTTTACTGTCACTGCCTCAGTGGGGTCAATGTCCTTATGCAACCCTCTTGACTCCCCAGGACAGAGAACCAACGTATAAGAAAAAGTCTACTACCCAAGACTGAGAAAAGCACTGTGGTGACTAAGGTTAGAAAAATCTTTGAACCCCTCACTCATGTTTTTGAGAGCGACGTGATCTTCCCAGCCGTGTCCTTTCTGCGTTAGCCCTTTGCACATCTGGCATGCTAGATCCCAGATGTGTGATTTTCATCCCATGTGGTGGGGCCATAGTACTGGGGATCCTGCCTGTTCAGCTGTGCTCGTGAAGGCCTGTTTCTTTGACAGGGCCTGCAGGAGGTGGCTAGTGGTGCTTTTGTAGCCCCTGATTTATTACTGTCTCCAACCAGACACAAGTGCTACACAATTTTGTACACACACACATGTGCATGCTTGTACACACACACACACTCACACTCACACCCCATCCATTTGGAGAGGAACACAAAGAAGGAAACATTCACAAGGCATCACCATTGGTTTCTCTTTTCTCCCAGATCAACTGGTCTGACTTCTCCCTGTTGCCTCCTTTGCCTGTGGTCTGTCAGCTGGAGGTGATGACAAGGAGTATTTCAGACTCTTTCCCCATCTGCTCCAAACACCAGGAAGCTGCAGGCCTGCTTCCCTCCAGGCCAGCTTAGAAATCCTGGTGTCAGGATAGAGCAGCCTTCCAAAAGCCAACCACAGAACATTTAATACCTGTGCAAACTCCACGGAGAATTCATGTGCCATAGGGTCATGGCTTTATGAGTGTTTCCATGACATGGTATTATTACACCCCAGATCTCTCACCTCATATGTCACTCAAGCATTCTCTGTCAGGAAACCAAAGAATAAACATCCAAAAAGAAGATTAATATTAGAGAGACTAAAAGAGTAAAGTTCACCCAAACCGTATGGTTCAGCTCAGAAGGGATGTGTATCAGCCCTACTTTCTCCGTTCACCCCTGCCTTCCACCTCATCTCCTCTCACACTCCAAACAGGAACCCCTTTACAGCAGTTTTGCTTGGATACCTGTGTCAGAGTCAGCAAGGAAGCTTGTTAAAAATGCAGATTCCTGGGAATCATCATTATGGGGAAATGGCCACAAGAAGCAGACCATCTACCCCTGTCTTATGTACAATAGAATTCACTATGCACTTTCATGCATTTTGTCATGTACAATAGAATTCACTACTTCCTTGGGCAGCTGAGTCTAGTCTAAGATAATTGTAATGAGGGGAAAGATCTCTTTCATTGGGCTGAATTTGACCTCCTATAATTGTCACCCACTTTTCTTCCCATTTTTCCTCTTCCCTCTCGAGCCACAGGGACTAAGTGACCTCACTTTCATGGGAGAGCCTCTAGCTTAGACTCTTCCGAGTCCCAGCTCAAGAAGGAGAGAACTGAATCCACTCACTGGACTGGTATAGCCAGTCAGGGTAGGGCACTGAAGCAAAAATCTTTGACCTTCCGGGGTCTTGCAGAGGCTTGGAGCTGAGTGTCTTTGTTAAAAGCCCAGCCTCTAGACTCCTGCTAGGGGCAGACCCTGGATGCATGCCCTTGGGTAAGACGTTCCCTCTCTCTGTGGCCCATTTCTTCACCTTGAAAAACAAGGATTATGATGATGATATTATAAGTTTTGTGAAGGTTAAATAAAATAATACATGTAAAGCTCTCACAAGAGAGTCTGGTATATATTAAGTGCTCTATTAAGTATCATTATCATCATCATCATCAAGTGGGAAGACAACAAGGGAAAAATATTCTTCCAGTTTTCCTGCTTAGGTTTTCTGCTTCCTATTTTTCCATTCCACAAGTTGACAAAAAAAGGAAAGGCTTATGAATATAAGGCTGTTACATAGACCATGAGAACCAGTTGTTCTGTTCCACTGAATATCAAGTAAAATGATGTGGGCAGCACTCATAACGGGAGGGATTGCCATTAGTGGGGTGACTGGAATGCCCAGCAGTTTGCCCAGAATTGCCCCACTTTTTCCTGTTGTAATTATTATACTCTTAAAAATGTCCCAGTTTGGATGACAATTGTTGAGTCTCCCCAAACATTAGATTTTCAAAAGATATTCAATGTAGGTTAGAAGCATTAAGACAGGTTACTAAGAGAGCTTGTGAAATCTCTTCCTTGGAAATACTTAAAACATGCCTGGCTGGGATGATTTAGAACAACTGCAAATAAGTACTCATTTATAAACCCCTAAAATGCTTTGTTTGGTTTGGTTTAACTAAACTGCCTTGCCCTGCCCCCAGAGGTACGTAGGTAGTAAAATTAATGTAAACAACATTCTTAACTACTCAGTTTGCCAAACAAAAATTTCTCTGTGCTATGAGCTGGTGGATGTGAATGAGCAACCATTATGAGTTTAGAGCCAGTGACACTCTGCCTCAGATTGTGGAAAAGAGATACTGTAGGTTTGGAAATTTACAAATTCTTGGACAACTAAACATTTGAAATAAGAATGCAGACAACTACTTGGGTAAAAATATTGTAATAATTAACAACGTGCCAGGTACTGTACAGATATTAACACATTTCATCCTCAAAAAACCCCATGAATTTAGTACTACTATTAATCATAGTTACAGATAAGAAAACTGAGTCACAGAGAGATAAGGAACTTGCTCAAGTTAACGGCAGAGTCACAATTTGTCCCAGGTGGTTTGGATCCAGAGCCTGTGCTCTTCACCACTGTACTGCAAACTTTCCAGACAGATAGAACGCTTCCGTTTAAATGAAGTGGGGACAATAGTACCAGTTAGCTTCTAGTCTATCTGGGCTGGTTACTGGTGAGATCGGACTGCCTTGCAACTGAGGGAAACAGACTGGTCTTCGCTGAGGAATAAATGAAGAAAAATTGTATTTAATCCTCCTGACATTTAATCCTCCTGACATCATGGAAAGTAGATATCGCATTTACATTTCACAGTTAAGGAAAGTGAGGGCTTAGAGAGGTTAAGGAGTTTGCCCAGGCCTCACAGCAAGTTAGAGGCAGAAGCAAGATTCTGACTCAGGAACCTATTATGGACAAGTACCTATTATGGACATTTCATATAGATTTGATCATACAATGTATGGCCTTTTGTTAATTGCTTCTTTCCCTTAGCATAGTGTTTTCAAGGTTCATAAATTTGTAACATGTATTTGTACTTTATTTCTTTTTATTGCCAAATAATATTCCATTATATGGATATATCACATTTTACTTATCCACCCAACAGTTGATGAACGTTTGTGTCCAATTTTTTGTCTATTATGAACGTTTTTGTACAAGTTTTTTGTGTGCACATATGTTTTCATGTTTCTCTTAGGCATATACGTAGGAGTGGAATTGCTGGGTCATATGGTAACTCTATGTGTAAATTTTTGAGGAACACATGTATCCTTTTAATTTTTTAAAAAGCCAGGACCCCCAGAACCACTTATATGATAGTTGGAGCACAGAAAATTATCTTAAAATTATATGTTCCATGTCAAGCCTCTTATAAAATCGAATAACAAAGAGAAAAATAGAATAAAAAATATGAAACTCATCCTCGAGAGATTGAAATATACATTGAATAATTTGTTCATATTGCAATTTTTTTGTGTGTATCTATTATATACAAGAAAAGACCAATGGATTTGAAGTTAAAAGATCTACTCACTGCCTTTCCAAGCTCTCTTGAAAGGTGTCTGTGAGGCTCCAATGGGATCAGGTGCTTAGTATACTGTAAATGGCTGTTCAGTTGTGAAGGAGTTGTAGTAGGAGTGTTCTCAGGGAGGTGAAGTTCTCCTGAGGTGGACCAAGAAAATGCACTCAGTAGAGAAGAAAAGGCCTGAGAGGCAAAGAGGAAGGTGGACCCTACATGGCGACAGGACTAGGCTTTGGTCTCAGGCTGCTCAGGGCTTATCAGGAGGCCCCAAAGAAAGGGGCAGGGCCCAGGACCACCTGTGAGGTGCATCTCAGGGCAGAGACAAGTCCTGTGTGGCTTCGTCCCTTCCTCTGCCTGCTCTTTATCCCAATAAAAACTGACTGGAAGAAGAAGGTAGCACATGACCTCATGAGACTGCAGTCTCACTAGCAAAGGAATAGGGAGAAAGAAGCAAGTTGTGACCATCATTCCCAGTACCTAGGACTGCTGTGGTGGTTGGGGGAAGAGACTTTCAAGGAGATTTAGGGATGCAATTGGGAGTAATGATAGGTAGAGCTTCAGCAGTGGCCAAGGGATTTAGAGAGAACGAGAGAAGTGAGCATGGATGAAACAGATTCTTTATAACCCCAGCTCTGCAATTCCATTTTTCAAAACCTTTCAATAGTCTGAACTACCTATAAAATGAAGTCCTTAGTGAGACATCCATGACCCTTCAAGGTCTGACCCCAGCTTTATTTTCCAACCTTACTTCCCATTGCTCCCCTTCAGTACCTCTAGGGTACTTACTCTCTCCCAAATGAAACCAGAATCTAGCCTTTGTCTGGAATTATCTCCTTTAGTCTCTGTGTAGCCAAATAAGTGCCAGTTCTTCAAAACTCAGCTCACAAACTACCTTTTCCACAAGTACTCTCCAAAATCTCCACACCCTGCTTCCCAGACAGAATTAATCTCAAACTTGCCAGGATACATATAGTGCTTTTCCTGCATAATGACACTAACAGGTTGTCTTTATTTCTTATCAGAGGGTAGGCCTATCAGGGGCAAAGACTGTCTCCTAATTCACCTGTCCATGACACAGGGTCTGGTATGTAATAGGTATTCAATAAATGTTTGTTGAATCAGTGGATGGATGACAATGAAACAGAGATGTGGATAAGGGGAGCAAGAAGGGAGTTGGGGGATGGGAAGCTGGACATAATCAGATAAGTGCCAGTGCAGGCCAGGAGAGAAGGCTTCAGGTGAGATGACAAGAGGTATGCTAACGTATAGTCAGCTGGGAGTGGAGATCGGTGGTGGAGAGTGCAAGTGGGCAGAGGAGAAGGGAATATTCAGGGCAAAGAGGGAGCTCTATCCTAGGACTCAGCCTTGAGCTAAAGAACCAACTGACAGAATGGCTTTTAATCTCAGGGATAAACTCAGATGCTTAGAGAGGCTGGACAGAGAGCATGGATGAGTGAGGTGAGCGGGGAGCAATGCGAACCTTCTGTGATGGGCACAGCCTCTGCTCAGCCACAGTGGGTTCTTGCAGGTGAGCCACCATGGATAGATCTTGAAATGTTTTCAAGAGAAGCCAGAAATATGTATTTTTGGTAAAATCTCCCATTTGTGAAACATTAGAAACTAATTAGAGTTCTTAAAACTTTTTACTGGAACATAATATATATATATATATATATATATATATATATATATATATATATATATATATACACACACACATATATGTATATACAGAAATGTACACATGTCCTAAGTGAATTTTCACAAACCAAACACATCCATGTAACCAGTACCCTGATCAAGTATCAGAATATTATCAGAAACATGCCTCAGATGCTCCCTTCCAGTCCTTACTGTCGCTTGACGTCCAATATCACAGAATAATTTTGCCAGTTTTATACGCTATATAAATGGAATCATGTAGTTCATTTTTTGTGTGGCTAGGTTCTTTCATTAAACATTATGCTTGAGGGTGTAGTTGTAGATTGCTCATTCTCAGCTGTATAATATCCCACCGTGTGAGTGTGCCACAACTTATACGTCTGTGCTACTGCTGAAGGACATTTAGTTTCAGTGTTTTAACTACTACACACAGTGCTACTAGGAACATCTAGTAGATGTCTTTTGGTAAACATATGTGCACATTTCTACTGAGTATATACCTAGGAATGAAGTATAGCGGTCATAAAATAGGTATATGTTCAGCTTTAGTAGATACTTCCAGAGTGTTTGTATAGATTTACATTCTCACCAGCAGGGTATGAAAGTTCCAGTTTCTCCACAACCTTGTCAACCGTGATTTTTTTTTTCATTTTAGCCATTCTCATGCATGTGTAGTGGTATTGCATTGTGGTTTTTATTTATATCACCCTGATGAATATTGAAGTTGAAAACATTTTCCTATGTTCACTGACCATTTAGATAGCCTATTTTATGAGGTGGCTGTTCAAGTTATTTTCTCATTTTTCTATTGAGTTATCTATCCTTTTCTTTCTATATTCTGCATGTGAATGTACTCTCAGTATCTTCTCCTACTCAGTCACCTGCCTTTTCACTCCTGAGTGTCTTTTGATAAACACAAGTTCTTAACTTTAACATCATCCAATTTATCAATTTTCTCTTTATGTTCAGAATTGTTTGTGTCTCGTTTAAGAAATATTTGCAGACTTCACTGTCACAAAGATGTTATCCTATGTTTCCTCTAAAAGCTTTATTGTTTTACCTTTCATACTTAACTCTGCAATCCATCTGGAATTGTTTTATTGTATGATATAAGGTAGGGTCAGTAAGTATTTTTCCAGATGGATATCCAATTGTCTCAACACCATTTACTAAGAAAGATCATCCTTTTCCCAATGCTCTGCAATGTTGCCTTTGTCATAAATCAGGTTATCATATATGTGAGGGTCTGTTTCTGGATTCTGTATTACATTTCATTTGTTACTTTGTCTATTCTTGCACCAAAACCTCAGTGTCTTAATTACTATAGGTTTGTAATAAGCCTTCATATCTAATGGTATAAGTCTCTTCCAGCTTTGTTTTTCTTCCTCAAGTTTACTTTAGATATTTTTGGCCCCTTGCATTTGGTCTTTTTCATGTAAATTTTAAAGCCAGCTTGTTAATTTCTGCAAAAGAACCTCCTGAAGATTTTTTTGTTTTTTGTTCTTAGTTTTTTGTTTTTAAAAAATAACATCTATGCAAGGGTTGAAATTTAATAAAATCAATATTTTAAAAAATTTTTATTTTATATTGGAGCATCGTTGATTAACAATGTTGTGTTAGTTTCAGGTGCTCAGCAAAGTGATTCAGTTATACCTGCTGAAGTTTTGATAGAAGTTGCATTATATCTGTAGTTTAATTTAGGGAGAATTAACATCTTTTCAATGGTGTGTCTTGCATTCCGTTACTATGGTATATCTCTTCATCTATTTAGATTTCTTAGTTCCTCTCAATAATTCAGTTTTCAGGGTAGAGGCCTAATATTTCATTAGATATATTCCTAGATATTTGATATTTGTTTAAGTTATATCTTTTATAAAGTTTTTTCTATGTAGTTGTTGCTAGTATATAGCAATCAAATTGATTTTTGTATGTTGACCTTATATCTAGTGATCTTGCTAAATTCACTTAATTCTAATAGTTTGTAGATTCTTTTGGATTTTTTCTACATACACAATAATATTATCAGCAAATAATGACAGTTTTATTTCTCTTATTCTGATTATTACTCATCTTTGATTGGGGCCATCTCTTTCCTGAAGAAGTATGTTTTTGGGGGTGATCTACCATTACTATTGGGATTCGTTGTTCATACCTCCTTCTGCCAAGTTCATAGTTCCTTTGCTCTGGAAGTATGCTCCTTCCTCTGTTCTCTGCATCCCAGGGGTCAGTGTATCTCACAGTAAATTCCTTTAGATTTAGACTGTCAATATCTGGTAAACTCACCCTTCCCATTATCATCACCAGTCTCTTTTGGCTAGAAGCACATGTGGTAAACAATAAAAGTGAGAAGTCAGCATGGTTTATTATTCACTCAGTCTTTTCTGGTTAGGGAGCTAAGTCCCTAGTAGGAACAGTCTCCACTTCTCTGGTGGTCCACCTGTGCCCTTAGATTTCTTAGTGCTCACAAGAATGTACTTTCAAGACTGTGACTCTATTCTACCTGAAGCAAACCAGCCTAACATTTGTAAGGATGCTAATTATGGTGTATGGTGCTAATGATGAATTATTGTGGTTGTTTCCTTGTTTCATTGATTATGGGCCTTTTTCTTAATGCTGCTTTTCACTCTGTTTTTGTCGGTGGGTTTTGAAGGAGGGTAATGAAGTTAAAATGCCTTTATTACATCATCTGCAACCAGATGTCCCCTTCACTTTTCCCTCTTCACATTTTTAAAAACTAAAATTTATAGTTTTTTATTATAAACTTTATACAAGCTCATTGTAGAAAGTATAGAAAATAAATGGAAATGCACAGAAGAATCGTTAAGAACAGAATAGTAAGGACTTATTTGCCTGAGGCGAGAGCAGCAAAGACTGGTATATCTGCAAGACAAGAGGTGTTAATGGACAAAAGAATCCCTTAGAGAGCTAGACTGTGCCAAAATATACAGCCCTCAAAGGGGAGTTTAGTTAGACAAGTCCACAGGACAAGCCGGGTGTGCAAACATAAACAGCCCTCAGAGGAGAGGCAAACACAGACAGGGCTCTGCAGAAAAGGTAGAATATGTGCAAACAGCACCACTCAGAGGGGAGACATAAAGGGTGGAATCCCAGGCATTAGAGGTGCTGGAAGTCTTATTAAGTTACATTCCATTCCCTGGGGCTAATGCTGAATCCTTCCTAAAGATTCATTTAATGCATTTTGCTAAATGGCTCAAGAGGGGCATGACATCCCCAGAGAAGACAGAGCTCAGAGGGACCTCAGGGAGAGTTTAGGCCAATACCTTGTAAAGTGTGGTCCATGTGCCACTACTGGCATAAGAAGTTATTTTAATGGTACACAGTTTTTTTTTATAGTTATATTTATTTTAATTTGTGTTAGAAACAAAGTATAGCTAATAAAATGAAACCACAATTTCACGGATATCCTTATTTAGGATAAGGCTAAAATTGGTAGTAATGTTAGGCCTGGGTTGATTTAAAGATAACTAATAAACAAATAAAGCACAGGTATTGTGCAGATATTGCAAAAATCAAGGTGGTCTGGGAAATACTGAGCTAGAGCAACCCCCTCATCTCAACTGTGAGGAAACTAAGCCAGAGAAGAGACAAGGCAGAACCAAGACAAACACTCAAGTTTCTTAATTCCCAGACCAGTGTGCCTTCTTTCGCTACTAACAAGATTTCCTAGTTAATTTAAGATAATTCAAAATTGGAAGAGTTGCTAGGTATTCAACTTACCCTTCTGTCTACTATTTACCCTTATGATACTTGTTTAACTATAAACAAACTCTCTGTCTTTATGTAGTCATTCACTGAATAAACAAAGTATTGTGGGGAGTAATATAACAAATACTGAGATAGGAAGATGGGGTTCCTGACCACAAAGAATGTAATTTTATGGGGAATTAGATGGTTAAGTAAAAATAATTATTCAAGACACAATAGAATAAGTGTAGATACAGCAATACAAGAAAAGAGTTGGAGAAGAGTAGAGGAAGAGGCGGTTACTTCCAGGTGGAAACTGAGGCTTCATGAAGTAGGTGCTGCGTAAGTTAGGCTTGGCATGATGAATGGATTTCATTGGGCAAAAAGGAGGGAGAGGATCTCAAATGGATGTTTGTACATCCATCCATGTTCATAGCAGCATTATTCACAATAGCTAAAATGTGGAGGTGACCCAAATGTGCATTGACAAATGAGTGGATAAACAAAATGTGGTATATGCATACTATGGACTATTCAGCCTTTAAAAGGAAGGAAATTCTGACACATGCTACAACATGGATGTTGAGGACATTATGCTAAGTGAAATAAGCCAGTCACAGAAAGACAAATATTGTATGAATCCACTCATATGAAGAAGTACTTTGAGAAGTCAAAATCATAGAGACAGAAAGTAGATGGTGGTTGCCAGGGGCTGGGGGAAGAGGCAAATGGGGAGTTATTGTTTAATGGGTATAACATTTCCATTTTACAGAATACAAAGTGTTCTACAGGTGGATGATGGTGATGATTACACAATTTGAATGTACATAGTACCACAGAATTGTATATTTGAAAACGGTTAAGATAGTAAATTTTATGTTCTATGTATGTTACCACAATAAGAAAAGAATTGGAGAAAAAAAAAGAAGGAAGTAAGAAAATCCCAGGCCTAAGTAAAGAGCAGGAACAAAGTCTGCAAGATGCCTGAGTACATGGTGAGTTTGGGAGGCCTAGGAGTCAGTGTGTAGGATGTTCTGAGACGTAAGGCTTGAAGCACAGGATGAGTCTGAGTCTTGGTGGGCATTGGTTGCAGTGCCAAGAAATTTGAATTCTATTCTGTAGATGATGAGACAAGGTAAATGGGACTGAGGAGTCACATATTCTCATAGTGACCATTACATGCCTATATCCCCATTTGCTTAACACTAAGAATACCTGAAGTACCTGAATCTTTGGTGAGTTCTGAGGAGGACAGAGCACTAATGAACAAGGTCATGATGCCCAGTTGTACTATAAAAAGAAATAGGGGCTAGAGGACCGACTAGACAGAGACACAGTTGGCTGTCCACCTGGACAAAAGGAGTTTCAGTGGGACTGAAAAGCAACTCCTCAACTAGCACAGGAAGAGCCACAGAGAGAAACAAAATAGCAATCATTGTGTGGACAAGTAAGTTCCTCTTTTCTGTTGTGACGCTAGAGAGGCTTCAGCAACCTAAGGCCTTGGGAAAGAAGGAAGGCTAATGACTTCATGCGATCTGAGGATCCAGAAGGTAAAGAGGTGAAATCAAGGCTTGAGCAATGGGATGGCAGGACTAGAAGTGGTAGAGAGAAGGCTGGTAGAAATATCAGCTGGAACAGACCAAGAGAATTTACCCGGCCATTGCCAAAGCTTGAAGTTTGCTCTGTGCAACGGGTAGGTTTGGGGGAGAGGTGAGCCCTTTACTTCACTTAAGGATGCATGTCTGAGCATGTAATTGACCCCTGGGGATCCTGGGAGACTGAACACACAGGTAAGAGCCATCCAAAGTCCCACATCTCAAAAAGGAAAGGAATAAAGCTTCATTAACAGAAAGAACAGACAATGCAAATTGAGATCACTCAGAAAGAATAAGCATCTACTACAATTACATAATTAATCATTAATATCTGTGTGAACATTGTACTCCGTTCTCAATATAACTTTGTGGTAAGATTTCTGGTCCTATCTTTTAAATTCCTAGGAATGACAAGAATATGTTTTCTTGAAATAGTTCATATAATCAGCTACCTGTGGAATTCATGTGACAGATGCTTTGAATCAGGTGCAATGTTAGTAATCTGCAAATAAGTGTGTTTATGCATGTCAAATTAAGGGATGGGAACAGTGATGAGGCTAATTGCAAAATATCAGAAATTCTAAAAATATTGATATCCTGCTTTGTAATCCAGTTTAATTCAAGTATTTTTATTGTTGTCCTTCTGCAGGCAGAACCGTTTAGTGTGTCCTTAGAGAAACAAAAAGGAGAATCAGGGTTTTCTTGATCCTTGGGGACCTCACAGTCTAGTAGTCAACAGACATCTCTAATACAGGAAAACTAAAATAAATGTTATAGGGGAAGCTCATCTAGTATGTCTTGAAGGCTCAAAGAAGAGAGATCATACTCCTTATATCTCATTAAATCTGGATGCTGTCAATTGAGAGACACACCACTATTTTTTGCCCCACTAAGAAAAAAAGAATTCTGATAATTAAATTACGACATGTCATTGATTTTAAGAGGCATTCCTTTTCAGGAGATGTTAAATCACTTTAGAATTGATGAAATGTGGTCATTGAAGAATTCTGACAGGTTGAAATAAGAGAAAAAGCCCACCAAGCAGGGGTTCTTCTGGTTTTTTTATATTACATACTTTCTTTGATCATTCACATGACTTCAATCACTCCCTATAGGATCATAACTCACAAATATTCATCTCCTGCCAGAATTTCTCCCCTTAAATGCAGATCCTTATATCCAACTTTATTTCATTCATTTATTCATTCATTATTCATTATTTCATTCATGTAGTAGTACCTATCATGTTCCAAGTAGCATTCTAAATGTTTTATATTGTGTCATAAAAACTCTATGAATAAGAATTATTATTATTATCCCCATTATAGAAGTTAAGTAACTTGCCCAAAGTCATACAGCTAGTAAGTGGCAGAAACAGAAAAAATGGACATGAGAGACATTGCAAATCCATAGGATTTAAATCTACAATACTTGTCAGCTGAGTGGGGATGGAAGCTGAGAGAGAAGGAAGGTTTTAAAAGGGGATAACGGGAAAAATCACTGTCATAGTTCAGGCTGCTATAACAAAATGCCACAGACTGGGTGGCTTAAACAACAGAAATTTGTTTCTCACAGTTCCGGAGCCTGAGAAGTCCAGTACCAAGATGCCAGCAGAATCAGTTCCTGGCGAGAGCCCTCTTCTTGGCTTGTAGATGGCTGCCCTCTCATTGTGTCCTCACATTGGTGGAGAGAGAAAGAACTCTTTTCTCTCTTCCTCTTCTTTTAAGGACACTAATCCCATCATGGGGCTCCACTCTCATGACTTTCATCTAAATCTAATTACCTCCCAATGGCCCCATCTCCAAATACCATCACATTGGGGGGTTAGGGCTTCAACATATTAATCTGAGGGGGACATAAACATTCAGTTCATAATAATTATCAACAGGGATAAGGAGGTCAAATAAAATTTCCCTCGGAAGGAAAATATTTAAACTGGACAAGTTGAGTTCTTAAGTACTACAAGAAATGCAGATGCAAATATCCATTACTCAGTTGGAAACACTAGTGTGCAGGTTTGGGCAGATATTGGGCCAGGGGTATTGATTTGGGAGTGTGGGAGTAGATGATATTGCTGGTAGAAACAAGCTAAGGACAACTTGAGAAAACTCCACATCTAAGAGAGATAGAAGAGAAGGCTCAGTCTGAGGTAGGAAGAGTACTGAAACCGTAGAAGGTCTCAGAAGGCAAAGAAGAGAGTTTCGAGAAGGACGAGGTTGTTGGTCAATGTTTAACTGACAATGTTAAATGCAGAGGTGGAGAAGAATGAGTAAGGAAAACCCTCACATTAGGTAATGAGAATCTCACTGGTGATGAGAAAGAGCACTGGCTTCAGATGGATTAGATGGAAACTAGTGGGTAGGTGATTTTTTTTTTTTTACGTCTTTATTGGAGTATAATTGCTTTACAATGGTGTGTTAGTTTCTGCTTTACAACAAAGTGAATCAGTTATACATATACATATGTTCCCATATCTCTTCCCTCTTGCGTCTCCCTCCCTCCCACCCTCCCTATCCCACCCCTCCAGGTGGTCACAAAGCACCGAGCTGAGCTCCCTGTGCTATGCGGCTGCTTCCCACTAGCTATCTATTTTACGTTTGGTAGTGTATATATGTCCATGCCACTCTCTTGCTTTGTCACAGCTCACCCTTCCCCCTCCCCATATCCTCAAGTCCATTCTCTAGTAGGTCTGTGTCTTTATTCCTGTCTTACCCCTAGGTTCTTCATGACATTTTTTTCCCCTTAAATTCCATATATATGTGTTAGCATACGGTATTTGTCTTTCTCTTTCTGACTTACTTCACTCCGTATGACAGACTCTAGGTCTATCCATCTCATTACAAATAGCTCAATTTCATTTCTTTTTATGGCTGAGTAATATTCCATTGTATATATGTGCCACATCTTCTTTATCCATTCATCTGATGATGGACACTTAGGTTGTTTCCATCTCCAGGCTATTTTTCAAGAAGTTTGTCCATGCTGTGAGGAAGAGTCACAGTTGTATAGCAGGAGTGAGGAAACAGGTTTTTAAAATGAAATTTTGATGTAGTGGGGGAATTGACTTAATGGAAATAAGTCAAGATATAAGATGCACATAATTAGAGGAGTTGACTTCTGAAGGAGGCCAGAGGAAAGGGAGATCCTTAACAAGGAGGACACTTCATTCTCTGCAATGGAGGAGTAATAATAATAACAGTATTATTATTTTGAACTTTAGCTAAGTATCAAGAATTATTCTAAGAAGTTTATAAGTGTTTAATCTTATCTAAAATTCTGTGAGGTAAGCACTATTATTTTCCTCATTTTACAGATGAAAAATTTGAGGCTTAGAGTTTTAAACAACTTTTCTGAGGTCTCAAAGCCAGTAAGTGGTATATGCAAGACTTAATTCCAAGTAACTTGATTCCAGAATCTCCAGCCTAAACCAGCACACTGTAAGATAATAAAGATTTTGAGGTTGCTAGAATGGAAGTTTAGGATACTTGTGTCAGATGGCCTAAAACTATGTAGTAAAATAGAACTTGAGGCCATCTGCTGCAGTTGGGCGAAAGAAGGCAAGGTTGGGGGCCTCTGTGGGAACAGAGGTAACTTGGGAATCTACTGTAAGGAATTCAACAGAGAGCTATCAAGAGACGAATAACAAGATTCATATCCTTCTTACCCGCCACAGTGAGAGAAGTGATCATCACAGGACAATTAATGTGTTTATTTTTCTTGACCCTTCCAAGATGTATCCAGATGCTAAAGTACTTGATTGTAGAATTAAAGATAGGGGAATGGGCCTAATGTCTCAGCTTCTCAGTGTGCTAAACAGGGTTCCAACAGTGGTAGGCCCGTATCGGTGTGCAAAGGAGCTCTTGCAACCCCTTAACTGAGGGTTAAAAATAGTAAGTATCCATCTCTGAATCTCTGAATTTCTACAGGAAGATAGAGGGGAAAGGGATTTGTCCACCCATTGTCAACAATATATTTTTTGTTGACACTGTTCACTAAGTCAGAGAATCAAGATGATGGCAAAAGTTTTATAAGAGCTATTAGATATGAGTAATATATCCTTCTTCTCTGTGGCCTTTATGCTTTGTCTTATAGAATGTATAACTTTCATTACATTATACTATTTTGTGGGAATTTTTTGTCCCCCTATGAGACCATTAGCTTTGGAAGGCAGGGACTATGTGTTGTCCATATCTGTATTTCCAGTGCCTAGATTCTCATAAGTGCATAATAAGTCTTTAAATTGAATTACTGTAGGAGAGAAAGACCTCTTGCCCTACTTCTTGGAAATTATGTCTGGTTCAAATAATTGTGAACTTAAATGAATTCTTGGACATGGACGTGTCAGTTTCAATATCACTTTAGTTATTATTTAAGTAATCTGCAGAGACAGTTGCAATGTTTCAAAAAATATAATGCTTGTATATGGTTCAGAATTTGACACATGCAGCATATTTCAGGGGAGTAAAGTTCAACTTTGAAAAATCACATTTTAGCAATTAAACCCGGCTGTAGCAGTATAAGGATATTCTAATGTTAAAGCCTTTTAAATTATGAAAGTAGAAAACTATTTTCCAACTGTAATGACTCTAAACATTTATACCACACTAAATTATTACATTGAAACACTTTTTAAAATTGTATGAAGTGAATTAATACAAAATTCTCTAAGTAGTCATCTGATACTAAATAAGGATTATTTCTAAAAGAACAGCTATTCCTCTTCTTCACATTGTTCTTGCTTCTCCTTTATAATTTGATTCAGTTTATGTCACAGTCTTTAAGTCCACACAACCTTAAATTTAATAATCCTGATATTTCCTTTTTACATCTAGAATCCAATTATATCATGGTGGATGCATTTGAAATGGCTGTGCATTTCAAACTCGCTGTTTCCTAACTGGATTATAAGTCTTAATGAGCTATGGTTTAGTTGCTTTTGTTTACTTAATTTTCTTGCTGTTTAACTTTTGCTCCATCTTGCAAACTATATTTTCAGGGAGAAAACATTATCTACTTAAGTTATTTATGTGCTTTTGAAGGAATTTATGTTTTATATCATTGGTTTATTGCTCCAAGATCCTTTGGACTCTGTTCTCTATTCATGTAGTCTAAAAAGATTCTTTTGCTTTCTTCATATGCTCTTGATTTCCTCAAAAATGTGTTTAAGGCACACTTGTAAATGGTTTTAGAGAGTGGTCAAGCCAACCATAATTGCATTTGGCCCACTCCGTCTTCGTCATGGTCCAGTGATGGTCAAGGTCACAAGCCCTTTACCACATGGGCCAGCTTATGTCGCACCATTTACAGCTCACAGCCCTTGCTCATGACCTTGTTCAAAATTCACACAAATGTATATTTTTAGGTAGAAGAGAAACTAGGGGAAAACATATGTATGAATAAATCCAAATCCAACCCACTGCTTAAAAAATGGTTCAATTATGTGCTCTACCATTGATGTCCTATTCAAGCAAAAACTTTATTCACCTATTCAACAAAAAATTATTAACTTCTTTCTATATTTCCACGTACTCTTTTAGCTACTGGAGATACACAGGGAACAAAAGGGACTATTCTAGCCCTCATGGAATTTTTATAGCCCCCTCCCACCATACATAATAAACATAATAACTAAGTAAGATATATAGCATGTAACATGATTTCTAAAGAAAGTAATTAAGATGGTTAGAAAGTGCTAGTGAGAAAGGTAAAATTTTACAGAGTGGCATCTCTGCAAATATCTTTTGGACACCTGCTCTGTTCCATGCATTTGGTGAAGAGGCAGACACAGTTCCTGCCTTCAGGGAGCTAACAGTCCAGTAGGTATGACAGATATTGAACAAGAAATTACAGTCTGATAAGTGTCCTAAAAGGGGAGAGTACAGCTAGTTCTTATAAGGGATGCCAACCTGAGGGTCAGGGGAAATCCATTTGAAGAAGTGGCATTTAAAAAGAGACCTAGTGGGGCTTCCCTGGTGGCGCAGTGGTTGAGAGCCCGCCTGCCGATGCAGGGGACACGGGTTCGTGCCCCGGTCTGGGAAGATCCCACGTGCTGCGTACTGGCTGGGCCCGTGAGCCATGGCCGCTGGGGCTGCGCATCCGGAGCCTGTGCTCCCCGACGGGAGAGGCCACAGCAGTGAGAAGCCCGCGTACCGCAAAAAAAAAAAAAAGAAAAGAAAAAAAGAGACCTAGTGGATGAGGGGTTAGCTAGGTGATAAGAAGGGCAACATTCCAGGTAAATCAGTAGGGTCACCTTGAAAAGCCCAGTCAAAATTATAGAATCATAGAATTCAGGGGGCCCTTAGATATCACTCTCTCCAAATTCTTCATTTCATGCATGGGAAAACTAAGCCCTAGGAAGATCCAGTTATTTATCCAAGTTATGCAATGAGTTAGGGACAGGATTAGGACTAAAACCCAAACCCCCAGAAGGAAAACTCCAGAGAAAAGGGATTTTCATCTGTTTTCTTCACTACCATATTCCTAGTACTTAGAACAGTAAACATTTCATTGAATTAAATAGCCAATGAGTTGCCTGATTGGTTTGTCAGTGCTGTTTTTTTCCCACTCTATCATAAAGCTCATACATAATATTGTACTAGGCCCGTAGGGCTGAGTGTGATGCATGAAGTTAAACAGATACATTTCCTGTCCTCCAATAGCTTGTCGTATTAGACAGCAGGTGTCAACCGTTTTGATCTTGGGTTCCCTGTACACTCTTAAAAATAATTGAAGAACCTAAAGATATGTGGGTTAAATCTATCAATATTTACCTTGCAGAAATTAAAACTGAGAAAAAAATTTAAGTATTTATGTATTAATTCATTCAAAGATAATAATAGAGCTTCCCTGGTGGAGCAGTAGTTAAGAATCTGCCTGCCAATGCAGGGGACACGGATTCGAGCCCTGGTCCGGGAAGATCCGACATGCCGCAGAGCAGCTAAGCCCATGCACAACAATTACTGAGCCTGCGCTCTAGAGCCCGCAAGCCACAACTACTGAGCCCGCCTGCCACAACTACTGAAGTCCGTGTACCTACAGCCTGTGCTCCACAACAAGAGAAGCCACCGCGATGAGAAGCCTGTGCACCGCAATGAAGAGTAGCCCCCACTCGCTGCAACTAGAGAAAGCCCACATGCAGCAACGAAGACCCAACACAGCCAAAAATAAATAAATAAAAATATATAAGTTAAAATAATAATAAGTTCCATTATATGTTAATATAAATAATACATCTTACGAAAAATAGCTCTATTTTCCAAACAAAAAAGTAATTAATGAGAGGAGTGGCGTTGTTTTACATTTTTGCAAATCTCTTCCTGTCTGGTTTAAGAGAAGATAGCTGGATTTTCATCTGCTTCTGCATTCAGTTTTTTTGCCATATGTTGTTTTGGTTGAACCATATGAAGAAAATCTGTACTTACACAGATATGTAGTTGGAAAAGGGAGGGTTATTTAATAGGCTTTTCAGCTAATTCAGATATTCCTGTTTGATACTATATCAATTAGCAGTGATTTTTCAAAGGTTAATTGCAATGTGGAATCTACACCTCACCAATGAACTTTTTAATACTCTGTTGCATTAAAATCCATTAGTCTGTCTTGTAATTCGAATGGATCTTTTACTCATAGATGATTTCGTAACATTCATTGGTCATTTGGAAAATATTGGTTCACTGAGCTATATGGGTCTTCCAAATATTTTATTATTTATACAATATGAAAAAATCACTTTGTTGATATCTCTACCAATCTCATCAGGAAACTCTTTAATTAGTGGGAAGCTGTCACACTCGCAGAGGTAGATTGAACTTTTCTACAATTCTGATTTTTACTTGAAAGCTCAGATTTTTATTTTCGGCAACAAGTGCTGTCAGTCATTTTCCTTGAAGTGACAGACTCGCTTCATTCCTTTTGGAGAAAATGTCTGTTAAAATACCCACGTCTGAATAATCATAGTTTGTCTCTTAATCATTCATTCAAGCAAAAATTATGTTCCATGAGAAAAGCAGTTAGTTTAGCTAGGAGTCAATCACATTAACTCTTCTCCTTGAGCTCTTCTCCTTGTGCTTTGGTACACAGTAGAAGTACTTTATGCATACTTATTTCGTCACATGGGATATTTTAAAAAGACATGCATTTGAGGGTCAAGAATTAATAATTTTTTTTTACTGCTTCTTCAAGAACATCCTTAAGTGAAACTGATTTTGTTGTCATTGTTCACTGTGAGTGTGGTGGTGAAGAATACAATTGCTAGTACAGTTTGGTGGCGCCGCCTTGATTTGTGCCAAGGCTCTAGTAGTTCTACCCTCTGTTGCTTTTCCACCATAAATCCAAATGCAACATAGTGAATGAGGCAAATAATGTCTTAGTATTGCGAAAATATTTTTGACTTCACAGACCCTGTGAAAGGGTCTTGGATCCCCTGGGATTTGCAGACCATCCTTTGAAATCTGTTGAATTAGACAATCCCAACCGTTCTTCTAGTGTCTCTGTATCAGTAGTTCCATAAATTTGAAATTCTTGATTTTTTTCAACATTTTAAACTTTTTATTCATGTTAACATTTCTGATTGGCACTTAGATTAGTGCTTTACCTTCTCATTGAAGTTTTCCATGCGCGTATCTTACTCCTTTTCCATGCTCCTTTACTGTGTGACGTTTGCTTCATAAAAGTCATTACTGATGTGGTTAAATTAAATGTGCCTTCCAGCCGATCCTTTCAGACTCCTTTTTAATTGCATCCTTAGTGCTATTTGCTCATCCCCATTTGTTCTTACTCAGCCTTGAAAACCTAGAACCTTGGAACTATGAAATTGGAAAGCTTCTCCAAAGCAGAGCCAGAACTGCTATAGGCAAAAAAAGATGGGACGGAATTGTGGAGGTTCTGAGAGCAATCTCCTTATAACTCTTTAGGCAGAGGAAAGTGAACCTGGCAATGGTTTCATCAGCACATATTTTGATTTCACTGATCTGGAATGTGAGACTGACATTGGAATTTGTTAAAAAGCTTTCCAGATGATTCTACCCTATGCAGTCAGGGTTAAGAACAGATGAGGAAACTGAGGCTTATCAGTGTTTAAGTGGCTTATTCCAGTTAATACAACTGTCAGGGTGGAGGACGAAATCCAGGTTTCATACTCCTCCACTCAAGGTCTTTGCTGCCATAAAGACTCCTCTTAAAGATGTAGTGAGACTTCAAGGGTCCCGGGAGAATTGTGGAAGACAGAGCTAAAAAATATGTGCTTAACAGTGGGTAAAACCAGGAGTGAATATGGAGGTTAAAAGAGAGAGAAGAGGCAAAGGGCTTAGGGCAAAGTGCCAAGAAACTGAAAGAAGCAGATGTGTGGGAGACAGAGAAGAAAAGAGAAGGAAGTGGAGGGAAAGAGTAAAGAAGGGAGGTATGGAACAGACAGAGCTGGGATGAAAGCAAGAAAAAGTGGTGACAAGAAAAAGGGAGGTGGAAACGCTGCTGAAGTAGAATGCCACCTACACTCTTCTAGTAATATGAGTAAAATGTTAAAAGTAGGATCACACATCTTTCTTAACATGCCTTTTAAGGATGGGTAAGCACCATGCCGTGCACTTAGCAGACTGTTAAATATTGTGGAGTTGATTTGTTGATAAAAGGGTTGGACAAGAGAGGGCCATCAATTTCCTGAGCCTAATATTAAGCAGTCACTTATTGCTTTCCCTGTGTAATGAGTCAGTAATTCTAGGGAGCAATATTCTAGTTCTCTGTTTGGTGCCGCTACTAGAGAGCCACGCTATGTCGCTTCCCAGCAAAGGACAATTTAGACAAGATATGTCAAAATACTTGGCATTTCATAAGAAACCATCTGCTGTGGTCCCACCAGTGTCTTCGCTATCCCCAGAAATGGGTATGCTCACTCCATTCACTTGCATTCCTGAAAAGCCTGCCCAAACTTTTCACTTTTTCCATTAAGCTAAACCAAGCAGCTCTCTAGAGATTAATGCACGTCCTTTATTGGGAAACACTGATGCAAGATCAGAAGGCATCTTAACTAAGGCCAGTCGTTCTCAGTCTTGGCTGCACATTTAGGATCACCTGGGGAGTTTTTAAAAATTCCAATTCCTAGGCAACATTCTAGACCAATTAAATCAGGGAACGATGAGTAAGACCCATTTATCAGTATTTTTTTAAACTCCCCAGATGATTCTAGTGTACAGCCAAGGTTCAGAACCTGGGCCTTCTTAATGAGATATACTGGGGAACATTACAGAGACCTAGAGAATAAACAATCTGCCTTGTTCGCTCCCAGCTGCCCCAAGAAACAAACGTAAAATTGTAATAAATACATTCCCAAATCTACTAGTAATATTAGGCAAA
The DNA here is from genome assembly GCF_964374135.1 of Grampus griseus. NCBI lineage: Eukaryota > Metazoa > Chordata > Mammalia > Artiodactyla > Delphinidae > Grampus > Grampus griseus. Next base: position 57,261,129 of record NC_139010.1, on the reverse strand, counting down.
CCAAGTTTCAGGAAACTTCATGACTGTCAGGACCCACAGGAAGGTGATGAAAGCCCCATGGAGGAGAAGGCTGATGGTAGAGGCTTCACGTTGAGACACCATTCTTTCCTAGCTTCTTGCCTACCTCTCTGGCAATACTTCATTTCCCTTTGCAAGCTCTTCTTCCTCTATTCATCCTATAAACATCAATATTCTTTAGGGTTCTTTCCTACTCTTACTTCTTTTCTTATTCTACACATACCTTACGTAAGCTCATCCACTCACATAGCTCCAGTTATCATCCATTCATTGCGCATTCATACATGCGTATGTCTAACCCATTTCTCTCTCCTGACTTTGAGCTTCCTACTGGATATATCTGAATGGATGCTTCACAGGTATGTCTAAATGTAAACTCAACATCTCAGCTCCCCTACCTCTCCACTCCCGTGCTGTAAGTTTGAATGTCCTCCTGTGCCACATCTAAAGGAATGGCACCAACACCCACCCAATTGCTAGAACTGAGCTAGAAGTCTTGACTTCGCCCTTCATCTCACTCCCCAAGTCTTCTTAATTTGTCTGTCTTTCTGCTGTGCCTCTCTTCAATCTATTTTCTATAGTGCAATCAAAGCTATTATCCAAAACACAATGTCTGTTAAAACTTTATTAAAAACCCTTTAACTCATTGCCTCGGGAATAAAATTCAGATTCATTAAAATGGTGCCCAGGGACCCACATGATGTGGTCTCTACTTATACCTCTATTCCCATCAACTGCCATTATTTTTCTTGCTCTCTGTGCTCCAGCCAAATTGAATTTCCTTTAGTTCCTTGAATGCTGTATTTCTCATCTCTGGGTAAACTCTATCATGTTCATTGCTGCAATCCCAGTGCCTCCCACAGTACCTGGTACAAAGTAAGCACCCAAGGAGCACTTGTGGCTTGTGTGTGTGTGTGTGCATGAAAGACTGAATATGTTTTCAGGCACTCAAAGCCTTAGAATGTTCTCCTCTCTGATAATGGGCTAATTCACTAGCACTAATCTATTGATTCAGAATAATAATGCTCCTCTTACCCTACCTGATCCTGATCTCTGTTTTTCTTAGCCTCGGTTTAGCAAACCTGACTCGGCCTCTTATCCTACTGACCTCACTTCTTGATGTTTTACCACCAACCCTGACCTTTCCCTTTCTTCCCCCTCTCTGATAACCAGGTCCATCTCTGCTTAATTCTGCCTTAATAGTTCAGTAGGAAGGACATTAATATTCGCTGTTCACATCAGAAGCACTCTCTCTTTCTAGGATCACCTCAAAGTTTCCTACCAGAACTGCTTCTTTAGCAGTTTTGTTTGGGTTCTCTACTAACCCAAAATAAAGCAATAAAGAAATAGTTATGTCTGAAATGATTTTCCTTTTCATAAACTGAAAATATCCTTTCATTCTGCCTTGGCTCTGATTCTCATTGTGCCTCTTCTTGTGTAACAAATGGGACTTTTCTGTTGTCCATTTCAGCTGAGACCCCAAAGCTGAGGTCAGTGGGTATAACGTGCCACACATCTTAAAGAGAGATTAGAGTTATTTAGACCATCCATGTAGGACCTCCTACAGGATAGCCCCAAATGAGTTCTGGACCCAAACCAAGAGGGATCCATTGTGCATATCCTGTCTACATGTAAGAAGAGGCTAGGAGATTGATGAGAGAGAAGATTATTTCTGTGTATGAAGAGAGTTTTATCAGCTCAGAAGTAGGGACAGGAAGAAGGTTCTTCCTCTCTACCCCAAGCCAAGTGAGAGGGCTCTTCGGCCCCAGATGTGTCCTAGAAGAACTGAAAGGAGAATTCTTAGGAGGACTTGACATGTGTTCTCTGAAGTTTGGCAGGCACAGAGTCCAGAGCCTCGTCCTCCCCTGGAAAGGTCTAATGAAGAGGCTGGCTGGAGATGTCCTTGACAATTGAATGAGGTGAGAGAGCTTGGACTACAGTGGACACCACAGAAAGCAACCAAGCTTCAGCTGTCTTTAAAGAATCACACCCCAGCAGAAAGCGGTTGTGAGAGATATATCATCAGGGTAGAAGCTTAGAGGAGTTTTAAGGAGTTAGTCGTAAAGCCTATTGCCTGTATAAGAAAACAGTATAATGTGGAGGGTCCCAGCAGGAAAGCATTGGAAGAACCCACAAAAATGTCCCAAAAGAGAAGGATCTTGGGCATCTCCCTCCAAGAGTGCACCAAAGCCAGATTACTATAACACTAGTCAATAAAGCATTTTGGCTCCCATTTTACCTTTCTTCTTTACCTTTGCTCCTTCAGGAATTACTGGAGAAGAGGATTAAATAAACAAACAAACAAACAAACAAAAACATGTATCCCCTTCCTCCACTACAGTTTCTGATTTATGTTAAGCCTACACTGGTCAAGATATGAATCAAATTAGATGAAAAACTAAAGTTTTGATATAAGATTAGGCTGGTATTTTTAATACCTGAAAAATGAAATTATTTATTAATATCCAAAAGCTAAGAAATAAGCTTTGAGATGAGATTCAGGATTAGGAAACTGGCTTTGAAAGACAGTGGTTAAAAAAAAGCATAGGGGCTTCCCTGGTGGCACAGTGGTTGAGAATCTGCCTGCCAATGCAGGGGACACGGGTTCGAGCCCTGGTCTGGGAAGATCCCACATGCCGCGGAGCAACTGGGCCCGTGCGCCACAACTACTGAGCCTGTGCATCTGGAGTCTGTGCTCCGCAACAAGAGAGGCCGTGATAGTGAGAGGTCCGCGCACCGCAATGAAAAGTGGCCTCAGCTCACCGCAACTAGAGAAGGCCCTCGCACAGAAACGAAGACCCAACACAGCCAAAAATTAATTAATTTTTTTTAAAAAAGCATGAAGGTCTTTGCTGTGGGTATTCCACCAAGTTGAGCCCTTTCAATAAACCATTACGCTTGTACTCTTAATGTCTCATAGGGCGGAAAAAGGGGCATATGAGGTAAGCTTAGTAGATAGTATGCTAACTTTTTATCAAACATGCCAGAACTAATATACCCAAATGGAGTTCTCTTCAAAAGGAATCACTTCAGAAGGCTCTGCAGTTCTTTTACTGATATTGCCATTGCTCAAAGTATCTCTGAAACATCTCTTTACGAATTGCTTCCTGGGTTTATAGCACATTCTTTTGTATCTATCCATGGATAATCTTTATCCTGTAGTGGTGGGCTGGATTTTTTGAAATAGCTAAATGTTATCTGGAGCCAAGACTAATGACTAGAGTGGATAATTTAGCTGAGAAATTTCACTTGTGGTGAAAAACTTCCCAGGTTATGATTATGAAGTGGATTTCTTCCATGACTTTTACTGGCTGAAAAGAATTTAAGTATCCAAATGGTTGTGAGTCATGGCAGTGTTATTTGAAGCACCAAGTGACCAAGTTGGTGTCCAACTTTAAGAATCAGGTTGTTCCCAATCTCTTGGTAGGACAAAACAGGTGGTAGTTTTCAGATCTTCAGAGCAGATGCCACCCATCCCTCAGTATGATGGTTTTTGTCAGTTCTTCTCATTGTGATATCCTGGAATTTAAAGCTTTATGTCTGACCCTTATTTCTGTTACTTTTTAAACTATAAATTTCTTCTTGTCCTGAAAAGCTAAGTCATCTCACAGCCTCCTTTTCTTTAGACAAAACAACAAGCACAGTTGTTGGACACCAACGAAAAGTCTGGTTAATTGCTCTCTGAGGACTGAGTAAAACTGTTTCACATCATTAGAAAAAAATGAAAATGGTCATTTTGAAATTCAGAATGACTATTAATGACCAACAAAATCAGTATGTTCTCCAGCTGCAGTTAAAGTCCCCATGAAAGGGTTCACACATTGGCTTTCATTGTTCTGTCCAATTTTGAAATTTCCAGAACCTACCAAGTCTGCTGGACAGCTTTGTAACTCCCTCCATTCCTCAGAGTGAGCAATAGTCACTGAGCTATCCCAGACCTTCATGCTTTGCTTCAGGAGGTACCTTTGCAATTCCTTTGCTGACCCTGTTGCTGGAGTGATCTGAGGAGTTCTCCCTATCTTGAATACCAATCAGAACCACCACTGAAAAATCAGACCCTAACTTCATCAAAGAGTTAACTGGTGCTTGGAACCATTCAGGTCTATTCAATTTTAAAAACATATGTTTAAAATTGACATCTGGACCAATTTTTGCATTCATTAGATCCCAGATTTAGAAGAATTGCATGTGATTAACATTACAAAACATAAACACTGTGTTCCAGTGATTCAAAAGAAAGCCAGGATATTTTGTATTACGGTGTTTTTATATCTTCAGAATGTCCCATTGTGACTCCCATAAATATCTCCCCAAATCTACCTTATTCTATAAAATTCTACTTTACACTGTTTGAGCTGCAAGTTATAGTGATGCTTCTTGACATCACAGCAGCTCCATTTGCAGTCTAGCCCATTGGCTGAAATCTTTGTTGCCCACTCTGCCTTTGAACTCATCCAGCTTTGTGGCAGTCACAGCGAAATACCCACTGGAAAAGGGTACCAGCTGAGATGTGCAGACTCATAAAACACTGAAATTAGAAGTGTTTAGAGATCATCCAGTCCCTACTACTGAGAATACTGAGGCTCCAAGAAGGGGCATATCTGGCCCTATGTCTTCAGTGAACATCAAGATACCAAGGGATCAGAGTAAGTTCAGAGCGTCTGAAAAAATGGAAACAGACTCAGACCCATGAAGAGAAAGAACCAGATTAGCCCTTGTCCCAGAGAATCAATAAGGTCAGAAGCAATAAGTGTCAAAATAGACAAACAAAGGGAAACTTTTCCAGGGTCTGCAGTCTGTTCTCTAAATACCAGAGAGAGAGAAGGCTATATTGTTCCACTCTCTGAAAGGTAAGATGATAGGCTAAAATCAGCTGATTAGACTTGGGAAGAATCTTTTGAAATCATCCTTTCCTGATCCTTTATTTTATGTTTATTTTATTTTTTTAAAAAATGAAACTAAGGCCCCAGGAGGTTGCCTAATATCATAAAGATTATTAGTGGCACACCTGGACTAAAAATCTGTTACTTCAACTTCCAGTATAATCTTTCCATTACGCTACAAGACCTAATACTATTGAGTGCTTGTTATGTGCCAAGCTTTACCTAAAATATGTTATTTTGGTAATATAAAATCTTCCTGACAACCTCTTGAGGGTAGGTACATGTATCAACTCTATTTTTTCAGCTAAGTAAAGTTGGGCAAGGAGAGGTTAAGGTACATGTCCAGGATCACAAAGCAGAGGCAGGATCCAGACACACGCTGACTCAAGACTCAGTAAACTTGCCATTCCATACTCCCTTTGGAGAAAGAGGCAACTCAAGACTTCTGTGCTCATCATTGTGTTGTAAATTGTCCCTTAGGACCTGATGTACCTTCTCTGTTTTTCTAACTTTGTACCTCATAAAAAGTTTAGGAGAAGTATTAAAGATATACTAGAGGGCTTCCCTGGTGGCGCAGTGGTTAAGAGTCCGCCTGCCGATGCAGGGGATGCGGGTTCGTGCCCCGGTCCGGGAAGATCCCACATGCCGCGGAGCGGCTGGGCCCGTGAGCCATGGCCACTGAGCCTGCGCGTCCGGAGCCTGTGCTCCGCAGCGGGAGAGGCCGCAGCAGTGAGAGGTCCACGTACCGCAAAAAAAAAAAAAAAAGAATACTAGAGACTATACATATCAGAAAGAGGAGAGTTTTCTTCCCCCAAGCTCTCAAATATCTGAAGAACGGCTCAGCCATAGAACTTAATTAGGTGCCTTCCATGTTGAAAAGGCAAGCATTGCACATAGCATGTCAAGGAAGGGCCCTTATGAAATCCAGATAGCGTTCTGAATTAAAGATATGGAAAACAAAAAGTGGAAATTGGCCCTAGAAGGGCCAATTCACCTAAAAATACATTTGCTTGGCTCAAGTGTCAATAGAAAAAGAAAAGAAAAACAACTAATAGTTATTGAGTGCTTACACTTACTAATTCATTTAATTCTTACAACATCCCTATGAGTGTAGGTATTATTATGATATCCATTTATGGATGAGGAAACTTGAGGCACAGAGAGATAAGGCAACTTACTAAGGATTACGTAATTGGGAATTAGATAATAGAGTGGAAGTTCAAAGTCACTAGAAGGCTTTCTGTGTTGCATTTTCAATTAAATATTCAGAAAAATAACTACTCCACTTCCTATGTCACTGGGTCTAAAGAAAGCCCACATGTCTAGTAAGGCCATGTCTGAAATGTAGGTACATATTTGCAAATGAGATGTATAAGACTGATCTTGCTGTTCTACATTTGGAAAATTGGGCATCTTTCCCTAGGAAGACCCCCTTTGAGGTTTTAAACTATGAATATTAATCACGGGCTCCCCACCCATTTTTAGCCTACATATGCTCTAAAGTTGCTAGGTCCAGAGTAAAACAGATCTCGGGGCAGCTACAAACTTAGGAAGCTTACAAATACCCCTGGAGGGCAGAGCTACAGTTGGAAAGATCTGATGCTTTTGTTGGCACCAAGTAAAAGCTTGGAACTACACTGTTTCCCATCTTTTGTTCCCCAAAGCAGACTCCTTGCTCTTCCCATACTCCTCCTGTGGCCAGCTGAAATGGCAACCTCTTTCTGAAGTCTTACTTATTTCTCCAATTAGAAGCAATTGTTCCTACTTCCTCCTTGTTCTGCCACAGATTTACATTTTAGCACTTGCTGCTTTTGATCTTCCGTGGTAACGACTTAGATGTCTGTTCCCTCCACTGGGGTATAAACTGTTTGAGGGTGGGGACCAGAACAGCAGCGTCACCTGGGAGCTTATTGGAAATGCAATTTCTTGGGCCCACCCCAGTCCTACTGAATCAGAATCTCTGGGGATGGGGCTCAGGAATCTGGGTTTTAGCAAGCCCTCCAGGTGATTCTTTATGCACCCTGAAATTTGAGAACCACTAGAGGATTTAAAGCCCTCCAAGTGGGGGATGGAACACACAAGTGAACCGAAGTAAGCTGGCTGGGCTTCGTACCTTTGAGTGGAAGAGACCACATACCTCACCCTGCCCCATCCCCACCTACATACACCCCTCCATTATGTCTGTCTATAAATACAAATGAAGCAGCCAGAAGGAAACCGATAGAAGCCAGTGTGCAGTAATGTGGCCTGCAAGTTTTCAAATCAGACAAAGCCCTGGCAATTGGGGAGGATCGTGAAAATCTGTGCCAGAGGCATCAGGGATGATTCTAATCATCTAAGCAATTTACCACTAAAGGCAACTCCGTGTTATTACTGTTAGCAGAGGAGCAACGGGAGTGTTACCTGGTTTGTGGTTTTTAAATCATAAAATGTTATAAAGAGGTTAAATTTGCTCTGGTATAGTAGCCTTCCTGGCTGCCCAGATTGAACTTTTTAAAGCTCAAAGTCTTCTGTGATCCCCTAGTTCCCATCCAGTTAAGTGCAGACCACTTGCTCTGCATACAGGGTCCTCCCTGATCTGGTTACAAATCCACCTTTTCTAACTGTTACATAGAACACAGTTATTTGTAGCCACCTCAAGTTAATTTTTTGGAATAAGGCAGAGCAGGTCTCCATGAATGAAAATGATTTCTTACACCTGTGTCCTTTACCCCAGTAGCTTCTAGAAAATGGGGACTCATACCCCTTGGAGCAGGAACACAATACATGGCTAAGTTTTTGTTAATTAATATATGTTTATATTTTAATTTTAAGAAATTTTTCAAAATATAAAAGTAACACATAATTATGGTAGGAGATTCAAGTTGTATGTGAGGACATAAATGATTCCTTAAACAAACAGAAGTATCAACTGTTAACAGTTTCTCATGGAGCACAGGCTCCGGACGCGCAGGCTCAGCGGCCATGGCTCACAGGCCCAGCCGCTCCGCGGCATGTGGGATCTTCCCGGACCGGGGCACGAACCCGTGTCCCCTGCATCGGCAGGCAGACTCTCAACCACTGTGCCACCAGGCAAGCCCTTTGTGCCACCAGGGAAGCCCTGCTTTTTTCACTTACTTTATCTTGGACAGCTTTCTACCTCTGCAAATAGTTCCACCTCTTAGTATTATAAAGATATGCCATCATTTATATAACTTTTCACTTTTTAAGAGACACTTAAGTTGTTTACATTTTTGCTGTTATCACAATGCTATAACTAACATTCTTGTATTCATTAATTCATTTACTCAAATATTCATCAATAGTTATTGGTCTCTTTATGTGTAACATACTGTGGGAAGGACTAGGTATACATATCTGAATAATATTCCTTGCCTTATGGAGCTTACAATCTAGCAGCAGAAATATATAGACTAAGTGAAGATATAAATATATAATTACAAATGATGAGAAGTGCTATGAGAGAAATGAAGTGTGCTAATGTAGAGTTAGCTAGGAACACTTACCTGAACACAGAACCAGGGAAGGACTTTTTGAGAACTTGACATTTAAATTGAGACCCAAAGATGGTAGAGCATTCCAGGCATAATGAACACCATTTGCAAAGCCCTAGACGGAAAGAAACTTAGCATTTTCAAGGAATTGAAAACAGGCCAATGTGGCTAAAAGATGATGGATGAGAGAGAGTGGCATGAAATAACATTGGAAAGGTAGGGAGAGACCAATCGTAAAATACCTTGTAAGCCATGGTAAGAAGTTTGTGTTCTATCTGAAGAGTTAAGGGAAGCCAATGGAGAATTTTATTCAGGGGAGTAGTGTGATCAGATATAGATACAGATATAAGTATAGATATAGGTGTATAAAAAACTACTCAGATACTCTGTGGAGAACAGATTGTAATGGGACAAGGGTGAAGCCAGGAAGGAACCTGTGTTAGCAGTATAGGCAAGATGGTGATGGATGGTTTGGGCCAGGCTAGTGGCAATAGAGATAGACATATTCAAAATATTTTTAAAAGGCAGAATTGACATGAATAACAGGAATGGATGTGGGGATTGAAGAAGAGAAACCTGGACAATTCACTGCATGGGGAAGGTAAGGGGAGACTTAGTTTGGGGGGAAGGCTGAATTGAGGGTCTATTTTGAGCATGTTAAGTCTGAGATGCTTGGGAGACATCCAAATGTAGCATTGAGTATGCAGATTAATCACAAGTCTGGAGCTCGAAGGAGATGTTTGGACTGAAGATATAAATTTGTCAGTGTATTTATAAAGCCATGTGAAAGTATGAGGATTGACGACGCACAAGAGAAAGAACAAGAGAGATAGAGACTAACCTTCTTTAGGAAAAGCAGCACTTCTGACTTGTACAGGAAGAGTAGGGTACAGAGACAACCATGCATAAATTGGGTGATGGGAAGAAAGGAACTCCCAAATCATGATTTCTTATATTGCTTAAAGCGTAACGCAAGGTCATGGACTGAGAGGAAGGGAAGTGAGTAGAGAAGAGGATTTGAACAGAGACGAAATGTACAAAATAGTCATCTCAGAGATTAGAAAAGCGAGCTTGATAAAGAAACTAGAGAAACCTCATAGGATTACTGGTAGCACAAAACACATCTGAGGCATGGAATCATATTTAAAGTGAAACCTGTCTGCCTGATTGTATGCTTTTCTCCAGCTACATTCAGCTGCTTGGGTACAAAAATGAAGAAGACAGGTGGGTGAGGATGTCTCTATGTATTGCTGTAGGTCTGTAGTAAAAATACCTGGAAATAAAGTTACTTAATAAGGGTAGGTGTATTTTGAATGTTGATAGATATCACTATCAATCGATATATTTGCAGATTTAACTGGAATTTTTAAAATTTTATTTATTTTTGGCTGCATTGGGTCTTCATTGCTGTGCACAGGTTTTCTCTAGTTGTGGCGAGCGGGGGCTACGCTTAGGTGTGGTGCGCAGGCCTCTCATTGTGGTGGCTTCTCTTGTTGCAGAGCATGGGCTCTAGGTGCACGGGTTTCAGCAGTTGTGGCTAGTGGGCTCTAGAGCACAGGTTCAGTAGTTGTAGCGCATGGGCTTAGTTGCTCCACGGCATGTGGGATCTTCCGGGACCAGGGCTCGAACCTGTGTCCCCTGAATTGGCAGGCGGATTCTTAACCACTGTGCCACCAGGGAAGCCTGGAATTTTACAAAACAAAACAAAAACACTGTTTTCATCTCTGTCTCTTTCAACACAACAAAAACAAAAACACTAACTGGATAATAGTGTTATGAAGACCAATAACTCAGAAGTTTCAAAACAGAAAAGTTTAATATAATTTCAGGAGAAAAACAATTTACTTGCATAATTTATCTTGTGTGTATGAGTTTTTTGCTGCATGTTTGTTGGTTGAGTAAGGGTTTGGAGTATGTGTGTGTGTGTGTGTGTGTGTGTGTGTGTTTGAAAATTGAAGGTGACCTACCTTGCCCTGAACAGACCCAAAGACATCATGATTGAGCCCAGAGTGCACTGTAAGTGGTTTGTGGTTACTACCACTGATTTTTCACAGTGCCTTCCCACTGTGCATGTCTATGTCAGGAAAATAGAGTGGTTTGGCTAGATATGATTGGGATTTGCTGTGAGTGGGGTGGAGCTGTCAGATTTATATGGCTTTTTCTCTTAAAAATATATGGCCTTCCTTTTTCATTCCCAGTAACTGTAAAGCTCATTTGGAACTGTTGCTTCCCAATCACGTGGCTCCCCATGTTCTAATGAATGCACAGCACAGTTCTCAGAGGGACTGCACTTCCGGCTGACACATCAGGCCGGAAACTCAGAGTGGTTTGATCCCAAAATTCTTTCTGGGTATCCACAATTTCATAGGTCTCTCCTTTCACCTACCAGTCAGAGGTTATTGTAACTAATTGGGTGTCTGTCCTCCACTGGCTCTCAGGGTTTGATTTGCACACACTTAGCTCCACTGATGGAATCACCACGTGGCCTAGGGAATGAGCGTTGATCAAAGTACCATCCATCCTCTTGCTCTCCAACTTTTTTTTTTTTTAATTCCAGCTCTGCCTCTGGAAATGCCCTCTAAAACTCTCATCACATGCTTTTTTGATAAAATGACATGACTCAGAGAATGTAAGCGTCTAGAATTATACCTCATAAAGCTCAGCTTTCAAAACTTAAGTATGGGGCTTCCCTGGTGGCGCAGTGGTTGAGAATCTGCCTGCTAATGCAGGGGACACGGGTTCAAGCCCTGGTCTGGGAAGATCCCACATGCCGCGGAGCAACTAGGCCTGTGAGCCACAACTACTGAGCCTGCGCGTCTGGAGCCTGTGCTCCGCAACAAGAGAGGCTGCGATAGTGAGAGGCTGCGATAGTGAGAGGCGTGCACTGCGATGAAGAGTGGCCCCCACTTGCCAGAACTAGAGAAAGCCCTCGCACAGAAATGAAGACCCAACACAGCCAAAAATAAATACATAAATATTTTTTTAAAACTTAAGTGTGTTGAATTGAAGCCAGTCAAGTGAACTAAAAGCTGGCTGGGGGAAGACAAACACAGGAGAGTGAGGAGTGACTCTGGGCTGAACAGAGGGATGCCTGCTGTGAGGCTGTCAGGGATGAGCAACCATTTAATTGTTCTCTCTCTCATCATCATTCACAATCTAGAAGGCAGATATTAAAGTCACCTTAATGAGAATGTAGGTGACACTAAATTTAGAGGCATTCTCCAAGGCATGGAAAATGTTGGTGGAAAGTACACAAAAGAAAAAAATGTTTTCTCCAAAGCTGCCAGTACTGTAATAGAAGGTTCAGAGGTTCAGAGATCATCCAACCATGCGTGATACCTACCTGTCCCACACATGAAGGGCCTCAATACACAACCTGGGAGCTTGAAAATATGGTTAATTTTACTGTCCAAGTACGTTCATCCACTCTGTGGCTGTAGACCGTAGGATTCAGAGGTTCATTTTTACAATATGCTGGGCACTGCACTGGCCATGTGATAGGAGATGAGTTTAGTTATTCAACACATACTTATTGAGTACCAACCAGCCTTGTGCTAACACTGTGCTAGTTTCTAGGAGTATAGCTCTGAAGGAAACAGACAGGATCTCTTGCTCTCAAGAAGCTCAGAGTCTATCTAGGGAAGAGACATAATAAATAAGTAACCAGATAAAGAAAATAATTACTACAGATTGTGAGAAATGCAATAAAGGTTTGGAGAAATCTGGTGAAGGGGCTATTTTGGATAAAGTGATAAAGATAGGTCCCTTAAGAGGGACACTTAAGCAGAGACCTAAAGGATGGGCATGAGGTGGTTTCAAGAAGAGCTCGAGGGATCGCTTTTCCACTGGGGCCATAGAAGGGAGCGGGGTCCAGAGGATTCACAGAGCAGAAAAGGAAGCTACATGTAGTGAGGCAGGAGAAGAGTGACAGGACGAGGGGCTGGAGAGCTAAGCAGGAGCCAGCTGGTAGAGAGCATGAAGATCACCACGAAGAGCTTGGATTTTAGTTTAAGAGCAATGAGCGGCCACTGACAGGGTTTAACAAGGAGCTGATATGATCTGATTTAAGTTTGAGGAGGACGACTTTAGCTGATCTGTGGAGAATGGATTGTCTAGAGTGGAAGCAGAGAAGTCTAGATAGAAGGCGTTTGCAGACCAGATGGAAACTGAGATGACTCAGACTAGGGTAATAGCAATGAAGAGGGCAGAAGGGGACAGATGAGAGATGGAGTAGGAGGTAGAAATGAAAGGACATGTGGATGGACTGGATGGGAAGTAGTAAGGATAAGAAAAAAACCATTTTTACATTCTACCTCCTTTTATGCAAACCCCCGGATAGTATTATCCTAAATCACAACAGTGCTGTACAAACCCCAACATGGGTTTGAACTCTCCTGAAAACATGTTTCCACCCCTCCCCAAGCAAGGGTAGACTGGCTGAAAATCTTTGCAAGGGACTTGAATTGATCTTAGCACAGTTGGACACTGGTCCCTGTTCCAGAGTAGTAGGCCCCAGAAATTGATACCAGCTTCATCTCCCCCAACCCCAGTGAGCCCTGATCCTAATCTAGTCATGATCACACAAAGGCAGTCCCCCACCGTCATTCACTTTTATGGTTGAGGTTTTCTCTCCAGGCCTCTACCCTGCATTTATTCCTACTTGAATTCCTAACCCACCCTTCTTCCCATTAGTGTCATCTGTAAACTTAATGATGACCATGTTCTGTATTTTCGCCTCCAGGTCCTTTAGAAACAATGTTCTCTGTATTTATTTTTGAAGTCATGAGCAGATGCCCATGCTGGGTGAACACAGACACTGAAATCTGAACCAAGGAAATGTGATTTTGGAATGAGACTGGTTCCCCATGACTCGTGCTAAACTTTATACTATGGAGTTTAATTTAATATCGGAGTTAGTGTTGTAACCAAAATAAAACTTACATCAGAGTTGATCTGATACATCTAATAATGTGATTGTTGTTATGCTACGAGAAATGATGTTTGTGTAAATGACTTACATACGTTTCTATTTCACGGTCACACCAAAGCTATAAAGCTGTAGTTTTCTTGTAAGAATTGTCAGTTATTACCTCTATCACCCATGTGAACACAAACTCATAGTAAAAGACAATTTCCTTACTTCTAATCATTGTACTCACAGGACTGAGGTTTCCCTTGCTGCACCCAGTCCTATCCTATACCTTCCCCCTACACTCCGGTCCTTAGGTAGCACACATAACTCATTCTACTCTAACCATACTACAAGGATAGACACAGCAGAAACTCTAGCTTCTGCGGCTGTGGACTTTTTGCCTGAGGCAATTATAATATCCCAGTTCTGTGGCATGACTAAGGGGTATGTAATGTTGGAAAATTACATTTTAGACAATGCATTTTTAGACAACTCTTCATGTAATTTTGCCTTACCATCGTGGGAGCATCTAACCTACAGGATAGTTATTCTTACAGGAGAGTTACATCAAAAATTTTAAGTTGAAACATTCATAATGGATGTCAGAAGCTCCCAAGTGCTACTTCTCTCATGCTGCCAAATTCCCAAACCCTTTTATGGAAGTAAAATATTGAAGGATTTTTCTACCAGTCTTGCCCTTCTGAGCTCACATGCTACCCAGCCCACCCTACTCCTAATGTTTCATTTCCTGTTCTTCTGAGATCTGGAGGCCACAGAGGTAGGTGTAGGTCACTACAGCAGCCCAAAGGCCTGCTTTGCTTTCTCTGAAACTTGTGGGCTTCACCCGTCAAACCCAGTTTTCACCAGAGGAATATCCTTCTCTCTCCCTTAATTAGCAGCTGCTATCTTTTCTTCTCCTTCTATGGCTTTTCCTTTTATAGTCAAAAAGCCACTTTGGATCTCTCTTAGGCCTGTCTTCCCAGAAAGTAGTCCGTCATTCTCTCTTGTGTTTTTGGACTCCCACCCTATTTTATAGTATCTGCCTGTGAAATATACAAGAAGAAGGAGATATTACAATGCTGTAGCGTTGTTAAGAAAAGTGAGGACTGATCATTCCTCCTACGTAATACACAGGACCCCATGCAAAATGAAAATGTGGGACCTCAAATTTTAAAAAGTGCTATTAAAGGTACTAGAATGCAAAGCTTTTTTCCTTTCTGCCAGTCTCTCTCGACTATGGTGTTTTTTATTTGCCGTTTAATGTTGTTCTAAGTAAAGAAATAGTTTTAAATAATTAGCATGAATTTTGCCTTTCATCTTTGTATTGTGCACATGAGACTTAAAAGCTAATATAAGAGCATTTAGGTTGTGTGTGAATTATCAAAATTATACAATTTGTACTTCATAGGTTGTACATACATATGTATTTTGTTCTTACCAGAACAATGGAAACACTGCACAAAATTAACTCAACGGTTTTTTATTTCACTTCTTGATGTGTGGACATTCTACCAATATTCCCTACCTTCAGATTATTGATAAATAAGAAAGGACTGAAAGAAAAAGAACTGTGAGTTGCCCTATCTTTCCCTTTACTTCTGCTTTCATTTTCAGCAAAAGTGATTGGCTGATACAGAGAAGTAATATGAGTAAGAAAGGATATGATAGGATCCTCTTCTGTTTCATAGAACGCTATTGCCTTCTCCCTGTGTTTGAAACGAGTTCTGGTGTGAACAGAAAGTGTGGCTTCTTGAGGCTGTCAGCCCCTCTGCTCCCCACTTACACACGTTCACTTTGCACTCCCACGTGTCATGGATACACCAGAATTCTGTGCTGTGGTACATCGCAAACACTGTGTATTAACTGGATAGCAAAGAACTATAGACACACATATTGGGTATATCTCCTCTGCTCACATGCATGCTCCCTTGTCTCATTAGACTTCATTTACAAAACAGGAGTCGAAAGACAAAATTATTAAGAATTTCAAGACAGCAACAGTAGAGCATTAAGCCAAATGCAGGGCTTTTTTGAGCACAGGGCCCTTCTGAGAATGGGGACAGACAGAGGGTTATAGGATTGGGTAGTTGGGAGAGCAGGTGGAACAGAACCTTGACTTTGCCAAAGGAAATGTCTTATTATGAAAATCCCCTAACCTATTGGACTTTATGCTCCAGTTTCTGTCAGGAACATCTGAAAATTTTGTTTATATCTTTGGCTGAGAAAGTAGAGAAGATAGGAGGGATCTCTGCCAATTTTTTCTTTCCAGTTGACAAGGAAACTTCACTGAGGTAAAAGTGAGAGACCAGGTATTGAACCTATATGACACGGACTTTAATTCCTAATTATAAGGGAAATTTTAAATGCATTTTCAGTGTCCCACTTATACTTTGAAAACACCTGTTGTCACTTAAAACTAAGAAATGGTGATCAGAGCAAAATTAGAATAAAATTTTCCACCCGGCTTCTTTTGTGTGGAGAATTTGCTTTTGTGCAATTCAAGACTATGTCAGTGTGCTTTTGCAAATGTCAGAATTATCAGATTATGTAGTGAGATTTATAATAATGTCTTCATTCAGGGTTCAATAAGCTGTTTTCCAGCTGGCAGTTTCCTGGAATTGGACTTTCTTTTGAACTTTGAAATTTTTGCACATTTCTAAGGGTCCATATTCTATTTCATACTGGGTTTCTGTGCCAAGGTACTGTTGTTTCCAGCTTCTCCATCAACTAATATTTCTTTGTGCAAAGTCTGTAAAACCCTGTAAATGAAGCTCTTTGGGTTTGTAATGATTGCTTTCCAACATGTGAGGAAATATCAAAAGTAATTACTGAGTTGGTACTGTGACTTCCCATTTGCACTTACTAAGAATGATAATATATATTGGCAAAGTACTTACTCCGAAGTGTTCCTGTCACTAACCCTCAATCACTCCCTGAATAGTAAGGATGAGGTAATGACTGGAAATAAAAACCTCTTCCAATGGTTCTGTGCTGTGTCCAACCAGGAGGACGGCTTGTTGTCCCTGGTCAGAGGGCAGCACCCATGAAAAAAAAAAAGTTTAGCCCCAATCCAGAAAACTTTTGCCATACGAATGACTACTTTGGTTAATTTTGTTTCTAGTGTATTTTCTGTTGGGAATGATCCAGGTTGTCAATATGGGTTTGCTAGTTAATTACCAGATCTTCTCTTCACTTGATGTTGACAAGAATGGTCACCATAATGAGAGCTAGACTCAAGGCACGGGATAGATGCAGGTCTTCTGCCTTTTCTCTCTATTGCCTCTGTCTCCTCCTCTCGAGATTCCCTGATGGAGGTGGGCTCTTTTCCACAAGACCTACTTACTCCCATTCCAGAACTGCCTCAAAACCTCACACTTCTTTGCTTTTCATAAAAAGGGAGCAAAGTACCTACCAGCTTCTATTACAGGAAATGAAGGGGAACAAAGATTCTCTGTCCCTCCCCAGCTTGATTCTTTATCTTTTTCACATGCCCTGGCTTTGGGGTAGTAAATATACTTTGGTGATTGCAAAGTTAACTATTCTTTTAAAATCACATAAAGTTTGATATCAATGAAAATATCCTAAAAGCCATTAGATATATAGTTTCACCTTAAAGGATGGATCTTACCTTGCACCTTGAAGTCCACTTTACTGGGAGGCCTGGATCCACTTGAGATGGGCCTTGTAGAGCAGGATCTGGACTCTGGACAACCTTAACAGACCCCATACAAACACAGACAGCATATTCTACACATAAAACAGTAAAATGTGAGGTTATTTGGGACAATTTCCTGAAAATCAGTTTTTAAGTCTGTCTGTAGGTGATCCTAGGGTCTATAAGTTGTGGTGTTCATAGTAATTTAACTTCTGCCCAAGAGCTAGGGGAGAGGTAGAGAGACTAATCTAGTTATCTGCAACCAGCATTTCTTTTCCTCAGGAAAGATCTTGACCTTAGAAATTCCTGAAGCGTAGAAAACCCTTCTCCAGTGTTCAGAAAAAGTAAAGGGAACTAGCCTCTTCTGCTAACCCAGGCTGAGTGTGGGGTGTATTTGTCCTGCAGAGGGTGGATTGATAGACAGAACTGCGTTGGTCATGCTTTCCCACCAGTTCCACATTGTAGCCATTTCAGGTTCAGCCATGTGTGCCAGATTGAATTAAATACTTTTTTAAAAGTCTCCAAAGCAGGAAAACATCTTTCTCCGACTGGTATTTTTTTACATATTTGCTAATGAGGGTCTGCACAATAAAGACATGGTCTGTAGCTTGTTTTGCCAAAAGGAGAAATCCAATTTGGCTCTGGTGGATGTTGCTGCTAGTCAGATATAGTTTAATTCTTTAATTGAAGCGGCTTCAAAATAGCTTGTGGACAATGCATTGTTCCACAGGCTTTCCTAGACCTGTCTGGGTGGAGACCACCTTCACTTTGTGGTTCTGAATCCCCTGAGCTTGTCAGAGTGTCTGTCAAGAAAATGTCTCCTCTGCAGTTGGTTGACCCTGCCGTTGGCCTGTTAGAGCTGTGGTTAAGTCTGTGGCTGACTTCACGGACTTTAATTCCCTCCTTGTTAGCCAGAAAGGTGCTAGAATTCTGCCACCCTGGACAAAAGGGTGAGCCAGCTCCTCTCCAAAGGCTTCCAGGAATCTCTCCACTGGCTCAGCTTCAGTAGCCTGCTAGAAGGCAGCCTGTTATTATGAAGCCTCTATGCTCTAAGTACCTTACATGCAGTTAACTTTCCTGATTTATACAAATACTTTGGGGACAGAAAAGTTTGGTGTAAAAGAGGACAAGTTTGGGGAAAGAAAAGATCTGCTCCAGGTCACAGGTGCTTGTGCCCCTCTGACCACCAACACCCAAAGGATGAGTCAGTTAAGGAGAGAGAGACGGGACCTCAGAGTTTGCTCAAAATCTACTTAGAGACCTTACTGGCTTTGGCCAAGTAAACGCTAAGCTCTTCAAGGTGTGAAACTGTGTCTTAGTTATTTCTACTTGTCCAGTATATCACAGGTGCTCAGCAAATGTAGACTGATGATAATAATGATGATGATGATGATATCTAGACAAAAAACACATATCTACTACCTATTCATTCGTTTCTAGTGAAGGCAGGACCTTGTCCCTGGCCTGATTCTCTAAGACTTTGGTGCACGCAAGTAATTGTCCGCAGCTTTTTCATAAAAGTGCCACTGTTCACTTGTAACCTTTATCTTTTTTGCCCACTTTTTCTTTCTATCTTGTTCCTGAGTTTTTCTCCGTATATACTTTATCCTCTGCTTGTTCTCTTTTGATTGGCTAGTTGTTTGAGTTATGTCTTATCTACCTTGGGCCATGCTTTCCCCATTATTCATCCTTTCTAGAATATATTCAGATACCATACATACAAGCACAGGCATTTATATAGAAGATGATTATTAATAGTAATATCAGCTGATATTTCTCTGTGTCTGTCACTCACCAGGCACTGGGCCTTTGCATTCATTATGTTAATCCTCACAACATCTTCAGAGGTAGGCACAAGTGTTATCCTGTTTTACAGATGACAATCCTGAGACTTAGAGGGAGAGTAACTTGCCCCAGGTGGTAGTCATACCCAGGAAGTGCTGAAGTTGAACTAGAGCCCAAGTCTGACTTCAGTTACTGCCACCCACGTTATAGGTCACAAAAATGATGTCAATGAGGTCTCCTGAGTGAAACAAAACCTCTGTACCAGTAGCCCCCTCACTCTGTGAGGACATTCTCCTTGACAAAGCCCTAGCCACTCAAGCCCAGTCTTCACTCACTGCCTCTCAACTTCTGACCAACTCCATGTGAAAGCTGTAAGTCATACTCGAGAGCCTTCCTTGATTACCCCAGCATGACTTTGCCACCTGCCCTCATTGTGTTTTGAGAAGAGCTGAAGGAATATTCTGGGGCACTAGACACTGGGATGGAAGCTTTCCCTTACTCTACTTCCTGAGTGATAAGCACCAAAAGAAAGAAAACATTCATGGGTAAGAACTGGTTCTACCTTCCAGGACTGGGCCAGGCACTTTCCCAGACCCTGTCTCATTTGAAGTTCATCATGATCAAGCAAGAAAGGTTTTCGTGGTTGAGGAACTTGTGGCTTAAAGCAGTTGACTGACTTGCAATGAACACAGATAAATGAAATTTAACTGGAATTCCAATCCAGGGTGCCTGACTCCAAAGCTCATGCTTTTCTGCCTCTGCTAGGATCATACACAAGTGTCTGGAAACCCAAAGTAGTCCAGGGAGCCAACACCATTGCAAAAGCAAAGAGCATAATATAAGTTTTTCCATGCTTGGAAATAGTTGACTGGGGTGAATGGAAGGAAAGTTCTTAAATGATTCTTAACAAGGTCTTAGACATTCTTACATGTCACCATCGAACATAAAGTGTTAGGTTTAATGGGATATTATTTACTTCCACTCCACATAAATAACCAAGTGTGGGTGTGTCCACATGTATATTTATGAGATACCCTATGAAGTGTGGGAGGGAGATGCACCAATATTTTCTGCTTTCCACACTCTAGGTCAGTGGTTTGCCAAACGAGGAGCCCCAGGGGAGATTTGGCAATGTCTGAACAAATTTTTGGTTATCACAACTAGAGGCAGGCTGTGGTACTGGCATCTAGTAATTGTAGGCTGGGGATGTTGCTAAATATCCTACAACGCACGGGACAACCTGCCGCAACAGAGAATCATCAAGCCGAAGCTACCAGGAGTGCTGAGGCTGAAATGCCCTGCTCTGCATTTTAAGATGAGGGAAATGGTACACTTTCTCCCAGGTTCCTGGCATTACAGAGAAGGGCTTATTCCTAGCATATCCCTCCTGCATCCTGGGTAAAAAAATAACCATGCCTGGAACCAGGAATCTGTTTAGGAAAAACTCACTGTTTTTTCCTTTACTCTCATACTACTGCCATACTCACAGCAATCCTGACACCGGATGTGTGGATTTTTTTCTAATACCAACCAATTATTGGACACCAGCTGGGTGTCCTACAATCCAATGTAGTTCTGACACTGTCTACCTGGAGTTAGCGTTAGATCCCACAACTTAATGGCTCAGTCTCACAAGACTGCCCCCACTTCAGATGCCAATTACAAGTCTCAGGTTGTCCCTGGTACTTTTGACCGACAACCTGGTATAAATCAGCATTTATACCAGGTTGTCGGTCAAAAGTGACTTCCTCCTCAGGTTTGATAATTTGCTAGATCAGCTCACAGAACTCAGGGAAACACTTACTTAAGTTTATCAGTTTATTATATGATAAAGATACAGATGAACAACCAGTTGAAGAGATACATAGGATGAAGTCCAGAAGAGTTTTGTGCATAGGAGCTTCTGTTCCTATGGAGTTGGGGTGCACCACCCTGCAGCACATGGATGTGTTTACCAACCCAGAAGCTCTCCAAACCTCATATTTTGGGGATTTTATGAAGGCTACGTCATATAGATATTATCAATTATTAACTCAATGTCTAGTTCCTCTACCCTCTCCAGAGAATGGGGGAGTGGGGCTGAATGTTCCAAACTTCTAAACATGCTTGGTCTTTCTGGTGACCAGCCTCCATCCAGGAGCCCAATAAGAGTAGCTGAATTAGAGCAAAAGATGCTCCAATCACCCAGGAAATTCAAGGGGTTTAGGAACTCTGTGTCAGGAACCAGGGTCAAAGCACTGAGGAACTGAGGGTAGATAATGATAATGTATAACATTACTTCAGAGACTCTCTCAATCAGGGAGAACCCAATGAATTGAGGAAGCTTGACAATCCTAGTGAGATCAGATTTCTCATCACTTACTTTTCTGTTTGCTGAATCCCAACTTAAACTGAGACTCTGGCAGCCTGACCCTTTCCTCTTCCCTGCAGTGCTCAATTGATTAGCACATTTGTCCCAGGTTAGTTCTTCATATTTCAGGCCTATTCTGGGCCCACTCAGGCTCAGCTCAGGTCTTCAAAGTGCAGCAAAGAGGGGTACAGGGCCTCTTAGGGGCTAGTTCAGCAAGGAGGAGTGTGTTTACCTGTTCCTAATTCAGCCAGTGACGTGTGGCCTCTATTTTACTAATTCAGAGCATTCAGAGGAGGAGAGAGGATGGGGCTGATTTTTATCTCCAGGCAGCACTAGCTCTGAATTTTTAAGGGAGCTTCAGACTGAATTCACTTATCAGTAAAATAAGATGTTTGGCTGCGTACTGACATCTTACCCATTTGATCAGGCCAGTACTTTTAATTCTAGCAATACTTTTGAATCATAGATTCAGAGACCTGCAGTAGTGAAAGTTATCTACATAATTTTAGTATTTTCATTCATTAATTCAACAAACATTTGTTAAGCACTGGTGCTGGGGCTATAATTCTGTCACCTCTGTACATTGCTTTTATCTATGTCTAAGCCTCAGTATCCTCACCTGTAAAAAGAAAGATAACAGTGCTTCGTCATAGGATTTATTGGTGAATTCAGTGAGATAATACATGTTAAGCACTCAAGAAATATTTGTTGACATTGTTGGAAGAAACATGGACCCTGATCTCACTGAAGGGTCTAGGGGAGAATACACTAGTAAATAGGCAATTAACAAACACTGTGAAAACTGTTGAGGGGGTTACCTCAGTGTTCACAGGATCACATACGAGAGAAACCCTAACCTGGACATGGGGCTTCAGAGAGGTTTCTAAGAGGAAATTTCACTTAGGCCGAAACCCAAAGAATGAGAAGGAGTTGGCTAGGCAGGGCATGGGCAGAAAAAATACCCTAGACAAAGGGAACGGTATTTCTAAAGGCCCAGAGGTGTGGGAGAATAGACCTTTCAAAGAACTGGAAGAAGGAAAGGAGTAGTAGTCAGAGATAACTACTGTTTTCATTTAGGTGTATATCCTTCAAGTTTAATTGCACAGAGATACTTATTTCCCCTCAAAAATAAGATCCCCCTATTTTAGAGTCTGTTCTTTTTCTACACACTATAATGAACATCTTTTGACATCATTAAATATGCTTCTAAAATAGAATTTCTAGTGACTGAAAACTCTCCATAGTTGGATCCACCACAATTTGCTTATCTAGTAATTTATTTATTGAACATTTAATTGTTTTGAAGCTTTTTCCCCAGTAAAAATAAAGCTGTGATGATCATGGAACCAATTAAGATTCTTTGGTCATAAGAAAAAAAGGGAGAGAAGGAATCTAGGGAACTTAAGCAGAGAAGAAATGGAGTTGTTGAAAAGCTGAAGCACCCAGCTTGGAAGGGATAAGATTCAGGGCAATGAAGAATCCAGGTGGCAGCACCAATGAACATTCAGTCCCCTCAAGTTGCCACTCCACAGAGTAAATCCAGTCCAGCCGCTCTTAATATGCTTGGCCATCCCATTCAGTTTCCAGATTCCCTGGAAAGAAAGTCCAACTGGCCTAATATGATCAGTTACTCTCCTCAAGGGAGATCAGGGAAACTTGATAAACAGGATACAATCATGGCTGAACCATATCCCAAAAGAAAATCCAGATGCTGTGATCAAAAGGAGGAAGAATTGATATTAAGGCACAAAACCAACGACTACTACAACCATCTTACTGATAAATCTTTGCACATATCTATGATTATTTCTTTGGAATAAATTATGAGAAGTGGAGTTGTTAGATCAAAGGGTATAGAGCAATTTGAGGCTTTTGATGCATATTACCAGGTTATTCTCAAGAAGGATTACTTCTGGCAATTCATCCTTTTTTTCTCTCTTTTTTTATTGTGGTAAAATATATATAACATAAAATTTGCTGATTTAACCATTTTGAAGTATACAATTCAGTGGCATTAAGTACAGTCACAATGTCATGCAACCATCTCCCATGTCTATTCCAAACATTTTTCATCACTCTGAACCCATTAAGCAATAACTCTCCATTCTCACCTTCCCCCCAGATTCTGGTAGCCTCTATTCTGCTTTCCGTATCATGAATTTACCTATTCTAGATATTTCGTATAAGTGGAACCATACAATATTTGTCCCTTTATGTCTGGCTTCCTTCACTTAGCGTGTTTTCAAGGTTCATCCATGTTGTAGCATGTATCAGAACTTCATTCCTTTCTGTGACTAAATAATATTCCATTATATGGATATACCACATTTTGTTTACCCATTCTTCTGTTGATGAACACTTGGGTTGTTTCCACCTTTTGGCTTTTGTGAATAATGTTGTAATGAACATTCACGTACAAGTTTCTGTTTGAGTGCCTGTTTTAAATTCTTTGGGGCATATACCCATATACCTAGGAGTGGAATTGCTGTGTTAGGGTAATTCTATGTTTAACTCTTTGAGGAACTGTCAAACTGTTTTCCACAGTGGCTATACCATTTTGCAAATCATTCTTGATACTAAGCTCTTGGAAATGTTTCACAGATATGTTAAACTTCATGACTGGAGTATTCAAGATAAGCAAGAATAGTTCAATTGCATTTTTTGCCAAAAGTAACTCTCATTAAAAGCATGTAGCTTGGCATTTTTATAGCGAACTTATCAGTTTTTCCCCTGCCATTTTGAACCCAGACAACATCACCTATCTTGTCTCAATGCGCAGGTGAAGGCAGGCCTGTATAATTCTTTGTGCGAGCTTGTGATTTCCTTCACTTGCAGCATGCCTAGAATTCTGATTTCATATTCAGTGCTTCCGGTGCCCCTTGTATGATGACCTTCTGGGCTGCATTTCTAGGTTGGAGGCTTCCTGATTCTCCATTCCACTCAGTTCTCTGGTTTGGGCATCATCCCCACTGGATTGGGCTAGAAATTCCTCACTACTACTACTGTGCACCACAGAACCCCAGCTGAGCCAGTGCTTCCTTCCACCTTTACTCAGATCTGGGATTGATGGGGCTGAGTACAGAAAAACTCTGTAATTTGTTTCAGAACACATTACCTGAAGTCCAGTTGTAGATAAGACTGGCTAAGAGAAGCAAGGAGCAGGGGATCAGACTGGGGGATGTGGGTACCTTCAGGCCCTTCTAGTTCCAACTGTTTATTGAACACAGGTTCTAGATGCTCAGGTTCTAGGTGCTGTATTAGGCAGCTGTGAGAAAACACAGTCCTATCATCATTGAATTCATAGTCTAGAAAATAAGACACACATGAATCAGAAAATCCTACTAATAAATGTGTAAATATAAACTGAATCAAATGTCCTAAGGGAAAGAAATTGTTTTCTGAGGACACATAACAGAAATGTGGTCCAGGAAAACTTCCCTGGAAAAGTGACCCTAGAGTTAACATCTGAGCTAAGAGTTAACAAATTTTGTGTGTGTGTGCACCCACACATGTTGGGGAGGGGTGTGCGGGATAGGAATGGGAGATAATTAGAGAAACAAGAAGGCCCTGTCCATGGTGGAAGGGATAAAAAAAATCAATGTCCTTGAGGATAAAAGGCCAAGTAGAGAAAGGTGGGAAGAGACTAATTCATGGTAGAACCACCGGTTTTAGCCACTGTCTCTAGCCTGCAAGCAATGCGGGGCCATTTGGCAGTTTTAAGTAAGGCGGTCAAAAAATGGATTGGAGGGGATTCCATTCCCTCTAGAGAGGGCAGCAGGGAAAATTGTAGCTTTTAGTATTATTTCCAAAGATGCTTCAGTCACATGGAAACTTTCTAGATCTGCCCTGCAGCTCTCCCTCCGTGGAGGAAGTTGGAGCAGCAGCGTTCTTTCCTTTACACATGAGCTCTGGCCCACTGCCACATCTAGAGCAAAACTCCATGGGGATGTTCCACTTCACTTGTTCTTGGCTCTCTAAGGTCAGCTATCTAGAGAAAGAGTGGCTACCGGGGTAGCCTCGTGCCTACTAGAGCTATGTTTTTGTGACTTTGGAAGTCAGGCAAGAGGCTCCACGATGGAAAAATATTTGTCATTTGGCTGTCACACTTCAGTGCGTGTACACTTCCCAGAAACAGAAAATATTGAGATTAAACAAGTTTAGGCACCTGCAGCAACGCCCATCAGTGCTCAGGAAAACCATAACCTTTGAACCTTGCGAAGTTATCATTTCACTACCATTCAGCCCTGAAAAACCTCCCATCAGTTTCAGGAGGTGAATCTTGATTCGATCATTCATTCAATCAAATATTTACTGAGTACCAATATCTATGTTCACAGGCACCAGATATGCAAAAGTAAGCCCTGATCTCAAGGAGTTTCCTTCCAACCTTCCCAACACATGCACACGTGCACACACACGTACACACACGAGTTATATTTATGTTTTCAGGGCAACTTAGAGCATAATTGTGTACATACTAGAATACAACTATTTTCATGAGGCTAAAAAACATCTTTCAAGGAATAAAGAGAAGAAGAAGCAACGTTTATTAAATATTTCGATATATCAGGCACTAATAGATATTTCCAGGTATATTATCTCATTAAATCCCTATGAGGAAACTGAGTTTTATTTGATTTTATTTTAAACATTTTTTATTTCTTTAATGTTGTATCTATTTTATTTATTTATTTTTGGCTGCATTGGGTCTTCGTTGCTGTGCGCAGGCTTTCTCTAGTTGCGGTGAGCGGGGGCACCCCGTTTTTTTTTTAACATCTTTATTTGAGTATAATTGCTTTACAATGGTGTGTTAGTTTATGCTTTATAACAAAGTGAATCAGCTATACATATACACACATCCCCATATGTCTTCCCTCTTGCGTCTCCCTCTCTCCCACCCTCTCTATTCCACCCCTCTAGGTGGTCACAAAGCACCAAGCTGATCTCCCTGTGCTATGTGGCTGCTTCCCACTAGCTATCGGTTTTACATTTGGTAGCGTATATAGTCATGTACCACAATGCTCATTGCAGCTCTATTTACAATAGCCAGGACATGGAAGCAACCTCAGTGTCCATTGACAGATGAATGGATAAAGAAAGTGTGGCACATATATACAATGGAATATTACTCAGCCATAAAAAGAAACGAAATTGAGTTATTTGTAGCAGGGGCTACTCTTCGTTGCAGTGTTCTCGTTGTGGTGGCTTCTCAGCGCAGGCTTCTCTTGTTGTGGAGCACAGGCTCTAGGTGCGTGGGCTTCAGTAGTTGTGGCACACGGGCTCAGTAGTTGTGGCTCACGGGCTCTAGAGCGCAGGCTCAGTAGCTGTGGCACAGGGGCTTAGTTGCTCCACGTCACGTGGGCTCTTCCCAGACCAGGGCTTGAACCCGTGCCCCTTGCATTGGCAGGCGGATTCTCAACCACTGCGCCACCAGGAAGCCCCGGAAACTGAGATTTAGAGATAATAAATAACTTTCCAGGATTTGAATATATATCTTTCAACTCTAAGCAAATTAATTGTCCACTTTTGTTTCTCTGAGAAGCCTTCCTGGAATCCCCTGGTCATAAATAATTGTTTTGGCGTCTGAATTCCCTAAGTTCTACGAGTGGTTCCCGCTTCTGTGGTGTTTACTTTAGCCAGCCTCATTTTACAGAGAATTGCTTACATGTGTCTTGACCCCTAGGTTCCTTGAGGACAGGGAGATGTCCTGTTCATCTTAGTATCACTTGGACTGAGCAGAATATCTGCATGCCACTAATATGTGCTCAGAAAGTGCTTGTAGAATGGAAGATGTATTCGCAGGCCTCACATGGGTGGTCAGAGCCTAAGGCCACAGCCCAGCACCCCTTCCCCACTCCTAGTTCTGTAGTGTATCACCAAGGGTCTCATGGTCACGCAGTGTGGACCACCCAGGCTGCAAGCCCAAGCCCTGATCACATTTCCATCAGCAGCTGCCCCTTGCCACCTTTCCAGCCTAGTGGTGCACACTCCAAAGCTACAGTCCACTCCCAGGAAGCCAGACTCCAGGTTGAGGTCCACACAGGTTCTGGCAACAAGACTCCTTCGCTGACCATACACCCCGCCCAGACTGGGTCACATGTATGATACTATACGGTCTCATAGAGTTCTCCATTACCATTTGTTCTATTGAAATTAATTGCATAACTCATTGGCTTAAGGACTGTTTTTCTTGATAAGATTTATAAACTTCATGATGGCAAGAACTGTATTTGTCTTATTCACCACTATGTTCCTAATGCCTAGCATGGAGCCTTGAACATAGTACACATTCCATAATTGAATTCTAGCACCTCCTATAAGCCAGGCACTCTACTAGGCATGGGCTTTAGGAATGAGTAAGTAGTCTTAGACCTTGAGGAACACATCGTTCAGTGATTAATCCAGTAAATTCTGCAACCCTCTGTCAATTTCTTTTTTTTTCCCATTTATTTTGGTTGAACTTACTCTATATACTGCGTTTTCCAGCTTTCAGACCACAATTGACTTTCTGACAAATACTAAAGAAAAAGAAAAGATTTAAAACCTCTGTCTTTTTAGTGTCATCTGTTATTAATTTTCCCTCTCCAACTAATAAATGGACTCTATTTTTCTTCAACTTCTTCTCATGTCTGACACACTTAAAGAATGTTTGTTTGGGGCTCTCTTTGTCCCTTGAAAATTGCAATGCATTCCTTGCTTTGGATTTTTTTATTGTTGACATGAAAAGCTATTATATTTGCCTTCCTTTTTTATGACTGTTATTGTTTGAAAAGTTCTCTTTCTATTGCATCTTTCATGCACTGTCCTTTTGTTGTTGTTGCTGTTGTTAGATATATATGTGCATTCTTTATTTTTTCCTATCTCATCTATGCATAAAGATAATTTTTCTGCATTTTCATGTCATTGCCTTAAGAGATATTCAGGAATTATTCCATTTGTTTAATTTTATTTGTGATTATATAAATGGCAAATATCATAGCAAAATAAAAGAAAGGAGAAAGGGAGGGAGGGAGGAAGGAAATATAATTTGGTTCTGCTGCTTTACATGAGGGAGAGATAAGGACAGTGAGAGAGGGAAAGTGGAGTTTTTTAAAAAGAGGCAGGCTAAATAGGGAACTGAGAAAAGAATAAGGGTGAGAGAGGCGTCTGAAGGTGGTGCACGGAGCTAAGTAAAGGTGCAAATTTCACATTCACTTTGGCTTTAACCTACTGTCAGCTGACTTACCAACCCAAATCCTAGATTCCCCCGAGGGGAATCTACATTCTACTTTGATTAAAGACTTAACTATGAAAGAAAAACTCTAAAAGTTTTAAAAGAAAACATAAAATATCTTTATGAAATAGACATGAGGAAGGACTTCTTAACACAAAAATAAATAGATATTTTATGCCCACTAGACTGGCAAAAATTAAGAAGTCTGAAAATAACAGGTGTTAGCAAGGATGTGGATCACAGGGAACACATACAGACACTGCTGGAGGAAGTGTAAGTTGGAATAATTGGAATCACTTTGGAAAACAGTTTGGCATTATCCTGTAAACCTGAATATTTTTATGCCTGCGTGTTACCCAGCAATTCCAGTACTACAGTTTGTACTATAGAACCGTGCTTCTCTTAACTTTGACAAGCAACCGAATCACCTAGAGAGCCACACGATTTGGGGGCCTCACCCCTGGAGGTTCTGATTCAGTACATCTAGGATAAAGTCCATGTATGTGCATCCCTAAGAAGCACCCAAGTGATGAGGCACTGCTGGCCTCCAACCACAATCGGAGTAGCGCTTCTCCAGATTTCCTCACCTGGGTCTCAGGAAACAGGAACAAGAATGTGCAAAGACACGTTGTTCATAATAGCAAAACTCTGGACACAACTCAAATATCTATCAGCGAATAACGGATAAATAAATTGTAATATTTTTACACAATGGAGTATCATACAATATTGAAAATGAATAAACTGTAAGTACGCATAACTACCTGGATGAATCGTTGAAGCATAATGTTAAGTGAAAAAAGTAAGTCAAAGAAAACTACATACAGCGTGATACCACTTTTATAAAGCTAACAAATTAAATAATATATTGCTTAGGAGCAAATATATATATATATATATATGGATAAAACTAAACTATGAAGGAAGGGAATGAAAAACATATAAACGAGAAAAGGAAGACTCACATAACTAAATGCAACAGTGTGGGTATTATGGTAGCTTTTAAGATGGATGGTGGGTTCTCATATGCTTCAGAACTGTCATTAAGTTACATATATTCTCCTGTATATGGAAAACATATACATAAGAACTTGAAGCTATATTTAAAGAAAATTCTCACAGGTTGAAGAAAAGGCTTAGTCTTTCTGATTAAAAGTAGTCCCCAGTGGTGCTTTGTGACCGCCTGGAGGGGTGGGATAGGGAGGGTGGGAGGGAGGGAGACGCAAGAGGGAAGAGATATGGGAACATATGTATATGTATAACTGATTCACTTTGTTATAAAGCAGAAACTAACACACCATCGTAAAGCAATTATACCCCAATAAAGATGTTAAAAATAAAAGTCCCCAAATACAGGCAAATTAATGCAGAAACTCACATTGACACATTCCTGGTAAAAATTCAAATATCAAGGATAAAACATGACTCCTATAAGCATCCTGGCAGGACACAAAAGATAGAAAACAAACAGGCTAACCAAACATAGAAAGAAATTCATGCTAGCTTCAAACTTCTCTGCAACAACTGCTGCAAAAAAATAATTTCAGAATTTATTTGGAAAAATAAATGAATATTACTAATTAAGGAACATTTGAACAAAGAAAGGAAAATTATAATGAAATGAACTTGAATCTCTAGATATTAAATGCTAACTATAATAATGAAAATGATGTGAAACTGATTTTTTAAAAATAGAGAGTGCAGGGCTTTCCTGGTGGCACAGTGGTTGAGAGTCCGCCTGCCGATGCAGGGGACACGGGTTCGTGCCCCAGTCCAGGAAGATCCCACATGCCACGGAGCGGCTGGGCCCGTGAGCCATGGCCTCTGGGCCTGCGCGTCCGGAGCCTGTGCTCCACAATGGGAGAGGCCACAACAGTGAGAGGCCCACATACTGCAAAAAAAAAAAAAAAAATAGAGAGTTCAGTAGAATAGAATAGAAAATCCAGACACAGAATTATATATAACATTTCTTATCAGTATATGTATCATGATATACATATCATAAACTATTATATATGACATATGCATATATTTATATGTTTTTATGTGTTATATATAACATGATTTTAAATATGTTATATAATACACATTATTATATATAATTATATATCATTTATATTATATATCACAATGTATATTATATTGTACATATGTGTGTATGTATATATATGTATATATAGTATATATGTATTATAATATATATACACATTATACCATATCATATATTGTATAATATATACAATATACATTATAATACAATATAGTATATACAGTATATTATATATTAGATAATAACAGACATGATAATGTATAATATTATATAATATAAACATTTATATTTCATATGTATAAATTTTAGTTTGTGATAAAGGTGGGTTTAGGGATAGGTTATTCACTATATGATGCTACAACAACTAGTAGATAATTTAGACAATAGTAAAGTTAGTACCATACACCCAAATATTTTTCAGTGAATTAAAAGTTTAAATTTTTAAATGATAATATAAAAAGAACTAGAAAAAATATCAGTGAAGATTGATCTTACCTTTGTGTGTGGAAGGACTTTCTAAGGATAAAAGAAAAAGAAGAAATCAAAAGAAAAAGATTGATATATTTTTCTATAAAAATTTTTGAAATTCTTCATGTCAAAAAAATCATAACAAGTGATAAAAAGCAAACTACAAATTTGGACAGAATATTTGTTTCATAAATATTCCAAAGGATTCTTACCACTAATGTTAAAAGATATGTTACAAGTCAATGAGAAAAAGGTGGACATCCCATTGGAAATACTGTGAATGTGATAATCTCTTCACAGAGATTACTTCAAATCAAAGACACAGAAATTGTAGTCAAGTATGAGCAATGAATTTTTTTTATCTATATGATTGACAATAATGAAATATTTGCTATTTTAAATATAAGGAAACCATATTTAGCAGCCATCCTAAGTCCACTTAAAGTTAATTAAGGTAAATGGGCAAGGCTTAGTGCTCAGGGCAGATCTGGAGCTATTCTGGAGACAAACAAGCTCTGGGACTTTGTTCTGATTTATTCAATTCACCAGACATTTTTAAGCAGCTGATGTTATAGATGACCACAAAAGGGAAAAAAAAAAAAAAGATTATTGAAAGATGAAGGCTGAGAAGACATGATTGATGTCTTTAAGGTCTTGAACAGAATGCCTGCACTGAAGAGTATGTTCACTGAATTCCAGAAATGGGGGGAGGGGGGAAGCTCCTAAACAAATTAGGAGGCCCTATTTACATGGTGAGTTATAAACACTGAAGTCATTACCCCATAATAGGGTTTAAGAGCAAATACAAAACAAATACAAAATATGTTTTGTATCCAATATAAAAATAAAACATGATAATAGCAAATACAGTAGAAATTAAGGTGGCAGTAAATAGGCATTTGTAAGTTCAAACTCCTGTGTGGATTACAGATTGAGTATTTATTTATTTATTTGTTTATTTATTTATTTATTGGCGGTACGCGGGCCTCTCACTGTTGTGGCCTCTCCTGCTGCGGAGCACAGGCTCCGGATGCGCAGGCTCAGCAGCCATGGCTCACGGGCCCAGCCGCTTCGCGGCATGTGGGATCCTCCCGGACCGGGGCACGAACCCGTGTCCCCTGCATCAGCAGGTGGACTCCCAACCACTGCGTCACCAGGGAAGCCCCTGAGTATTTATTAATCAACTACAAATGGACCCTGGAATGTTTAAAAGCACCACATTGTTTTTAGTTTAGAATTATTGAGGGTGACCAAGAATTAGCACCATGGTTTGCAGACATTCTTCTGTTTGTATTTTCACCTCTGGAATCAGGACTCTGGTCTCCTGTCTGGAGGAACGTCATCCTCCTCCCACCACATTAATAGTGACAATATTTGGAGGATGCTATGTTGGATTCTCACATTGGTGACAATCGCGAAGATTGGAAATCTTCCATCCTATAATTAAACAGAAGTCATAAACCAGTATGAAAGTAAAGTCATAGGAAAAGAAAGTTGAAAATTCAAGGCCCAGCTGGTTGGTCTTTTATATGTGAAAAACTGATTCATTTGCTTTGTATGCCACTCGGGGCTCGCCCCACTGACACTTCCTCATTTGGCCAGCTGCAAAGGCCACTTTAGATAATGCCCACTTCATTATGAACCGAAAATGAGCACTTCATTGGGGTGATCATGCTTACAGGGTTAGGGTCTCGCTGGTCCTGATTCACCATATTCCTGGTAAGAAGTGGATTCTGGCCTGCGTGTTTGTATGTTTACTCAGAACACCCGAATGTGTGTCTATCTCTGACTCTCTGCCTCTCTGTTCTCCTCAGGACTACTGGCTCTCTCTCCTTTACAAGCGCCTGATTGGCCCCAAGGTCTTGGCTGTGCATGTGGCTGGGCTCCAGCGGAAGCCACGGCCAGGCCGAGTGATCCGGGACAAACTAAGGATTTATGCTCACTGCACAAACCACCACAAGTAAGTCTGCAGAGAGATGGCACAGAAAGCCACCCCTGGGGAGCTTCAGGCCCCTTTGAGAATTTCATATATGGGGCCCCTTCAAGACTTACTGAAAACCACTTCTGGATTCACTTTACCTGCTCTTTGCAGGTTTCAAATGGTTTCTGATAAACAGCTTTTTCTCCAAGTAAACCCCCTCTCTCACACTTACAGGATTTATTCATAAAATGTTCATAAAAATACATGCCATTTGTTCATTTACTTCTTCATCCAACAAATTTTTACTGAGCATTTTCTCTCAGCCAGTTGATGTAATGTGCAGGAGGCTTATTTATATGCCTATGCCTGAACCAGGGGTAGAGATATAAAATCTGTTCCTAAGATACACCAGGCGAGCTTGAGGAAATAAGTCTACATCTCTAAGATGCATTTTGGAGAGCTATACCACTAGAAACCTACCCATATACCAGTGCATCCCAAACTGAGAGTGCCCAAAAGTAGTCAGGCCAGCTTTAGAGCTATTTCAGTATTTGGAAAACCTTTTCAGCTATTTTAAAGGTTAAATAAAATCTAGGCTTCCTTTTTTAGGGGGCCGGACTTTGAACAATCAGCACGGTAACAGGTATGATTATGCTCTTTTTCATCTGAAGCTCTGGTTGTCAGAGTTGTCTTTTAAAAAATAGGAAAAATAATTAGTAAATAAATAAAGTTTGGCAGATAAAATATTTTAAAACGTGAGGTTCATAAGGTAAAAACTTAAAACTGAGCCTAAAGCAAAACCCATCAGACCAAATATGGCTTTCTTACATCACTTTCTATTTAAGGAACAGAGTAGGCAGCTCTGGAAGTAAGAACTTTTCTCTTCCTGCAGAGAAACCTTGTGTGGAGTGGGAGTGAGGGAGGAGGAGGCACGTGCCCCCAGCCAGATCTTCACTCCAGTGAGCCTGTCAGGAGCTGATCACGGGTAGTGGAGGCACAAAGAGCTCCAGCG
The DNA here is from genome assembly GCF_964374135.1 of Grampus griseus. Lineage (NCBI taxonomy): Eukaryota > Metazoa > Chordata > Mammalia > Artiodactyla > Delphinidae > Grampus > Grampus griseus. The sequence continues at coordinate 57,227,368 of NC_139010.1, read as the reverse complement.
GTCAGGTTACAACAGACGCTCCTTCCCCTTCCTTGATGACAGAGGAGCCAAGCCAGTTAATTTATCAGGATAAGATTTTTCAAAGACTCACTCTGAGCATAGCGGGGTCAGGGGCCAGTTGTCTTGTCTGTAGATACAAGTGCCTATTGTGGATGAGTGGAGGCTGGTTTGGGCAGAGGCCAGAGGCTTTCAACGTCCCTTTTGCTCAACAGGAAGCTCAATCCAATACCTGACAGAGAGTGACTGCTTTATGGCCTTGGCTGGAGTTATCTGATCACCACACAAGGAAACATTGTAGTCCTTGTCTCCACCCTGGCCTTGAGGTAACCACCCAAAAGGTGGACCCCCAGCTTCAAGAGAGAAAAATTACTCTTGGCACCTTTTGTCTCTTTTGGGAAGCACATCAGTATGTGCCCTTTATACTACAGGTCTGAGGACGCAGGGGAAAATGTCAGTAGTCAAGCCACGGGCTTAGCAGAATTTGAGGGTCTTCACAGAGGTCTCTTCACATTGTTTCATCCCAGTGTTCATCCTGACGTTCTTTGACATTCTTGTGGGAAGTTGTCACTAATGTTCTGAATATACTGTGCCCTCAGGGCCAGTGCCTCATGCATTTTTGTATTCTTGGTGTCCAGTAGAGTGACGGGCCTGAGGAAGGTCTCAGTGAATGTTTGATGAATGGGCAAGTGAATGAATGCAGAAATAGGGCATCAAGACATCACTGATGATTTACAGTTATAGCTCTCATTCCCTTTGCTGTTACCACACTGGCCAGGAGGAAGGGGTGTGGTGGAATGGTTAAGAATTCTGCCATTCACTAGCATCAAATCATTCATTGCATTCAATATTCTCTCTCCATCACCAGGTCTCCTCTGCTTTCTATGGAAAGTCACTCCAGAACCTCTCTGGGGAAACAGTGCCACTGTGCTTCTGTCAGTTCCATCCCTCTTTCTCCCTGTTACATAAAAGAAAGAAATGACTTTACTAATCTATTCCACAGATGACCTTAGTGATTACTGGGGTGAAGGTCTTTTTGTTCCTATTAGTGAAGAAAGCCCACAGTGGATACACTGAGCTGGCTGAGTTTGCAGATCTTCTCCATGTTAGTGGGTGTCCGGTGCCTTAGATAGGTGGGCGCAAAGATAGAAGTGTCTCTGCTCCTTCCCTGTGGGAAGCCACGTGCCCTGTCTGTGCCCCCTCATCCTCCATAGCAGTCACGAGGAAGCACTCCTGGTTCACTTAGTTTATTTGTGGCCAAAGAAGCCAAGGTCACAGAAATGTCCCAGAGTGCGCATGTTAGCTTAACGCTGTCCAGTCTTGACCAATACTCTGAAAATATATATCCTTGCTCAAAATAGGGAATTGGGTGGAAAAGTATAAGTTTACCAGTAGAATAAACCAAAGAAGGGGTCTTTTAAAATAACTCCTGCACTCCAGTCTGTATTGAACACTTGCTGTGTGCCAAGCATCTTGCCAGATACTCGCATTTGTATTATTGTATTAAATTCCAAAGGTTCTATGGTATCACACGTATAGGCAAGTAGCAACATTAATAATGTAAAGATTTTTACATTTGGAAAGAACCCTTAGAGATCTTTGGCCTGGTGTCCTATATAACACAGAAATGCCCTTTACAATCTCCCTGACAGTCATGAACCTCTACTTGAATACCTCACTCCCTCTCATGGCATCTCTTACACTGTGGGTCGTTTCTGACCTAGTAGACGATTGTCTTTTATGACTGATTTAGGATAAAGAGTTAGATACTCATACCAACACTAGCAGGTGATTTTCTGCTTTCTGTTCTAGAGCCAACAAATTAGGACACTGGCAGCATAGCAGTTCTCACCCTAAGTCTTCTTATTCAGAGAACGAATAAGTTTTGACTAGGAAACCTTCTTTTTCTAAACTATTCTGCTAACACAATGTATGTTTCTGGGAGGAGCTGAGGTCCTTAGCCAAGTTCAGAACCAGTTGAAGCCTGGTGGATACTGAAGCAAAATTGAGCCTTTTGGGGTTCAAGTTCGTTTATTATTGGCAAAGCACAACTTCCTGTTTTTCAGAAGAAGTTTTTTTAAAGACTCATAAAAAGGTTCCTGAGGCTTCTTGGACATCAAATGGCTCTTACAAAACAATATTTTGATGAGTTAAGTGTAAATGAATCAGAAACATGTGGATTAAATTTCCCTTAAAATACACAATGCTTTGAAATTAGGGGAAAAGATGTTTGGCAAAATATGGCCTGACTTTTACCGAACCTAAGAACTTTGAATTAGATTTGGAGACAATGGACCAACACAGTTTTCAAACACATAGACTTTCACTGGAAATGGCCACGGATTTCAAAGCATCACCCTCCCTTCCCTTTCCTAGTCTCCCAGCTTCACTAGAGACATTTCTAGAACAGGGACTGTTTTTCATCTGTAAGTCAAGATGCACTTCCCCATATGACACCCCTCACCTCCTCTATCCATGATATTCCAGGCCCAGTCCCCACCCCTGACTCACTTCCTCCCCCTCCCACATGGCAACATAGGGATGTCAGGCAGCAAAAGAACAGCCAGAAAGATGAACTCCAGATACACGCATTCTCTGCTGGTGACAAAGTCTTACCATGAGTGAGACATGGAACAAGACAGATGTTCTACCAGACAGCAGGGGCATTAACTAAGAGAACAAAAAGCCCCCTGGACTTGACAGCATCAGAAGGTCAGCAGTTGCCTCCAGTCCACACCTTCAGTAAGACCCCATTTCCTTAGGGAACAGATAGTCCTCCGAGATTATTTTTCTGTCGGCAGAGAATGTACATTCTTCAGGAATCTGGTTTCTCAACATAGTACTTTCAGGTTGGTGCTGCGTTCCCCAGCCAAGAATGTGTCTTCACAGCCAAAGGCCTCTGCTTAGTGTCCTTGCCCATCAGCCAAGCAGGGAAAGCGATGACCGAGGGGGTCTTCAATGCCAGTTCCTACCCGAGGAGGCTCCGTGAGCTCTGTGAGAGCCTCGGCAGGTTGGTGTCTGGGCTGGCTTTCAGTACTGGCTTGTCTCCCCCAGTGGAACTGTGTAAATGGAAATCAGACCACTGCCGAGCAGCTTGAAAAGATAGCTTTCCCTGAAGCAGTGGTGTGATTTCAGGTCTCCCTCCCACCCACCACTTCCCCACATCCCTCCCTTCTCCTCTGCCATCTCCAAGGGCTCATTCTGCCCCAGCTCTGCAGAGGAGAAACTCCTAAATGCAAACACGCAGCTCTGTCCGCCTCTGCTGCTAGCCTTTGAGAAGGTTGTTTGATGGGAGTTAGCAGAAGGCTTCACCACAGTCTGTGAAAATTGGTACTCATGCACGCCTGCTTTTGCTCACACGCTGAAGCCCACAGTGCCTGTAGTTAATGTAGTTTTGCACACAGCTAAGCTAAGCTTAAAGCCCACCAATGGAATTTAGTTGGTGTTCTTTAATGTTGCTAAATGCTAACATCGGCTAGCAGCATCTTTCTTCAGATCTCTGATGACACAAGTCTGCACAAATAAATTGGCATTCTCTCCTGACCTAACTCATTGGCTCCAAAAGCTAGTTCACATGCTTCAGGGGACTGAGAAGAAGGACCAGAGGAGGAGGGACCAAATAGAAGAGTCATTTAATGATTTATCAGAATATCAATTCAGGTATCCAAAACACCTTGAATGCAATAATGTACCCTCCTACAGATGCAAGGAAAATCATCGGACACACAGCCAAAAGGGTATACTCTGGGGATTCTTCTCATAACCTTAATGGATTGCTCTAGGCAAGTGGTTCCCAGACCAAACTCATCTGCCAAATATCTTGGAAAGATTTTTTTTAATATCGATTCCCAGACCCCAATCACAAATGGATTAAATAAAGGGATGAGACCTGGAAACTGTATTCTGTATTTTTTTTAGTCCAAGTTATCACAATGACTGGCCCTTGGTCACTCAACCCTTAATTAGCACATTTAGAGGCATAGATGAGTGACCCAGAGGCTGAGCTGTGCTGTTTCTGCAGAGAATGATATTTTCCTGTGGGCACAGTTGACTTCGAGTCGCTCTGAATTTCTCCTTTGAAAGCAGGATGGGGCCATTTTTTAAACCTGTGCTGGTTTAAAAGGATTCCAAAAAGTGAATAGTTATATAATCATAGGGTAGGTAAAGTAGAAATCAAAAAGGTCAATAAATTTGACTGCCTAGAAGTTTTGAACTTTTATACATCAGAATACAATGCAAACAAACTGAATCAGTCAAAGAAAACTGGGAAAAATTTTGCAATATACATGCAAACAAAGGATCACTATCTTTAATAAATAAATAGTTTTTATATATCAATAGAAAAATGGGCAAAGGCCATGAACAGTCAGTTTACAGAAGAAGAAATGGCAAAGAGACAAATGAAAAAAAAATACTGTGCCTCAGTGTGAATTTTTTAAAAATACAAATTAATACAACATTGAAATCCCATTATCACCTCTCAGGTTGAGAAAGATATTTTAAAAGGTTAATATCCAGTGTTCTTAGGGGTATGAGGATATGGGTGCTCTCATACGTAGGTGATCAGAGCAAACTGATACAAGCTTTCTAGATAATATCAATATTATCAAAATGTGTATATTAGTCAGGATAGATGAGGTTATGCTCTGATAACGAAGGACCTCCAAATCTCCATGGCTTTCAATAAGAAAATGTATTTCTCTTTCACATTACTTGTCTGTCATGGCTCAGCTGTATATCTCTCCACATCATCCTCATTCCAGGATGCAGATCAATAGAGCAGCCTCTCTCAAGAACATTGTCAGTCTTGTGGCAGAGGGAAAAGAGACATGGCAAAATATGGGCTGCTTACTAAAGCCTCTGCCCCAGAGGTTTTAACATGTCCACCCACATTGCATTGACCAAAGCCAATCATGTGATCACTCTAGTGTTCAACAGAGCAGGGACAAAATAATCTTCCCACAGAGAGGGGCACCAACTGGGTAGGAATCAGATTTGATGAGGAATCATACACTGCATTCCCTTTGACCTAGTGTTTCCAACTTCCAGCACTTTATCCATCAGAAATAATCATGAAGTGCAAAAAGTTTATATAAATGAAGTCCTGCATCACATAATTTATAATGACAAAAAATTACAAACAACATAAGTCCCCAAAGGAGGAGCCTAGTTAAATAAATTTCTATGATTGAAGAACTTAATATCCTTTTATAAGTGAAGAATATATAGGGCTTCCCTGGTGGCGCAGTGGTTGGGAGTCTGCCTGCCAATGCAGGCGATGTGGGTTCATGCCCTGGTCTGGGAAGATCCCACGTGCCGCGGAGCGGCTAGGCCCGTGGGCCGTGGCCACTGAGCCTGCGCGTCCGGAGCCTGTGCTCCGCAACAGGAGAGGCCACAACAGTGAGAGGCCCAAGTACTGCAAAAAAGAAAAAAAAAAAGAGTATATAATAACAATAACATGGCAGCATGTTTAAGATGTTCACGAACTAAAAAAACTGGTGAACAATGTGATCCCAATTATGTAAAAACTGAGAAATATATATATGTATGTGTCAAAGAACTCAGTAAATATTTGTTGAATTAATAAACTAAAAAATACTGGAAGGGTATCTACCAAAATGTTATCATATCTTAAGACACTTGGATTATGGGGGATTTTTCTTTTTCTTCTTTGTGTTTCTCTATATTTTTCCTTTTTTTTTCCAATCAGCATATTTTACTTCCATATTCAGGAAAAGATATTTTGTTTTCTAAAATTATTGCAATACATTTAAACAAAAACAAAAGGGGTGTGGTGGGAAGGGGGTATCTTCTTTGCAGGACACCACAGTAACAAGGCCTTCCTGTCTTTGAAGGGCTAGGATGGCCAAGAACCATAAAATAATTGCCCTTTCCTGGGGTAGTCCTGTTTCATGCAGCCTGTAAATGATCTAGAAGCATCTAACAGACCACTGTGTTTCCATCTTTCCCTCTGTCTCTCTCTCTCTCTCTCTCTCTCTGGATATCAGCCACAACTATGTTCGAGGGTCCATTACACTTTTTATCATCAACTTGCACCGATCAAGAAAGAAAATTAAACTGGCCGGGACTCTCAGGGACAAGCTTGTGCACCAGTACCTACTGCAGCCCTATGGACAGGAGGGCCTGAAGTCCAAGTAAGTGCCGACCCGGAAGTAGCTTAGGAGCGAGCGCAGCAGGAGCTGGGTGTGTGGGGAGTTGGAGTGCCGCTTTGCTGAGGGCACCAAGGCTGCTGCTAATTCACTCAGGGACTGCTTACTCCCTTTAGGACCCTGGTCAAGCCCCTCCCTGTCTCTAGGCTTAGAGTCCCCAACCATAAAGTCAAACGATGGACAAAATATATCTCAACAAGGACACTCTTGGATTCTGGACCACAGGATTCTTCATTATGCAGGGATGATCACATTTTAAGCTATTTAGCATCCTTGGTCCCTACCCACTAAATGCAAATAGCACCCCCAGTCATGTGACAACCAAAAACAGTTGCAGTTAAGAACCACATCCATTCCAGCTGTAACATTCTGTAATGCTGTAACTCCCTGTTTGTCTCCATCTACAAACCTTGTGGGGCTTAAAGGAAGGAGCACTGGACAAAGGATCAGAAGTTCAGAGATCAGGAGTCAGTGCTAATGAATTAAAAATTTGGATTTAATTAAAAGATTTAATTTGGGGTTAATTTGGATTAATTTAATAATTTAATTTATTTAAAATTATTTAAAATAATTTAAATTATTTAAAATAATTTAATTTTTAATTTAATAAAAATTATTAAATTATTAAATTAAATTAAATTTAATTTAATTTAATTTAATAAAAAATAAATGTAAATAAAACCCTGGAGAAATAAATAAAATTAAATCACTGTAAGAATAAAAAAAGAGTCAGTTCTGCCCCTAACTTTATAGTTTTGGGCACATCACCTCTCTGGAACGCAGTTTCCTTATCTGAACATTAAGAGAGAAATTATATTCTGGGGGCCCTGTAGTCTCTTCAAACTCTGTAAGTGTATGATTCTGTGATACTCTACCTCCCTCAGTCTCTTCTAGAGACTTTGGCAACACAGAAAGCAGCTCTAGGCCACCCCATCCTGGAGGAAGGCCTCCCAGGAAGGGTATGGGATACTGTACAAACTGGGAGCACTCCCATTCCTTTCTTAATGTTTACCAAGTTTAACAAAGCTATAAACTTGGAGCAGGTGGCTTGTGTTCCCACAGCTGCCCACAACTATTTGCGCTATAATTGTTTGCTGTTTCACAGCAACCCTGGTGGCTTGCATTTGGTTTCCAACTGTATGCAATGGGAACAAAACACAATCTGGGAAGTCACTTACTGAGCCTCTTTCGCCCACGCTAGATCTGTATTCAGTCTTGGTTCACATACTGGCTCTTTTTTCTGGCTATAAGTACATTGCTCCCACTTTTCTTTCCCCTCAATCCTATCTATCCCAGCAGAACTCCCGTGTCATTTTATCCCCTCTCTCCATTTCCCAGTAGTTCATGACTGGTGTGCTGTGTTCCTGGTCTTCATTCTAGGCAGGAGACTCGGTTCTGGTTCACTAAATAACCTGGGCACATCCTTTAATCCTAACCCCTAGGCCTCAGTTTCCTCATCTGCAAAATTCAAGAGTTGCTATATATTTGGTAAGGTCCCTTCCGGCTCTAAAATTCTCATCCTGGTCTGATCTTCTGAGGCCCGTATGTTTAAGTCTCCCACTGCCATTCAGTAATGACTCACAAAGTCACGTCTGGCAGAGGGACTGACTCCTCAGCAGTGATTGTGACAGTTCAGGGTCCTCTAGAACCCAAGATATTAGGAGCTGAGCCTGCCCAATGTCAGGAAGACCACGTGTACCCCGTGGAAGGAACCGACCAAATGCCTTAGTCTAACAGGCTGAGGTGTCAAATCCCAGCTCTACCACTTGCTGGCTGTGTCCTGAGGCAAGTTACATCATCTCTATGAGCCTCAGTTTCTTCAACTGTAAAACTTCTCCTGTGAAGAGAAGTAAATGAAGTCATCTATATAAAGTTCCTGATACCTAGTAAATGCTCAGTAAATGCCCATTGCCTTCCTCTTCCTCAACTCAGAACTCTAGCCAGTTGGGGACGAAGAGGGGAACAACTGCTCTAAGAATGTTCTTCAAAAGTAGCATCTTCTCAGACTTTTAAGATAATGTGTGGATAAGACATTTGTTAAGATTATGATAAAAAGACATAAGAACTGCATAAATGCAAAACTATGAAACATGAGGAAATGATGGTCCAGGGTGGCACCATTTTATGAGCTTGTTTCTCCATCAGCCAAGGGCACAGGCCTCTAACCCTGTTTACCCAACCCTGTGTCCCTGCCTCCAGGATCACAGCTCTGATGTTTGAACCTGGCCACACCTTGGCCCCTGTCCTGCTTATACGTTCTCTTTAGAGTGACTGAAGTGACTCTCACTGGCTTACCAATATGCTGCATTTCCAATTATGCTCTCGTGCATCTAACCTTGTCACCATCTTGGTGAGGAGCTATGTTCTGGCTTTGTTAACAACGTCAGAGAAGGACAGGGAAAAAGAGAATTTCATTCCACAGGGGTCCTGAAGAGGAATTTGGTAACACCACTGAAATCAAATAGCAATGTTATGCAATTAGAAGAGGGAGCTGGAACCCGAAAGCCTGGATATGAATCCAGGCTACCATTACCTGTGTGACCTCAGCTCCCTTACCTGTCAAGTGGGGTTATTGTGAGAATCAAATTAGAGCATATGGGTGAAATGAAGCCTTCTACAAATGAAAATTTCACACATCCATGCATGCACATACATATAGAAGTATAAATACAGACACACACATATGATTTTACATATATTGTATTAAAGAGAGTTTTGGATTAGAAGTCAACAGAACTGGATTCCAGCCCTATTCCTGCCAGTACTTCACTGTGGAACTCTGGGCCCTTCACTCACTTCTCCAAGCCTGTTCCTCTTCCTGTGAACTCCTACTAATTTAACACCTCTCTCGTTCTAGAGAGAACGTGCTGAGCCATCTCTGACTGTAAGCTGCCGGACAGGGACTGCCGTGCACACGTTCAGGTGGTACATCCCACTCTCCTGCTCAGTAACTGCTCAGAAGAGCAGGAGCCCTCCGTGGTTCTGGGATGGGGGTCTCACAGGAAGAGTGTGGTTTTGGTGCAGCAGACTCTGCAGGAGAGGATGAAAGGAAATGCTAGGAAGTGATTTCAGCCTTTGGTGTCTCCTTCTCTCTCTTATAAACCTCTGGGGCCAGATTCTGTGTTCTGTGCCTGCTAATTCCTTGCTGTAGCCTGAAGCCATGTCAGTTCAGAAGAGGATGGAAAGCTCTGGGAACCTGTAACTGCTTCTGTCTTTAGGGACCAGGAAGAGGCTATAAAGAAGATCAGTGTGCCATTCAAGCCACCAGCTGAGCCTTTTGGCCTGGGGTTTTAAGATTAGGGAGATACCGGCAAAGTTTTTTGATGGGTAGAGAACATGGGGTAATTCTCCTTCTCTTAGAATTGCCATCAGGGTTGGAAATAGTTCAGATCTCTGAAAGGGTAGCTGCCTGTGAACTTGGGGCTCAGGGATGTTAGGTATTGTACAGGAAGCACCTTTGAGGCCACTCATCAGGCATAGTCCGGACATCCAGGTCCACAGTGAAGGTTCCTGTTTCTGATATCAGTGAGTGAACCAGTTGTGAGACCCGCCACTCAAGTCTCAACTCTTTATGTAAGAGATGGTTCTCACTCTGGGAACCAGACAAAAGGTGGGTGCCCTATACCCTATGGGACAGAAGAAGGGAAACTTTTAGAAAACTGCAGTGTGTACCAGAGAAGGGTATTCTGTGTCTGGAATATAGATTCTTCAAAGATGGCTGAAGAAAATAGGGAGATTTAATTTAGACAAGAAAAATAAGGTAAGTTGTGAGGACTTTCTTCAGATATTCAAAGGGCTGCTAAGTGAGAGAAAACAGATTTGGCCCAGGATCCTCTAAAATGACAGAAAACCAGGGACTACAACTTAAAAGAGAAAGATTTCACCACAAAACGAGCTCATTTTCCAAAGGCATGCCTGGCTTAACTGAGGACAGGACAGGCTTTCTCGGGAGGTAGACTATTAATCAAGGAATGAGTGGCCATGGCCACCTCAGAGGTGCTCTGAGATTCCTTACTCAGTGGGAGGTTGAGGTGAAAGATTACTGCTTCCCATCAAACTCTAAAATTCTATTAGTCTCTTCCATTTCCCTCCCCCCACACCCACTTCACTTTTGGAGCCTATTGTCTCTATGGTCACCAGAAAAGTAGCTTCTTCAAGCCACCAAAAAGACACACAAAGAAACTGGTGCTACAAGAGAAAGTGGTAGTTATACCACGCTAGTTCTCTTCCAAAAAATCTCCAGCTGTAGGTCCCTCCCCTGTCATTTTCACTGCTTCCTCACCTTTCTGGGGGAAACACTTACCATTCACACCTAAGACAGCAATATTTCCCCTTCTAGGTAAGGCTAAGAGCACCTTTGGGGCAGCTCTACCATCTACGAGAGAATCTGCCCAATGCCTCATGATCACAAATCAATGAACATTGTCCTTTAGGGAATCATCTCTACCCAAGACATAAATATCTCCAATGTCTTTCAGCAAACAGAAAAGCAACATAAAGTTGGGTCAAGCAAGGCAATTTACATCAAAAAACAGGAAGACTCACTTTGTAGGGGAAAGTCAAACCAGGAGCAGGTGTCTCACCAGATCCCAGCATTCTGCCCTATGTGTCATATTCAATTCCATTTGGAGAGAAAATGATCCAAAAATTGGAAAAGAAGGAAACAACTTTCATCACACTGGTTCTTCTATTCTGATGCACTGATGCTAAGAACCCTGGGGTGGAATAATGCTTTGAGGTGGTCTGGTTCACTCCCCTGCCCTCAGACAGTCTGTAGCTAGGACATCTGGACCAGAAGATGCTCTATATCTAAAGACCTCTAGGGAAGGAATGCCCACAGTTTCAATCCTGTCTGAACATTTAATTTTATAGGAACACTGGGGCAGACCGTGCCTGTGGCTGGGACTTTATATATAATAAACAGCACCATGAAGCATTTTAGAGTTGAAGAAACTGAATTTTAGGGCACTAAGTGACTCATTCAAGAGTCACACAACTTGGGCTTCCCTGGTGGCGCAGTGGTTGAGAGTCTGCCTGCCGATGCAGGGGACACGGGTTTGTGCCCCGGTCCGGGAAGATCCCACATGCCGCGGAGCAGCTAGGCCCGTGAGCCATGGCCGCTGAGCCTGCGCATCCAGAGCCTGTGCTCCGCAACGGGAGAGGCCACAACAGTGAGAGGCCCACATACCGCAAAAAAAAAAAAAAAAAAAAGTCACACAACTATTAAGTGACAGATCTAGAAAGTACCTATCATCCAGTTCTCCTGACCCCGAGTCCACTGCACTTTCTTCAACACTGTGCTACCCTAAGAGTCCAGTAATGTAAAATTATAATGATATTGAAAAATATACATTATATATAGCCGAGCTCTGTCATGATACTGTCTGAGTTCATTTCATCTTAGGCTTAAGAATACAATGTATTATGTATTCATGATACATTATGAATATATTTGAAACGTATTAGGTGACCCACCAGTTTTCTCTCCTTTAGGCTAACTCATCCCTTTTCCATTAACTTTTCTTCACGAGTCCTAATTTCAGATCCTCTGTGAAAGTTCTTCTTTGAGCTGCTTCTAAGATTCCATTTCCCAATCACAGAATTTTAGGGAAAACCATTTTTTTTCTCAGCAAAACCAGGGAATTCCCTTCTGTTTCTTCTATGCTCTTCTCAAACCAAATGATTATTAAATACCAGGAGTGCCTGTAAGTTGGTTTAACTTGAGGTCTCTAAAAATCAATCTCAGCATTTTATATTCTGACCCCATGCACACAGACACTGCCAGACCCCCTGAACCTCATGGAGCCCCACCCTCAGAGGGAAAGATGCTGTCAGGGGAGGACTCCCAGGGAAACTGGGGAGTGTGTATCTTTATCCATTCATCAACTTTGATTGAGATCCTGCTTTGTGCCAGACATAACTCTTCCTCTTCATCACTCTGACTTTCAGTGGCAACTAATCTGGCTAAATTCTTAATGAATTGTGGTCCCATAATTAATAAGAACTCGGGAAACACGAGTAGACAAATTAGGAAAAAACTCTGAACATAAAGTTTAATGTGATGTTTCAGATCAGAATGTCTCTTGATTGCCAGGCCACGTCATCAGCTGACCTTCAAGAGCTATTTAATAGGGATGTTTGGAGGGGAAAGGGATTCTGAGGTCTCTGCCCTCAAAAAGTTCATCTCTATTATTAGAAGCAAAAAAACAAACAGGAAGCAGACTGTGGGTGGTGCCATGAGAGAGGTGCAGAATATTTCTGCTTTGGGGCTAATAGGTTTCATATTAAACGTTTAAATTTCATATCTGTATGAGCCTCTCCTTCAGCTGCCATGTTTTAGCTGAAAGAATTTCAAGCCTCCTATGAACCAAGAATCTTATTGCCTGTTCTGTGAAGAAATGAACATCTTTTTCTTCTTTTTTCTACGTACTGCTTATTTTTTCCATCTCTCTGGGATATAACTTTTGCTTTGATTTCAGCCTCATTAAATCCTATATCAAAGGAAAACATTGGCATCTAACTGCATGCCTTTAGAGAGGTGTCATTTGATGTTAGCCAAACAGAGAGGTTCTGAAAATACTGAAGTAACTCCCAGGTGCTAAGACTTTAAAAATATCTTCATGTCCCTGTTGGAACAGACCACATTATGATACTTCATCTCCAGATTCAGAGCTTGGCTAGTATGAAAAGTTCTGAGGGCTGAACTGGCCACCACCTGACCCACCACAGATATCGGGAAGCATCACATTTATTTTGGGACATGGACAGATCTGGTAAAAGGAGCTTTAGGAAAAACCTTAACCTTAAGAATTCTAGGGCTTCCCTGGTGGCACAGCGGTTGGGAGTCTGCCTGCCAGTGCAGGGGACGCGGGTTTGGGCCCTGGTCGGGGAGGATCCCACGTGCCGTGGAGCAACTAAGCCCGTAAGGCCACAACTAAAGAAAGCCCACGCGCAGCAGTGAAGACCCAACGCAGCCATAAATAAATAAATAAATTTATAAAAAAAAAAAGAATTCTATACCAAGAATTCTCACTCAGAAACAAAACCTGAAGACCTGTCTTCTGGGACTGAAGGGACCATTACTGCATATATCTCAGCAGATTCAAGACATCTAAGTGTTCAAGTTCTATACTGCTTATATTAGTTGGTACTTGGAGTTTTTGAACTCTGGTCGACCAGATGTATTCCCTGCAGGTTTCCATTATCCTCACTTGTCTGGGATCATTTAAATTAGTTTCTTCTTAAAATAAACCACTCTATAAAAGTTCTGAAATTATTAAAAGATGACTTTATAGAGGAAAATTTTGGAAGTACTCTTAGAGATCAAGAAGTTTCTTCTATAACATCCCTGACAAAAAGCCCGTCAGCTTCTGTTTGATAAGACTCTTCATCTCATGAGTTGGCCCACTTTAGGACTAGACAGGTCTTATTGCAGGAAAGATCCTCCTTACTTGTGGCCAAAGGGTGTTTTCTTCCCATTTCTGTCCTTGCTTTAGAAAAATTAAGCAGAGTAAATCTATACCATCCTTGTAACAATTTTCCAATATGTGTTCCCTTAGAGTTCTAGCCTCCAATCTAAACACTCTCAGCTTCTTCAGCCATTCCTCAAATAGCAGGTTCCCTGATCACTCCCTGTCTGTTCACCTTGGAATCCATTGAGTTATATAAACTTATCTCATATGATTAACTGTTCAATTTTCTTACCTCCGACAAGCTTAGTTGTGGAGGTCTGAGAAGGAGTAGGAAATGTGAACATTTTGTTATTACAATTTACCTCACCAACACAGAACAGTAATATTTTAAAATCTTTTCCAACTTCATAATGAATAACAGTATTATTATGTTAAGTTGTATTCTTTAAGTATTAGTGAGGTTGAAATTTTTGCATCTATTAGCATTTTATTGCTTTTGTGAATTTTCTACATCCCCTTTGTTTATTTTTCTATTGGGCTGTTATCCACTTTATTAATGATTTGTAAGTTTTTTCTAATATAAGGCAATTTCCCCTTTGCTACCTATCATATGTGTTGAAATATTTTCCTCAGCATTTTATTTGCTATTTTTCCAACTATTTCATTTTTAGGGTGTTATCTTGACATACAGAAGTGTTCCCTTTTTATACAGTTAAATCTACCTTTTGCTTTGTGGTTCCTTCTTTCCATTTATATGGTTATCTACTTATATTCCTGAAATCAGATAAATATATATCTTTATTTTCTTCTAGTTTCTTTTTTGTTTCATTTGTTATATTCATTACTTTAATGCGTTTGGAATTCGCTTTGATGTTCTGTAAGAGCTAAGGAACATCAATAGTGCTTTTTAAGCTGAGAGTGTGTGAGGAAACCTGTTAACCTCTGCAGGGCTTCAGGTGCCAGTTTTAAAATGTCAGAAAAAAAGATGGTGGAGACCTCTTTTTCCTGGAGGTAAAGGCCCTGCTGTTGCACATGTAACCACATCACCTGCAGGGCTTTTGAAAGGCCACTCAGAGCCCCTCAGAGGGACAGAGGAGCCGCAGAGGCTGGGAGCAAGGAGAGGCAAGAGAGATGCCTGGGATTGGGGAGATGTACGAAATGGTTGAAGGTGAACAGGAAGGTGGTACTTCTAACCAGCAAAGTTCAAGTTAGTGTTCCAGTTCAGAAAGTCTGAAATAGATGCTGTGAAAGTATAAATATAAATATATATGACTATATGTATTTATAAGAATTCTTATACTTAAGGCTCAGAGTCAGTCTGTAGAAAAAATAAGGAGAAGTAAAAGTGTAGAGAAATAAGCCTTCCAGTTTTTACTCAATGTACGCTTACTCAGCAAGACCTAGAGGAGTTTGGATTCTTTTCACCCTTGTGCTCATTTGAGGGTTTTTGGTGGCTCCTAAAGAGAGAGTAGCTATAAGCAATGCATACAGCATTATCTAAGTAACTAATTATATACATATCTGGAAAATATAGTGAGGGTACTGAATGATATATTTAACCCCCTTAGTGCCTTCTGCCTGAAGAGAGCTTGAACTGCTCTTTGTCTGTGGGGAGCTCTCTGTGACACAGTCCAAGACCTGAGAGGAATCTAAATGACTTTAGCGACCTTGCTTTTCAAGAAAAGCACACTTTTCCTTCTCAGTGCTAAAGAAATACAGAGTTTTTTATCTGTGCAGATGCTCCATTGGATTTGGTTCTGAATTCCTGCTGTGAAGTGCCACGCACACCCCTCCCTGGTGCATACTGAGGAGCTCATCCATCGCACCAGAGCGCTCACTACAGGGAAAACGTTAGATGCAGCAGTTCTGCAGAAATAGCAGAAGTGCTCACTCTACACTATTCAACAAAAAATTTGCCTTTGAAAAGTTCACATGTTATTTTTAGTTTAAAAAATGTGGCCTCTTACATGGTACTCCAAAAGAGTAAGAAAAAACCTGTTTATTCAAAAGAAATTTAGAACGTAATGGTTAGAAAACTATTTGATCCCCGACCCCTGCCCCAGCTACCAACATACTCCCTCTCTTTCGTCATCAGCTCGTGCTGATCAACCGTGGCTCTACTTTGAATTACCTGGGGGCCTTTAAAAGCCCCAGTGCCCAGGCCACACCCCAGACCAATTAAATCAGGCTCTGGACTGGGACCCAGAAACCAGTATTTTTTAAAGCTCCCCAGGTGATTCAAATATGTGGCCAAAGTTGAGAACTATTGTCCCTCTAGAAAATACTGGAACAAGATTCCAGCTGATTTGCATCTCTGATTTCACCCAGATTCTATTCTTCATTCAGGCACTAAGCCATTTTGCCAAAGGCGTGAACATGCCAGGAGCCCCTGGGAGTTCTCTATGACTAAGTGGAAAGATGTGTACGGTTCCCAAAGATTTTACTGTTTGTTTTGTTTTAACTCCCAGATTAGTAATGTACAGATCTCTGTGCAGATTAGAGGATTATAAAATGCTTTTATATTTTACGGTGACTTGACATCTTAAACCAAGATGTTTAGGAATTCAGCATTTTCACTGTTACTTTCTGAGAGATTTCATTTGCTCTCAGCTCTAGAATACATTTTCTTCCAGATCACTCCCAGCAGCTGGAATCTCTCTGCATAGCTGTCCATCAATACTGTGGTGTCCCCACTCCAGCTCCACTCACTTGGGGACCCTCGTTGCAAGCAGAGATTTCTGTTCTGTTCCAGGTGACCCAGATGAAATCCTGGTAAATGAGCACTTTAGAGTAAAGCTAACACGTTTCTGGGCAGTTGATTCTAAACTGAGGGGCAGGGAAGCAGAATACATAGGCAGTTCTGGTGGGCAGGGAAGAAATTACCCTTGTCTTCTCCTTTCTCCACATCCTCCAGAGGCTGTGGTTTAGCTGATGGACAAACATAAGCCTCAGGGAACTGACAAGTCCTAATCCACCTCATCCCTATAGCAGGTCCAGGGCCTTGAATCAGTATTTCTTTGGCTGCCAAGCATCGGGAACCCACAACAGGATGTGGTTCATTCAGACAAGGGGTTGGAGCTCCAAGCTGTGGACCAGCTGCCAAACACCAGCAGTCGCTTGACAGCCTATCCTCCTCCCCACTCACCTTCTCTAGAACAACTCAGAGTCACCACACTCTTTGTACTCTGACATCTGTGGACCCTGGAGCAGAAACTGTGCCACCAGGACATCTTATTTTTCCCTTTTGAGGGTACACCAGTGCACCTGATGCTATAGGAACACTGTCAAAATCTGATCAAACTGAGCTATTTATCCCTTTGGTTT
The DNA here is from genome assembly GCF_964374135.1 of Grampus griseus. NCBI lineage: Eukaryota > Metazoa > Chordata > Mammalia > Artiodactyla > Delphinidae > Grampus > Grampus griseus. The sequence continues at coordinate 57,210,465 of NC_139010.1, read as the reverse complement.
AACATATTTGAATAGGTTTCCAGGAAGCCGTGACCTTACAGTAATGGAACTCATTTTGGGCATGACTAATGGACTCTATTTCATACCCTCACATATGGAAAACCTGTCTGTGCACACACACGCCTGCCCTTTTACCTGACTCTCTTGATCTCACCTGCAGACTGCCTGTAATAAAGAGAATGCTTCTGATCCTCTACTGCCCCTTCCAGCTCCACACAACTAGGACTGGGGAAACCTCGTCCCTCCCCACACAGGATACTTTAAGACAAGACCGACCACAGAGGGTAAATATAGGAGGATGCATGCGTAAGGAAGGGAGAGTTGAATTCTAACCTGGGAATCTGGGAAATCCTCAGGGCTGAAGACCATTGAGCAGGAGCTGTAAGGATGAGCCATACATCTAGGAAATGCTGGAGGGAAGGCTATTCCAGGCAATGGAATGAGCTTACTAAAGGTTTAGAAGTACGAAAGTTCAAGGACCATTTTGTTTGGGGCCATAGCATATCGTCTCACGTGACTGGAATAGAGGATGCTTTATGAGGTGAGGGGAGAGGCCATAAAAATACATTAGTGCCAGAATGCAGAAGGCCTTGAAATCCAGGCCATGAGGTCTGATTTTCTTTCTCTCTCTCCCCTTGTGTAATGTGTTAATTATAGTGCCTCTGACCACACATTTGCATATTTCTGTGTTTTCTGTCATAGTGGGTAAGGATTACATCTGTTATAATTGAACTTGTACAACACAAAGAACAGTAGGACTATGAATAATGCCCCTTTCATACCATTTGTGAATGTCGGTGATCATGGCACCAAGTCTTTACAATGGGAGGGAACAGGGCTAACCACATGGTAAAGTCTCCGTGATTTTAATAGCTGGCTCCTATTGTGGTTTGAGTGTGCTATGCCTATGACATGGAGCTTTGAGATGGCCACAGAATCAAATTGTCTTCCCAGAGTGCCCCCAGATGACTGCCTCCTCTGTTGGAAGTTAACAATATCAGTGTAAATCCAGGTTCCTTAGCTGGGCTCTCACCTTGTTTGCCAAGTGTGCTGTTATTTTAAACCACTAGAAGCAGATGGTAGGATCCCATGATGGCATAAACCATTATTACACAGACCTGGATAGAACACAGATCAAATCATGACCCCCAAACCTAACTGCAAACAGGAAAAGCTTACATCCCTAACAACTTGCCTAAAAATCCCCAGCTCTGCTTGCATAAAGGAGTCCTAGTTCAGTGATACAGAAGCTAGATTGAAACTCCTCATTATTTCAATATGCTCTCAAAGAACAGGACATAGGGCAAATGATCTTATCAGCCTCAAATTGTCTAAGTGGCCAGGAACTTCATATATAATGCGGGCTTTTCAAGGGGTAAGGGGAAAAGGAAGCGTTCACCTCCATTTTTCACTTTGTCTCCTCTCTTTAACAACAGCAGAGTAAGGGACTGGAGTGTCCAACCAACCACATGAGAACCCTTGGAGAGGCTGACTGAGTGGAACCCGACAAGCATTAATGTGAACCACTATCATGCGCAAGCAGGCACTGAACCACGTGCCACTGAAAATTTAGAAATGAGAACAATTAGCCTAGCAGGAGAACAATCCCCTAACACATAGGAGAAAGCTTCAGGACACGCTTGGGAGGAAGTAACCCTCCCAATGACCCCTCAGGAGTAGGAGCTCCCCTGAGAGGGTCATGAGCATCCTACAGCTTTTGCTTCAGCTGGGCAAGTGGGGACTAGCCTGCTGCGGCCACCTCCGAGCGGCCCTCCTCAGCGGGTAGCATCACTCACGGCCATTTCAAAGGAACCTCCTCTCTAAGCTACTCCAGATGCACAGCCTCTCCCGGAGCAGGGAAATTGAGCGAGGCCCCGCCGTCCTCAAACCCGGCCGGCCTCCCTCCCGGCTCTAACCTGCCCCTGAGCTGGAGAAGGGCAGGGCAGCTGCACACACCACCTTCCTAACGCAGCGAGGGGGCCTCCACGGGCAACTGGGCCTCGGGGGCCTGTAAAGCGCACACAGGTGCGGCTGGCGGGAGGGCGGGGCGCCGGGACCCAGGCAGGAGAGCCAGGCGCTGAGTCGCGCGTTGCCGCCAGCCCCGCACCTGCGCCCCCTTCCCTGCACGCCAGCCGGGAAGCCGCACCCCCGGCAGGAATCGCAGCCCGGCCTCGGACGGTTCCTTAATATTAGCCACATTGCGGGGGTGCCGAGTGCACCGCAACGAAGTTTTTGTCGGGACTGGAGTGATCCTGCGGTTTGTTGCTCCAGGAGGCCAAGGGCCGCGCACGTCTCCGGGCCTTGCCGGGACCGGAGAGCAGGCTGGAGGGGCAGAGGCAAGGGCTCCGCTTCGGGGGAGCCGGCGCGCGGGCTCTCAGCACCGTTGTGAAGAGCAAGGGGGACCTCTACTGGCGCGCGGGGAAGCACGCTGGCACCAGAGTCGAAGCCAGGAGGTTGTGCGGGTTATTGAGCAGAAAAGGGAGCTGATACCCTCACCGCCCCACACTCCTCAGATTATTATACCTTCTCCCTTCTCTCCTTCTTCCTCCCTCCCTTCTGCTCCCCACTCCTGCTTTCCCTCCCTCCCTCCCTCTCTCTCATTTAACAATCCAGAAACCCAGACCAGAGCCAACTGTGACATTTCTAGGCCTGCACACGTCATGCTCAGATGTGGACTCTAACTCAAGTCTCTGTCCTCCCACCACAGTGTCTTTTCCTTCCAGATTGTAGTTCGTGTACCCATGTATTTATATCCCATCCTTCTTTTACTGAGCATCTGCTATATGTGGGTTAGTGGACAGGAGAGCACGAGATGAGCAGGGCGGACACATGGTCTTCCTGACTAGGGGAGGGACTGACAAGCAGTCAGCGATCCCAGTGCTGTGACGAGTGCAGAGACAGGAGAAGTACTGGGTGATAGGGAGTGCTTTGCGGGCACCTGACCTGAAGGACAGGTAGGAGTTAGCAGGGCAAAGGAGGCTGGAAGCAGGGATGGAATACGGAGAAGTTTCCAGGAAGAGTGACAACATGTACAAAAACGCTGAGAGTAGAAAGATTGTGACTGGAACACAGAATGCAAGGAGGTGGGAGGTGGTGGGGAGCTGCAATGGGCAGCAGCTACAGGGGCCTCTACGGGCTGCAGACGGAGGTGAATGGCCTCGCTCATGGGGTCTTGTAAGGACTTTGGAGAATGTTCTAAGATCAGCAGGAAGCTACTGAGCATTTAGGCAGGTGAATGTCATGATCAGATTTCTACCTGTGCAGGATCACTCTGAATTTGGCATTAAACTCTGCTTCAGGCTAGCTATTAGGCTGTGGGCAGCCAACCTGAAAGGTGTGGGAGCCAGAAAGAATCTTAGGGTTCATCTAGTCTGTCATACAAATGGAGAAACCCCAGCTCACAGAAGGCAAATCACTTTCTCAAAGTGGCTGAGGTGGAACTAGTTATCTCTAAGTCCCATTCAAGGCCCTAAATATGCCAGCAGAAACCAGCCACTAGCTCCCCAGGCTGCTCCCGATAATACGCAGGCTTCCCTTGCCTCTGGTCCCACAGAAGTCCAGCCAGAGTCAGGCCAGAGACCAGCAAAGTATCTTCAAGACTGGCAAAGAACATGCTCACTAGACTTGCTTCCCTGAGACCTCAGAACAGCTGAAAGCTTGCTTCAGTATCCATGGCTAGCAAGAACCATAAAGTAAGCCATGAAGACCAGAGACTGTAGACAGGTGGTGGGGGAAGGAGGGTGACCCAGCCAAGGGGATCCCACAGAGACCTGGGAAGCAGAGGGCTTGACTCCAAGTTGAGACACTGAATCCCATTTCAAATAGCATGCAAAGAAAACAAGTTCAGGAACAAAGCAATTCAGACTTTGAAAAAACAGATGGTGATAAAAACTCAGTTGTCCTAATATTTGGATAATTTAAAAGCCCTCAGCAGCTAGGGAATTAAGAGAAATAGCTCAACATAGACTGGATCATTTAGCATTTGGTTTGAAATGTCACAGGCCAGGAAGGAGGTCCCAGAATGTGATGAAAATATGATAAGAAAGGTTTTCAAAGAAAGAAACATGATCCTAGTGAGTGCCATCTGGAATTGGGGAACAACACGAAATAGTAGAAACAGGTATCAGGAGGCCTGAATCCAAGACAGAGCTTAGCCACCTATTAGCTGTGTGACCTTGCCCAGGCCACCTAACCTCTCTGACCTCATCTCAATAGTGAAGTTACAAAAATAATAATAATAATACTTGCCTGTGTACCTCACAGGGCTCTTTTAGCAGTCACAAGGGAGGCCAAATAGGACTGTGGTGAAGGGCTGCAGGGCAAATCTCAGCTCTACCGCTTACCAGCTATGTGACTTAGGTGAATCTTAGACCCCTCTAAACTCTGATGTCTTCATCTGTAGGGATGCTAACACCTGCCTCAGTTGGTAGTTGTGAGGACTAAATGTGATAGAATAAATCACAGCATCCTGCCTTTTGCATAGACAGTGCTCAGTAATCAGTGATTTTTTATCATTAACATATGTTTGTAAACTTACAAGTTGTTCAGTGCATAAGAGTGGAAGATAATTGTAATATTTAGTGTGATATGACTTAACTGGGTAATAGGATAAATATTAAAATAAAAATGTAAGCAGGAAAATTAGAATGGAGGTGGTAAACCACACTGTCCATCGTTACAGTGACGGAACTTTGTAAATAAGGTTGTATGAGGACTTAAGGTCTCACAAAATTAACTCAAGTTGGCTTAGCTAAGAGTTGGTCATATAGATCTTTTGTAAGGATGAAAAAACGCTATCAATGATCAACGGCCACGTGTCCAGTTGGGATAAGCTATCTAGTGAGTGACTGTGAGAATCAGCGATAACTCAGGTCTTATCTAACATCTCCAGGGCCACTGAGAGCAAGAGTAATTGGTACATTAATGAAATCTGTAAAGACGCTCAGCAAACCTCCAGGGAGCCTCTTTAGAGCTGGAGAAACTCAGTCCAGGAATACCAGAAATAATGTGAAAGAGCCTCAAAAGTCCATTCACTTGTTCAGAAAATATTCCATCCCAGTTCTACGCCACTTGGTTAGGCACCGAGTATTTAGGGATGAAAGGCACTGGACCCTTCCTCATCCAGCTCACAGCCCAGTGAGGGGCAGAGTGGGTAAGTCCCTACAATTCAGTGAGGTGGTTATAAGCTTTGGGTACACGAGAGTGCAGAGTTGGGGCTCCTAACCCAAGGGTCAAAGAAGGTTCCCCAGAGGGGGCAACACGAGAGCAGGCTCGGCAGGGCCCCAGGGCAGTTAGTCCCGCAGAGGAGGAGGAGGGAGCACCACACACAGCAACCCAAAGTGGAACTACAAGTCATTTAATCTGGTCACGCTGGGCCAAAGGTACGCTCAGGTTCTGAGGTTCCTTTGTAATGGCAACAAATGTCGTAGCCCTCCCACACTAGTACTTGTCCCTTTAAAAACCGCTTGCTTGAAAAAAGCACCTGATGCCCCCTTCCTCCCAAAAAAATCTATTAGGAATTTTATAGCAGTTTTAAATGAACTTGTGTCTTATTAATCCCAAGTGTCTACAGGCATTCACATTTGAAAAATATTTACTTTTTTTTTTAATGAACTGGTATATTTTATTCCCACCAGGATCTACTGACATATTCATTTGAGAAAGATCTACCTCATTTATGGGCAAAATTTAACTGTTTTTCATTGGGAACAACCTGTTCATGCGTATACTGATGATGTCCTTACAATGACTGCCTACTCAGCCCAAGCCCACCCCCAGAGGTCTGGGATCCACAGGTAGCACTGCAGTAAGGGGCACTGGCAGCATCTGAGACTGGGGAGGTGGCCGGAGCTTGGTTTCATCGTCCGGATTAAGGTGGAAGGGATGGCGTTGTTGGAGAGTTTGAAGCAGGGACAGCAGCAGATGGCTCTGTCAGCAATGTGGCCCGCACAGGAGAGGTAGGCAAGGCCAGGGGCAAGGAGATAGGTCACAGGGAAAACTCTGAACTAAAATAATAGCAGTGAAGGGAGAGAAAGAAGCAGATCTGAAAAATATTTAAAGGTAGAATTGGTTGGATTTAGCGACTCCATACCTGGGACCTGAGGGAGAAGACCCAGAGGACCACAGCTTTCTGGCTTAGGTAATCTTATAGAGGGTGGTACCAGCCCAAAGATAAGAAGGCAGAGAAAAGGACAGAGTTTGAGGAGAAGATCTTGACTTTGGACACGTGACTATAAAGTTCCTGTGGAACAGCCAAGTGGAGATATAAGTTAGAAGAAGGATTCAGCCTTGAGATACAGGTTTGGGAAGCATCGATATGCAGATAGTAATTAAAGTCCTGGGTGTTGGTAACAGCACCCAGCTGGAGCATGTAGTGTGGGAAGCAAAGAGGTCCCAGGACCAAGCACCAGCAACCCCAGCATCTGAGAGGAAGCTATAAGGGAACAGTCCCCCAAAAAGGAAACAACATGCAGAAATGAAGGAGGAAAACGGAGGGAAAGAGAGAGAGAGAGAAAGAGAGAGAGAGAACGCTACCACGGGAACCAAGGGAAGAGAGGGCTTTAGGCAAGGAGTCATGAAACTCGTCAGTGCCACAGTACAAGGACCAAGAAGTTTACCTACCCAGAATGACAATGAAAAGAGTAACAAAAAAAACACCATCTCCCACTTACATGGCTCACTATGCTTTCAAAGCACTTTCACATTTTTTATTTCATTTCATTCGTACTACATCCTATATAGCCTATATTCTCACAGATGCAAAACTGAGGGAAGTGAGGTAAAGAGACTTGCCAGAGCCGTCTAGGAAGTTAGTGGCAGGCTCCTGGAATTAGAGACCAGTCCACAATCTTGATCATGCTCCCTGGTTCCAACCATACGTGAGTCAGCTTTTTAACCAACCAATAAGGAAATCAGAATGGAGCCTGTTGCAGAATAACTACTCGTTATTAGTATGGAAATGAAAAGGCTTGCTTCTCACACTTTGTTTTGACTTCCTAGAACCCAGAGATGGCAATACTCTGGGATCATCTGAATCTAAGGGGGTGTTGCCTAACTCCTCAGGGGGAGGGCTTGCACCTAACTCCATATATAGGAGGGACCACTGAAGGTTTTCAAGTGATAGCAATTTGAGTATGCTTTGGAAAGATTAATTAGTATTATTGAACTAGTATTTGATAGTGCATATGTCTGGCTGTTGGATATTCACACAACCTAGAACCAAATAATAAAATACACTGTGAAGACCTGTCCTGGCTTTTTTTGCACCTGAACCCCCTCTCCTCACCCTGCCCTCCACTCCAATGAGTACGCTGTATTCACCAGAGAGGGTCACAGAAGGTTCTTGCATGTTTGGTGAGGTCAACATTGACCTTTAGATCTCAATTCTCACACCTCCACATCTTCCAGAGGCAGGCCTGGCTCTCCACCCAGGAGCCCCCTGCTTGTTCATTCATTCCTCAGTCATACCAACAAGAGAGGGGGGCTGCCCCCTGGCCTGTCAGATCTGGACTGGGCCCAAACTGGTCCACGTCGGGCCGGGCCTGGAGCTGTCTCTCTGCCCAGCTCTCCCCTGGGAGCAATTTACATTGCACTTATCTCTGGGGGTTCATGGCTCTACTGAGCAAGGGGTCTGATGATCTCTCTCTAAACCTATCATTCAGAGCACAGAAGGAACACTAAACCAAGACCTCTTTATCAATTTCTAACAGTTTATTCTCTTCACAGCTCAGATGATACCACTACAATGTTATCACACTGGAGGCTGGGCAAGGCCCAGAAATAGTCATCACTGTAATGCTGATTTTCCAAAGTGACTTACAGCCTTATTTCCAGCTAGTAGCCTGGTTCTGGCCTTTTCTACTGACCCATAAAACTGAGCTTCAGTGGGTACTTGGCGGTCTGAGTCACTCCCCCGTCAGAAACAGCTGGGAGACTGTCTGGATTCTGTACCACAGGCCTAGGATGGGTGACGAGCCGTTCCCCTTTGCTCTCTAAGTCCTTCTCAGGGCTGAAAATGACTGATACACAGGAAGGATAACAAAAAAAACACCTGCAAGCAACGCAGGTGAACTGAGATCACAAATGCCTGCTTTATCACCTACTTCTTTGTGTCTCTAAAATGTAAACATTCATTAAATATTAGATATGGAAACTCATGCTCAGATTAGAGAAAGGAAGGTTGTTACATAAGTCTCTGTCCTCCTCCAGAACCGCCCTACACAAGTGACACAATGTCAGTTCTCTCATCTCCCAAATAAACTAATGAAAGATGCCAGTTAAATAGGAATTTCTGAAGTCACCTTAAGCCTATGCATCATTCCACACTTTAGGTAGAAGAAAATTCTTTAGGTAGAAGAGTCAAACTGAACTGCTATTATGATTTAAAGACAAAAAAATAAGACAGGAGACACTTTTCAGCTTCTGCCTCAGAGACATTTAACTTGTCAAAATAAATGATGTGTCTCTGGAACTAGACTACCTGTGTTCAAATCCTGGCTCCCAGGACTACAAGCTGTGTAGCCTTGGGCAAGTCATCTAAGTACTCTAGGTAGAATGGGGCAAGGACAGTTTCTTCCTCAGAGCATTGCTGGGATGTTCGAGTGTGTTATCAAAGCACCCAGCTGAGAGCCTGGGCAGAGTAAGTATCAGTCAGTGATAGCCAGCCGGGCACGGTCAGCAGACGGGGGCAATCTGAGGCTGCCCAGGCTTTGCTGCAATGGCTTCCTTTCAAGGCAATAACGAGTCCCATGCTGTTTTTCCTCACTGTAGGTCAGTGCAGCTGAACGGCCAGCCCTTAGTGATGGTGGACGATGGGACCCTCCCAGAACTGAAGCCCCGCCCCCTGCGGGCCGGCCGGACATTGGTCATCCCTCCAGTCACCATGGGCTTTTATGTGGTCAAGAATGTCAACGCTTTGGCCTGCCGCTACCGATAAACCCCCTCACACCCACAGGTCGCCAGCAGGCCTGCTGGACTGCTTTCCACTCTTCTGCCCTAATGGTATCAGTATTTTTCAGGCATCTTCTGAGCAACAAACCAGTCTCTGCCGCCCCATCCTGCTGGAATCAACACTAACTTGCTCTCCAAAGAGACAAATACCCTAGCATGAGCTTAGCCTAGGTAGGTCACTTCTACCCCAAAGGAAAACGTAGACCTCTTAAGCACGAAGGTATGTGTGTAGAGCTGTACGCACCCTTGTACATGCACCATGAGAACAAGCTGACAGTGCACTTCCAGGACAAATGAAATAACTCCCCACAATCCTGGTCACATAGCAAAATAACTACAGACCTTAGCCTGTGGCTGCTGCCCTCGGCAGAAGACGAGGAAGGAAAAAAACCCGGTGGACATTTGAGAGCCCAGTCCCCCCTAACTCCTTTCCTTTGTTTGTTCCCTGCTGTTGCCCTGGGTTTCGTATCACCTCTCCTCCCATAGGGGAGCAAGTGGGTGAGTCAGCGCTGGCCTGCTGGGCGAGCTGTTAATGTAATTTCCTGGCTCATGTATGAGTGTGTGCATCTGGGTTTCTGACAGTGGCATCAATCACTAGCTATTCCTCTGGGAAGCGGGTGCTTCAAAAGTAAAATTGCAATCATACTCCAGATTTTGTAAGAAGGTTCTATTCCTCTGTGAATCCAGATTCCCCCAGGGCTGGAATGGAAGTCAGGTAACAGTATTCACTGAGTGGACAGCAATGTATCAGGCAGCACAAAAAGCAGTCATCATCTGTCACGTGGCTGCGAGGGAGAGAGTTTCAGTACAAAGAGAAAGCGCACCCAACCACCAAACACAGACACACACACAAACACACACACACGTGTCCCTCGGCTGAACAAAGCAAATAATTAGACCTACCTCAATTTTGAGAGAATATTAAGGGCTTGATAGGGTAAGTCCTTAATGGTTTGGTTGACCAAAACCATTTTAAAACAAGGGATAAATCAAAGGTCATCACAACTGTAAGACACAACTGAATCTAACCTTTCTGCTTCTTCCCAAGTATCTGAGTGCTCTCAATGTCTTGTACTAGGCAGAAATCTAATGTGCTCATGAAAGATGACCAGGTCCATGCTCTCCCAGACCAGCTTATCTGAGCATAGAACTAAGCTTTCAGTTCGCCATGTTGGGGAAGGGGGATCTGAAGACTGAGGTCTGATGGGGAAACTGCGGAATGGTAGGTGGGAGGCCCCCGAGTTGGGCAGGGGGGAGTGGAGTGGTGTAAAGTTCACGATGGGGACCTTCTGTATGATTCAAGAGGTTTGTGTGGGTCTTTGCAAAAAAGCTGCAACTGAAATGACTTTCTTTTCTGTGGATATGATTTTCTTTTGCAGGATGAATGACACAAAGGATGTTTTTTTTTTAAGGAGGAGATATTAGACAATGTCACAGGGTTCCAGTAGAGAGAGATACAACTTCTGCTGATGTGAAAGGATAGAAATGGAAGAGAGGGGCAAGGTGGCTGAGGCCAGAGGCCAGGGAGACTGCCTAAGGAGGAGTTAGGAGCAGGGCCAGGTCTGCAGAGTGAGTGATAAGGAAGACTAGATGGGAGCAGGAAGGGACTCAGCATGGAGAACTGGGAATCTGGGAGAGGGAAACCAGCAGGCTCAGTTTACACGACGGGAAGAGAGTGGAGTCAGTTTTGACCTAAGCTTATTATCGGGTAGAGGAGGAACGGCACCAGGAGGTGTGAAGTGGGAAAGGGGGAGACTGAGGACTGGCTGGCCTCGGTCAGTGGAGGCTCAGCCTGGAAGCAGCTGCAGAGAGAGGACCAGACCCTGGCACATCCCCGCAAGGCTGCCCAGAGGGGCCCCTCGTCTCACCGGAAGCAGGCCTCTCCACTGACGCTTCAGATCTGGGAGGGAGGGAAGTGCCAAGACTGGGGGTAGAAAGGCAGGGAAGAAGCAGCAGAGGAAAGTGAAGAAGAGAAGGGAAAAGAGATAGTACAGATAGCAGATAGCAAAGTCTCGTCTACATACTGGTACAGCTGCAGGCCCCTCATAATAACGGGGGTAACCAGAGGTCCCTGCAGGCTGGCCCTGGGCTAGTTTGCTTTACATACATAGCCTCGCCTCGGGGAGTTACTATTCTTAGCTCCATTTTTCCTATGAGGCCTGGAGAGGGTCTGTAACTTGCTCAGGGTCATCCAGGGGAATGGGTTGCTGAGATCAGAATAGTCCGGAGCCTGTTCATTTAACCGCCCAGCTCAGCGGCTGCCCAATTCACAGACTCACCTCTTTACCTCTTCATAGGTTCTGCTAATTCAGTACAGCCAGGACCTCCGGAGCTCCATTCAGACACACTTTCTCTAAATAAGTGTTGACTCTTCACTAAGCCTCTAGACTTGCAGAATATAGGCAGTCCCTGCTTCTTTTGTCTTTATATCTTAAATACTGCTCCTAAGAGGTTTAAGTTTTGGGTTTGGGGTTTTTTTTCTTTTTTAATTAATAAAAAGGGAAGGGAATCAATGAAATTTATCTTTGGAGTCCTGCAATTCTAACTTTGCAGCCGCCTCATGGAAGAAGTATTTGCATTGTACAAAGGATACCGAGACACTCACTATAACATCACATTCTGTAAGGATTTTAGTACAGGGCATCTGTCCTGGCTTTCTCATTTAGGGGTGAGGGGTAATTACTAAATCAGTAGGGATCCCCCATTATAAGGGATTGTCCTACCACACTCCCCCCAAAAGACAGCTTGTGGCAAAACTCAGCATCACGCTGCACCTCAGGGGAGCAGCTTGCCAGGCTGGGCCCCAGGACAAAAGAGCTCATCAACCAGCTTCCCCCCATCAGATTTTTCCTCCCAAAACAAGACACGGCGGAGATAGTCTTAAGACTTAAGAGCCACTTTATTTTAAACAAAAGAATGTGCTTGCACAAATGCTTCTTTGAAAGCATAATAATGTATAATGAGAAGTTTGTGCCTTTTGTTGAGATGGTTTTCTGCTCCCCCTGCCTCTAAGAATGATGTTCTTTCTCCTTTCTTATCACAAAGGCTCAGAACAAATGCTCATTGTTATTTGAAGAGAAAGTCTCAATCTTCCAGTGCCCTGAAAAAGCTGCAAGTGTGGGATATTAGCATTATCTCCAGCTGGAGACAAGCTTGAAAACACCAGACCTGGGCTACATTGAGCCTAAGGCTGGGGACTCCCAGAACCACAATTCCCAAAGGCCCACTGGCCCTCCGTAGTCCCTGCCCCTCCCCAGCTGTTGGGCAGTCCCTGGGCAGATGAGTCCCAGCCCTGTACCCTCCAACAGGGCAGAGGTTGTGGGCAGATTCTGCCTGAGAGGCCTCCCCCACCACAGCTCTCAGCACCAGGGACCCTCAACGGTGGGGAGGACCCAGCAGGACTGAACTGCTGAGCAGCCGTGTGGTCCAGGCCAGGCCCAGCATCTGCAGGTGGGCCCTGCTGCCTGCACTCAAGGCCCCTGTGTTTGGGATGGATGCAGCTGCAGGATTCACTGTGGAAATGCAGTGAGAGCTTTACTTCTGAAAACAAAACAGGAAGTGTTTCATCTCTGCAAAAGCCAAGGCAAACCAGGTGGGTCCCTCGGACAATAAAAACACTGGGACAAAGAAGGACTTTAAACTTTTGAAATATCAATAGAGCAAACAAAAGTAATAAAGATATGGCTTGGAGAAGGCAAGGGAAGGGGGCCATAAACACTTCCCCCTCTCCCCAACCTCAACGCCACGGCCCCAGCCTGAACACTGCCCATTGCTCTTTTCCACACCTTCTCTCCAGTTCCACAGCCTCACCTCTGCCAGCCACTCTATTCCCCAACCCAGAGCCCAGGGAAATCCGCCGTACTGAAAGGGAATTAAGTTCTGATTGTAGAATAGTTCACAATCTTTTTCTTAAGATGTACCAGAATTGCAAATAAGATAGTAAGGAGTACTCAAAGAGAAATAGTTATTATAAAGCCCAAGAGCATTAGAATCCCCACCTCTGGGTTCTGCTAACAGTTTCTGTAACTGCCTTCTCGTGCCCAGTCCTGGTGGTGGTGACTAGCTGGGGCGTTCAGAAGAACCAGAGTGGCATAACTAGAACTTGAACCCAGATCTGTCAGAGTCCAAATTCTGCTCTCATTGCACGGGGCTCACTCTCGCTGGACTGGCTATGGCCAACTTCCTGTCACCTCTGCTGCCCACAGCTAGCTTTCGTGAGGTCCTGGGTGTGTCTACACAGAACCCTAGCGGTGCCTTCGCCCAGGAGAGTTGATCTCAGGGTTTGGAGGGACTGACCAGTAGCTCTGACGAGTAGTGAGTCGAGCTGTGACCAGCCTTAGCTGTAGAATTTTGAATCCAGGCTCACCTTGGCCTACCAGGGGCCCTCCGGGTCTGCTCCTCTCCTACGTTTGTCTGGGGCCACTCCTACCGCTACCACCCACCATAGGTGATGACTCTTGGTATTTCAAAGTCCCAGAGGTAAGTGGCAGAGCCAGTCAGCACCCACACAGGCACTGCCTCTGAGCACTGCTCCTCCCCCACCACCACCCAGAGCTTTGGAAGTTTCTCTTCGCCTTCCCAGACTAAGTAACAAATCCATTAACTACTGCCCTAGGGGTAGTATTTGCAAGTATCACTGTAAAGCAAGAAAGCCACAATACAGCAAACCAACTGCTTCCACATCCATTTCCTTCTAAACAGCAGAGCAACCCCAGGGGCCCTGGGAGCATCTGGGGGAGCACACCGAGCTCCACATGACTGGTTCGAGAGTAAACCCCACTGTCCCGTGCGCCCAGCAGAGAAAAGGGGGGCCCTTCTTTGTAGCCCACGTCAGGCACATTACTCTTCTAATTATTATTCATGAAAATAGTCTCGGATTCTTTTTCAAGTTGTAAATGTTACATAATAAATTATATTTTGGGAAGAAGCAAAAAGAAACCTTAGTTTTATTCATCTTGAAATTGGCAAAATGAGTGCAGGAACACCTCCCAGGGAAATGTTCTCTGTGCAGGGGATTTTAACAGGTGTTAATATTTTCTTCCACGGAACGGATTATATTAAGGTTTATATGAGCCTGGTGATTGGCAGAGAGTTTGGGTCCCTGAGGTAGTTCATATTTTGAGGTAATGTTCTGTAAGTAATAAAATGTGGATACTCTAACTTTCTGTTCTCAGGGTGTTCTGTGGGGAGAGGAAGGCTGATATTGTCCACACGACACCTCGACCTGAAGACTGATTGCCTGATGAACTAATATACGCTAGGGATCTTTGATCTCATGCTGTGCTATGCTCTCCCTCTACTCTCTTCCCCACAAGTGTTGCTTCAAGTACTCCAAATGGAAATTCAATTTTATTATTCAAATTAGATGTCACTATGTTAAAGTAACCGTTAGCTGCAATACCAGGTAAACACTAGTATCTCAATGGCTTAACACAATCCAAGTTTATTTCTTGCTAATACATCATGTAAAGTTCAGTTGGTGATAATGGATAAGGTAGGCAGTGCTTCTCTTCTATGTAGTCCTTTAGGGATCCAGACTGATGTAGGCTCTCTGCCACCTTCAGCACTTGGCCTCCAAGGCTGCTATGGCATCAACATGCAGTTGGCAGACAAGGAAAGAGAGTATGCAGATCATATGGGAGTATTTTAGGGGCCTAACCTGGCATAAATTCCTTCCCTTCAATTCCTTAGGCCCTAAGTCAGTCACATGGTCCCATCAAATGCTGGGGATCTAGGAAATGAAGTCCTCGGCTGGGCAGCCACTTTCCAACAGTAATTGTATTTCCTTCCTATAGATTGAATGTCTGTGTCCCCCCAAAAGTCACATGCTGAAACTTAATCCCCAACATGAAAGTAGTTGGAGGCGGGGCCTCTGGGAAGTGATTAGGTCATGAAGGGGGAGCCCTCATGAATGGGATTATAAAAGAGACCCCAGAGGGCTCCCCTGCCCCTTCCACCATGTGAGGACTTTTCCAAAAGGACATATCCTATGATCCAGAAGGCATGTTCTCATCAGACACTGAATCTGCCCGAGCCTTGATCTTGGACTTCCCAGCCTCCAGAACTGCGAGGAATAAATTTCTGTTGCTTATAAGCCACCCAGTCTATGGTATTTTTGTTATAGCAGCCTGAATGGACTAAGACATTCATGAAAAAGGAGCACAAAACTTCGATGGACAGCTAGGAGACCAGAGAATGAGCCAACACTATTGGGTCCCTCCAGTCGATTTGCCATCAAGTGAGTGTTACACACTATGTGTGGTGATATCTAAATTCAAAGG
The DNA here is from genome assembly GCF_964374135.1 of Grampus griseus. NCBI lineage: Eukaryota > Metazoa > Chordata > Mammalia > Artiodactyla > Delphinidae > Grampus > Grampus griseus. Next base: position 57,195,235 of record NC_139010.1, on the reverse strand, counting down.
ATTTTTTTTTTTAGCATACTTCATGATGACCTAAAGGAGCTTTCTTCTCCATGTCTCCCATTCCTTAAGTCCCACCTCTCCTAGTACTTGGCTGATTTTTAGCAGAAAATAATTTCTGGGTTGTTCCACTGCTATCCAGTTCGGCTCTACCTAGCACTAGACACTGTGCCTCTACTAGACACAGCAAAAATACCATTTAAAGCCTCAAATAGCAAAGTGGGTTAATGGTTCACTGGAGAATCACAGAGGCCTCAGCTACTGACCAAATGGGTGAGTTCCCATACCTGCAGATCACAAAAACACTAGCCCACTGATTGAATCCATTTGAGGAGAGCAGGTAATTGAAGGCGACTGCTCTGACCAAGGGACCTTGATTCCAGTCCCAGCCCTCCACCAACTAACGGTGAGATGTCAGACAAGTCACTCAGCCTCTCTGGACTTAAGCGTCCCCATCTGTAAAATGAGGACTTTGGATTAAGTGAACTCTAGGGTCGCCTAAAACTACCCATTGTCCATCTATGTTAGATGGTCCCTGTTCCAGGTGCTATTGCTATTGTCTTCCTATTTCCTCCTCATATATAACATGTTTTATATATATATAATCAACTCAGATATATCTTTTTGAGAGGTTTCAGAGTTAGCCTTAAAGTTTTTGGCGCTATTTCTACATGAACGCAATGTGCTTTTCAGGATGCATGCAAGTGAAATTCAACACAAACACCACATTTGATGGTAGTTTCTTTTTTTCTAGAGATAATGTCAATGTCATGATTTTTCTTTGAGTTAATGACATGACTCCTTCCATCCAAGTTCTTCCAAGCAGTGATTTCGTGCAAATTTAATGTAGACGAAGCATGCCCCAAGGTACACTCACCTTGTTATTAGTTTTTGAAAGCAACAGATTGACCTCGCTTTTGAGAAATTAGTTAAATCAAACCTTAAGACACATACACGGGATTACTACAAAAGCATCTGATGTAGCATAGTAGAATTTTATCAAGTGTGTACCTAATATCCTGGAATTCAACTAATTACAGGTGGACGCAGGCAGTAGGAGATGGGAAATTGGAGGGACAATGAAAAGAAAGATGGGGGGAGCAAAAGAATGCATAATCACAAAAATGCTAAGGGAGATGCAGGAAAGAACAAAAAGCAACATAAAGGGTAAACATGTAGGAAAGTCTAAATAAATATAAAACAATAATAGTAATGTCTCATGAGATTTAATATATAGAGAGAATTTAAAATGCATTGCAGCAGTAGCATACATATTGAAAGCAGGTAAATGGAAAGTATTCTAACGTCCTTCCATTTCTGAGGAAGAGGTAAAAGTACCAATTTATATTAAACTTTGATAAGTCAAGGATGCATGTTTTAACCTCTAGGGTAACCACTAAAAGGATATTAAAAGAGTGCATTACTTCTAACTGAATGGTGGGGGGTGGGTGGAATCATAAAAAATAGTTGATCTAAAAGAAAGCAAGAAAGAAGAGAAAGACAACAAAGAATAGGTGGGACTAATAGAAAAGCAAATAGTAAGATGATGAATTTAAACACACATTTATTTGTAGTGTTATTGTCAATAGAACAAATGCTCCCATTAAAAGAAAAAGATTTTCAGATGAAATACAAAGAAACAAAGTCCAACTAAATGCTGTTTCAAAAGAACATCTAAAATATAAGGTAAAAAGGATTAAGGAAAAGCTGTGTCATGCAACAAAAGGTAATTAGCTACACTGATATGAAACAGCAGATGCTTTTGTAAAACGAAAAGCAGTGTAAATAATAGAAAGGGATATTTCATAAAGAAGGAAATTTAACAGTAAAAATTCTCAATTTGCATGCCCCTTATGAAGTACCCTATATGTAAAGCAAAACCTCACAGAAATAAAAGGAGAAATAGGCAAATTCACAATTAAAATAGGAGATTTTTAACATACTTCTCTCAGAAAATACAATAAACAAATTTCACCTAAGTAATATATATATAGAACAGCAGAGCCAACAAATGAATACAGAGCATTTTTTTCAAGGGCACGTGGAAATACTTAAAAAACTTGACTATATGCTGTGACATAAAAAAGTTTCAAAAAACTTCAAAGAATGATAACATATAAAGTATTTCTCTGACAATAGTGAAATACAGGTGGAAATATTTTTAAAAAGACAACTGGAATATCTACCTATGTTTGGAAATTAAGAAACAGACCTGTAAGTAATCCATGGATCAAAAAAAAAAATCAGAAATCACAATAAAAAGTAGAAAATATTTCAAATTCAATGAAAAATACTACATATCAAAATCTGCAAGAACTCCCAACTTCTGGTAATTAACATTATTTTGTCAGACTGACCCTTGTGCCAACAGCAATTCTAAACTGCTGACAAGATACAAAAAAACAAAAAAACACCCCCCCACACACACACAGAACTCTTTGAAGGCAATAGCAAACAGCTGAACAGCTAAAAGCAGGCAGAAACTACAGGAGAGGAGACCCTTGAATGACGAATCAAACAGGATAAGAACCACATTTATCTGGCTTTTCCCCTGAAGGAATTCCCCCAGTTCACAACAAAAAGGGGATTGAGGTCAAGCAGAAAGCAGCTGTGTATTGGACTGTGGAGTAAGAGACTGGTTTTCAGGAATGACAGAGCAACTGAAAATGAAAGGGGGTAGAAAAAGGAGAAATAATGGGAGAAGCCAACAAAGCCAGTACGAAGTACCCTCAAATATTTGGCTGACCTCTGAATTATGTATGCACAGAGTGAGACTCCAAAAACCCTGGTAGAAAGAAAGAGCCGGAAGGCTGAGAGAGCAGCAGAGATATAAATTGCTGCCTAGTGGGAGGGAGTTTGAGTTCAGGTCCTACCAAGTTAGAGGAGTTTGGTAAACACTTCAGACTTCCCACTGAAACCCCCCAAAGGCCACACCTTAACACTAAGGATCACACCCTCTTAGGATTAAGGAAGAAAACGAAATACATCCACTCTAACAAAGCCAAAAATCAAGCCTCCACAATCAAAATGAGCTGCCGTTATCAACTGCCACCTAGAACAAAACTCCGCACTTTGGTGGAAGACAACAGAATCCAGAGTCTTCAATGCATCCCTTACAATGTCCAGTATAAAATATAAAAATTAATAGACACACAAAGAAGCAGGAATATGTGACTCACTGTCAGTAATAGTGTCATGTTGAGCTATACTGAAATCTGAGGCAAAAGGAAAAATCAGAAATAATGGTCATGTTTATATTTAAAATTTTGATATTTTATTTATCATGGATTTTTACAGTAATTTTGATTTTAAAAACATTAATTCATATAGTATTTATCTTGATTACTAAGTTTTTTGACATCCCTTTAAATTTTGCATTCAAGGTAAATATCTCATTCTCACCCCAGTCCTAGTCCTGAAGCCAACAAAGGATAGAAAACAGAATCATAAAAATACTCAATACGTTTCTTGAAAAGGCATTAAAAAGATGAAAGAAGGAACAAAGACAGGACAAATAGAAAACAAATAGCAAGATAACAGACTGATAAACTTAAACCAAACCATATTAATAATCACATTATATGTAAGTTGTCTTAACATACAATCTGACAATTTAGTCTGGCAGAGATTGTCAGTCCGCATAAAAAATTAGATCCAACTACATGCTGCCTACCAAAAAATGCACTATAAATATGAACACAGAAGTAGGTTAAATATAAGAGAATGGAAAATTACGTATGTAGGGGAGGTAAAATTTCTCCTCAACCCTCTTAGGATTTCTGGCTAGGACTGACATAAAACAGATTAATAGGAGAAAAGCATACAAGTTTTATTTAGTAATTTTTCACATGTGCATGGGAGCTCCCACGAGAAAAATGAAGACCCAGAGAAATGGCAGGGCCTAAGTGCGTATATACTAGGTTCAACAAATTGCGGCAATTGTGGAAAAGTAAACTGTTTGGGGAGACTAAAGAAAGATAAGAATTATTTTAACGAAGTCTATTTGTACAGATTTCTCTCTGCCTGGCCTCCTCATCTCTGGTAATAAGAATGTTTCTTTCTCCTGGTATAAGGAGGGTATTTTTCATGTGGGAGTTTCACGCCTGCTTTCAGGAAGAAAAGGGAAGGTCAGAGCACCCTTCTTGCATGCACCTGCTGGTTTTTCAAGCGCCTTTAGCTCAAAATAATCAATATACCAAAGTAGCATGTTTTGGGGTGGCATGTCCTGAACTCCTTCACGTGCCATGTTAACACGAATCAGAAGAAAGCTGTAGTAGCTATACTATTCTCAGACAAAGGAGGTTTAGTGCAATAAATATCACCAAAGATCAAAAGATAATTTCCTAATGGTATGGGGTTAATACACTGAGAGAACATAACAATCATAAATGCTTATGCATCAATATAAAATGAGCTTCAAAATAATATGAAGTAAAAGATGACAACTACAAGGAGAAACAGACAAACCCACAATTATGATTAGAGAGTTCAATACCACTCTCTCGATATTTGATATAATAACTTCACAGAAAACCACTAAGGATATAGAAAACTTGAATGCTGCTATCAACCAACTTAACCTAATTGACAATTATAGATCCCTCAACTCAACAAAAGAAGAATCCATATTCTTTTCAAGTACATATGGAACATTCGCCAAGATAGAACATACCCTAGACCGTCAATAAATGTAAAAGTATTCAAATCACACAAAGCATATTCTCTGACCAAATGGAATTGAAATAGAAACCAATAACAGAAAGATACATGGAAATCCTCCAAATGTCTGGAAATTAACAACACACTCCTAAATAAGTCACCGTCAAAAAAATCAAAACAGAAGTTAGAAAGCATTTTGAACTAACTAAAAATGAAAAGACAACACATCAAAAGTTGTGGGTGCTGAGAAGCAGTACCTTGGGGGAAATTTACAGCAGTAAACTCCTTTGTTAGAAAAGACAAGAAGTCTCAAATCAATGGGTCAGTTTCGGCCTTAAGAAACTATTTTAAAAAAGAGCAAATTAAAACCAAAGTAAACAGAAGAAAAGAAAGAGTAAATATCAGTGTAGAAATTGGTGAAATAAAAACCAGGCAACCAATGAAAACTGATGAAACCAACAGCTGTTTCTTTGAGAAAATTAGTAAAATCCTTGGTGTGACCTGAATCCCTCTAAGTTTATTGAACAGAATAGAGTCCAGAAATATATCCACACATATATGGGCAATTGATTTGAGACAAATGTGTCAAAGTAATTCAGTGATGAAAAGATATTTTTTCAGCAAATGATGTTAGAAAAACTGCACATCTATATGCAAAAAAAAAAAAAAAAAAAAATCTGAACCCTTCTCTCACACCACCTACAAAAATCAACTCAAAGTGGATCACCAACCTAAACGCAAATCCTAAAACTATAAAACTTCTGGAAGAAAACACCAGATAAAATCTTTGTGACCCTGGCTTAGGTGAAGACTTTTTATCAATAGACAGTACACAAAGAAGCACAAAGATTTCTGTTCTTCAAAAGTCAGCATAAAGAGAATGAAAAGACAAAGCCACAGACTGGCAAAAATAATAATAATAATGCAAAACAGATATCTGATAAAGAATTTGTATCTAAATACATAAAGAAACCATATAAATAATAATAAGAAAAATGATCCAATTTAAAAACGGGCAAATGATTTGAATGCTTTACCAGAGAAGAGATACAGATGGCATATAAGCACATGAAAAGAAGTTCAACATCATTAGTTCATTTTCCATTTTCCAGGAAAATGGAAATTAAAACCACAATGAGATGCCACCATATACCTACTTGAATGGCTAAAGTTAGAAAAGGATAATATCAAGCGCTAAGGAGGCTACAGAGCAGCTAAAACTCTTAGTATTGCTAGAGGGAATGTAAAATCGTTCATGCACTTTAGAAAACAGTTCAGCAGTATAATATAAACTTAAACATACACTTACCATACAGCCCAGCCACCCCAGTCCTAGGTGTTTACCCAAGTGAAATAAAAATTTATGTTGACATCAAAACCTGGACATAATTACCAACAGATAAACTGAATTACATCAAAACTGAAAACTTTTGTGCTACAAGTGATACCATTAAGAGAGTGAAAAGAAACCACATAACGGGAAGACATTTTTGCAAATCTTATATCTAAAAAGGGACTTGTATGCATAATATATAACAAACACGACTCGATAATAAAAAGACAATTTTAAAACAGGCAAAGAATCTGCATAAACATTTCCCCAAGAAAATGGTCAAAAATCACAGAAAAGATGTTGAACATCATTAGTCTCAGTATCAAATCAAAATCACAATGAGCTATCACTTCACACCCACTAGGATGGCTAAATTATAATAGACAATAAAAGTGTTGGTGAAGATGTGAGGAAACTAGGACGTTGATGTTGCTGGCAGGAATGAAAACTACTAATAACAGAAGTGAGTACGTAAACAGCAGCTTATCTATTTGATGGAATTTATTCAACCACTGAAATTCATGCTCAGGAAATGTTTGACACAGAGAAACATGGTGAGTGAAAATAGCAGGGTAAAGAGTGCGCAGCCAGAATGATCTCAACTGTGGGCTGCAGAGATGCCTGCAGAGGAGCTGTGTGCTGTAGATGGGGGGCTGGAAGGTCTGGGGCTTAAGGTGGGCTGGGAGGGGTGGGCGGTGAAGGGGGGCGTGGAGAGTGATAACTCGCTTTGTCTGCAGGTGGTGGAGGCATTAATTATTGGCCCCTGCCTTGCCCCAGGTGGCGCTCAAACTGCTGTACCCCAGCCAGTCCTCGAAAGTCATCCCCTGCTGGGCTGTGCTCAAAGCTCGCAGGTGGCACCAGGGCACTAAGGGGTGGCTTGGGTGGGAATTTCATCCCTTCCATTATCTTCATCAGCTCCCCCCACCTTCAGCCACTACACATACAATTTAAGAGACTAGCAAACACAGGTTCAAAACAAAGACCCTGATGTGCACCCCTATCCCCAAAATGGATTGAGAACCCTTATGAAGAAAGTCCAGCGGTGGTACTCTGGGGGTAACTGCGTCCTTCTGCAGGTTGCCTCTCCTCTCAAGGAGCTGAGGGAAACCGGTGACAGAAGGGCAGCTCCCACCCAGAACTGCAGCTCAGCAAGAAAAGCCAGAGGGTGGGGAAGAGCCCAGCGGGGCGCCGTGAAACCTGCGTTCTGATCCTAACTCGGCCCCTCAACAAGTTATTTCTTCTCTCTGGGCGTCAGTTTCCTGTCCTGTAAATGGAGACTTCCCTAGTACCTCGGTGGGGAGTGGCTTGAGCTAAGGCAGGTTGCAGGGCCGGAAGCAGCAGGTGCCTCTGACGGCTGCCTGCAAAGTCCCCCACACTATGGGCCTCGGTGCCCTCCTTGTTGACGGGAGGAATGTGGCCACCGCCCGGCAGGAGTCAAAGCGCCGGAGTCAGGGTTCGCTGGGCCCGGCCTCCGAGCGGAAGCAAAGCGAACAACAGGCAGAGGCGTAAGCCAAGCAGAGGCGGGGCGGGCTTCCAGTCCCTCCCCGGGCGTCACGTGGGCGGTCACGTGGCCACACCCGGAAGCGCGCCCGCGAGCTCCTGGCAGGCTGGCCGGTGTCTGGGTACTACGCGGTATGTGGGCCTCCGGCGCTGTCGGAGGGCCTCGGTAGGCGGTGGGGCTTACTCCGGGACCCTGGCGCTTCCCTCCCGGAAGTGGGGGCGTCTCCACCTCTAGCCTCACCCACCCGGCGTGGGGCCGTGGGCCCGTCGCCTCACCTCTCGGAGCCAGAGTTACTGCAGCTACGAAGTGGGGCAGTAGTCACAAGCCGGGCCTTCTTCCCAGGGTATCTGTGAGGTTCGGGGGACTTGGGGGTGAAACTGCTGCATAAACTGTAAAGTGCAGGGCAAACTGGAAGGCCTGCCATTCGGCGGGCGCGCCCTGCAGGTCTTCACTCCTGCGTCCTCCAGCGCATCAGGGGCAAGGACGAGGCTGTGAGCGTGTGGGCTGCTGGCAGGCAGGGGCGGCGGCCATAGGGGCAGTTTGCTGGGAGGATGGCGAATATGGGCGTGGGGGCGTTTCCCCAGGTTGCCCCGGCGCCATCTGGGGCTCCAGTGAGTCCTGTGTTCCCTCAGAGCATAAATAATCGGAAAATAACATAATCAGATAATAATAATAATCAGAAAATAACACCGGTGAGGTTCTCTTTCCAGCAACCTTGTGGAATAAAAGTAGAACCTAACGTCCACTAAAGAGCATTTCCATTCTTCTGGGAATATGGCGTTAAGGTCAATCATGCTGGTGATGTAGTGGGTCTCATGTTGCACAAGATGCTGAGCCCCTAACAGCCCTTTCTTGTGTCTTGTTTGTTTACAATGTTTGGTTTCCTAATTAAGCTAAAGCTTTATATTGTTCCTGCTTTTTATCATCAAAATATGAGTGATTCTGAAACCAGTTTAGTTCACGTGTTATTTGAGGAGGGGAAGCTGGGAAGTAAGAATAACGAGCCCCCACCCCACCTCTGTGTAAGAAAGTTTGCTAGGGGTGTGTCTGCCTGGTTACTCCCAGGCTCTCACTAGAACCCTGGAGGGAGGTGGAGCCAGAGGTTGAGGCTCAGAGAGGTTTAAGTGTCTTGGCAAAGACAAAACTAGAACCGGGTCTCCCCTGGCGGTTGTATTGCTTTACTGCCATTCATTGCATTACCCTAGGATACCTCTCTTCCCCAGGACTGCTTTTCTGTCTCCCTGGGATGTGCTATGCTGTTTCCCAATAGTCACTCATAGCAGGCTTCCCGGGGCTGCTCAGGGTGGGTTTGCTGACCACACCATGGCTCAGAGTGACCCATGGGGAAGTGAGAATGCTCAGAAGGAAACAGTAGGTGAGAATTAATGTTTGTGGACACGTGCTATGGCCAAAGGACTGTGCTTGCCGGGTTCGTGTTCTCCATTGTGGGAGGGCAGGGTGGGCAGAATGTGGGGCACTTGGACACCTCCTGGCCGAGGGGAGTATGTTCTGAGCAGAAGGCCTTAGAGCCAGAGAGAGACCTTTGACCACTCTGTCCTTCACCAGCTTGTCCACTCCTGGGAACAGGCAGCAGCTGGAACGAGAGCCTCTGCTTGCCCTCATGACCTCCCTGTTTTAAGCAGGACCTGGGATGCTATGCTGCTCTCCATGAACTGGTCACTGAGTCTGTCTACCACAGCCCTTTCTGAATCTTTGGCTGTCTGGAAGCTCCGCTGTGCTCCTTGCCAAGGTAGATGATCCTGCCTGAGATGGAGGCAGGCAGCACCCACCCTGGGGCTACTCGGGCTCTGGGAGGTGGACAGGGTGAGGTAGGTAGTAGACTGAGCTCTCGCCGGCTGTGCAGAGTCATCTCATCTCCATCCCCTATCCCAGCTCTGCATCCTGATGTCAACTTTGCCTGTTCTGTCCTTCCTCCCTTGCATCCAGGAGGTCATCATGGCCTACCAAGTCTCTAAGCTACACCTCTTGAATCAGCCCCTTCCTCCCCTGGCCTCCACCAAGGAGTGGACCCACATTACCCCGCACCAGGACAATAGCCTCCGTAACCTTGACCCCACCCATCCATGATCCACACCCTTACCAGCCTACAGGGGCTCTCTGCTGTTCACAGCCTCCATTCTCCAGCCCACTGTTCTCCAGCCCATGCACTCCCTTCCCGTCAAGCCCACTTGCCCTCGTCCAGCAACCTTTCCTTCACACTCCATTGCTCTCCCAGTCTCTGCCTAGTGTTTAGCAATTCCATGGGACTAGGATACATTCTTTGTTTTTCACTGTGCTGGAAACACCATCAAGCTAGGTTCTCCGAGTTAAAGTTGATAAACCAACTAGAGATTTGGGAGGAATTGGGTAAGTACCACTAAACTGGTCACGTAGGGGATCCTGAAGAATGTTACTGAGTCTGAGGCCTCGAGATGCTATGATCCTGTTGAGGAAGCTGGACATCCACCATGGAAGAGTTAGAACAGAGCTTCCTCATCATTATCACGTCCTAGCACGTGGGTGATGAGTGCATATCTGTGTGACATGCTGAGCTATAGGAGAAGGTTTGAAGCCCTTGACTGGAGCAAGCAGCTGGCCTGACAGCTCTGGCTTCACCAGGCATGGTCAGGCTTCCCTAAGCGCTGAGAAGATCAATGTCTTGCTGCACCTCACAGGGCCAAGGCCCAGCATGGGAAGCTCTGGATTAAGAATCTACCAGTTGGTGAATGTGAAAACCCATTGTATATAGTCAAGCATTATAATGTGTGGCACAGAGGGTACATGTGTGGGTGCTGGGGAAGGAGGTCCGGAAGGGCAGGAGATACTGGTGGAGGTGGCTGAGGAAGCAGCAGCTAAGCAGGAGTGAGAATGAGCCGTGGCCAAGGTCACATTGCCTTTGTGTCCACCAGAGCAGGAGGAACTTGTGAATCAAACTCCTGTAATACTGAACCCCCTGCCTGTGGGCTTTGAAGCTCATCCTCTGGAGCTACCTGTGACTTGAGGAGAAGCACATTTTTTCTGGACTTCCTGGAGGGAGGTGCACCAGCCGCCCTCCATTCCAGACCAGGCCCTGCCTGCCTGTCCCCCTTGTACAGTTGACCCCGTGCTCAGATCAAGAGCTGGGTCCTTCCTTGCCTTTGGTCCCAGTAGGCTGGTGGTGGGTCTGATGCTGTGTTCAGAGAGGCCAGATAACACAGGAAAGAGCCCCAGCCTTGGCATTAGACAGGCCTGGGTTTGGATCCCACTTCTGTCACTTAAAAATAGGAGTAACTGAAGATTCCTGCTTAGCCCAGTTGCTGTGAGGGTGGCGCAGAGTAACACCAGGAGGGCCCTCGTGGTGCCTGGCGCACAGTAAAGGCCAGAAGGTGTTTGCGGGATTATGATCCTGTTCATTACTCAGGCCAAGCCTATGGATGTGGGGCTGGGAGGTGACCTTGACCTTACTTCTCCCTGGCAGATGAAGTGCATCTTGGTGGCCACAGAGGGTGCAGACGTCCTCTTCTACTGGATGGACGAGGAGTTTGAAGAGAGTCTGCGGCTGAAGTTTGGGCAGTCGGAGAATGAGGGAGAAGGGGTGAGTGCAGGGTAGGAGGGACGGATGGGAGGGAACAACCCAGAACTACCAGGAGGCAGGAGAGCCTGTCCACCTGTCCTGGCCCAGCCAGAGGGATGAACACGGCATTGTGTGTGGCCCGGCGCCCCTCGCTCCTGCGCACCCTTAGAGGTCAGCCCTTGATGCTCTCCAGTGACCCACCCCCACCCTATGAAGAAATTTTCATTTCCTTCATGACTAATGATTTTGAGCATCTTCTCATGTGCTTATTTGCCATCTTTATGTCTTCTTTAATGAAATGTCTGTTCAAATCTTTTTGCCTAGTTTTCATTGGGTTGATTGTTTCTTATTATTCCTACTGAGTTTTGAGAGTTTCCTAGATATGGATATGTCCTTTTGTAGATCTACGTTGTGCAAATATTTTCTTTCAGTCTGTGTCTTGTCTTCGCATCTGCTTCACAGTACCTTTCAAAAAGCAGAAGTTTTTAATTTTGATAACTCCATGTTTTCCATTTTTTGCTTTTATGGATCACACTTTTGGTGTCATATCTAAGAAATCTTTGCCCAACCCAAGATCACAAAGAGTTTTCCCCACATATTCTTCTGGAAGTTTTATAGTTTTAGGTTTTATATTCAGTCTAATGATCCATTTTGAATTTTGGTATGTGGTGTAAAGTATAAAGTTTATTTTTTTGCATGTGGATATCCATTTTAACGCTTTAATATCACAACTCAGAGACAGTTGTCATTTTCACTTAGATAATTTCTGCTCTACATTCTAAAGGAGTAATTTATTTTGAAATTTTTTCCAGATCAATTTTGGATTAAAAACTTTTGTATTGGGGATGCAGTAGACAGTCCTTGCATTTCTGCAGCCACACAGACTGGTTGCCTCTCAGTGCCCTTCCTGCTCCAGTGAGCCTGGTCATCAGCCGGACCAACTCCACATCAGCAAGTTCACCTCGACATCGCTGATACTCTTTAGGAATGATACGACGTGTCAGAGATCATAGGCATTTAAGCGGTCTTATTTAAGCTAAAAAACAGGTCTATCTGTTAGGCTCTTTTATTTTTTAGCAGTCAATATGTATAATTTTTTAATTTAAGAATTTTAAAGTATTTTAGTTCTTAAACCACTATATCAACTTGGTCAATTTAAGAGGCAAACTATTTGATAGTGTTTCTCTTCCTCTTTATTAAAAACCTCATAAAGGAACAAACTCCTGACTTTTCAGTTCCTAAATGACTAAGGTAAAGAAAAAAAGTCTTCAAAGTTTTATTTTTCAAGTATCCAACACTTTTCTTTCCTGATCCTATGGATAATGTGAACTAATTGTAGAAAATTTGGGAAATAACATAAATAGTTTTTAAATGACCCATAATTCTACTACCCTGAGCTATTAGCTCTTCAATATATTTTCTTTGGCTCTTTATCGTTTATAAATAGTTGGGATCATACCACACTTACAATTTTATTTCCTGGTTTTTTTTTTTTTTCACTTGCCATTATAGGAAAAGCATTATTCCATTTTGTTAAATATTCTCAAAAGCATAAATCTTAATGGAAACATTATATTCAATATATGAATAAATGTAGCATCATTTATTTAACCATTTCCCCAGTATTGGACATGTATATTGCTTTTAGTTTGCTATAGCTATTGCTGTAGGGAACATTTGTGCTTGAATTTTATCCCACATCTCATTATTTCCTTAGGATAAATTCCTAAAAGTAGAATCATCGATTCAAAAGCCATTCAAAGATACTGTACCACTTTATGATCACACCAAGTAATATAGGAGAATTCTCTTTACACTCTAGCTACACAAAGATTATAATTTCCCCCCAACCAAAAGAATTCTTGCTACACCTATATCCCTACAGAAAAACCTACTACTTTTAAAGTGAGTTGCTATACACCATCTAGGTTTTTAAGTGACATTTCTATTAACATGATTGGTTCGTGATGGTTCAAGAATATTGTCGTACATGAATAATTCAACCAACGTTTGCCTATGTGAAGGGATATTCATTCAACGAATACTAATCGAGAATGGACTGTTTACAGTGAACATAGCAACGTGACCCTGCACTTGTGGAATTCAGAGTCTAAAGAAAATGAGCCAGGTGGCAAATAAACACCACGGGTTTATTTCACAGGTGTGCGGTGGGCAGGCTGGGGTGGTGTGGCCTGGGGTGGTCAGGAGAGGAGCTGCCTGCCTGAGTGGAGACCTGTTGCAGGTGACTGACAGCCTCCACAGCAGTGGACACGGCGCTGGGCTCCTAAACGTTGAGTCTGTGGGAGGAAACGACACCCCTCGTGACGCGGACCCCCTTGTATTTTAAGTGCCGCACAGTACCCCTGGCTGCTTGCCTGTTCTTCTGAAGGCAAGGTCTTACTCAGCTCCTTGTGTACAAGTTAAAATTAGGACTCCGCTTTCTCCCTGTTTCAGTCGAGGCTCCTGAGATCAGCATGGGGAAGGTCAGCTGTCTCCTCCTATCTTTTCATTCCAGTGTTGAGAACTTGAGTTATTACCATTCCCTTGGCTTTATCCCATCTTTATTCCCAGACCTTCAGCAAATTTGTCCAGTTTCTTTTTGGTTTTGTCTGTTTGTTCTGTTTCTTATTTGGAGGTCAGAGAGAATGGATGAGTGAAGAGATTATAAAAGTAAAAGCATACTTGTTACTGAAATAGGGAAAGTACAGAAAGATGTAAAAACTGGGGGGAAGATCATTCCTGATCCTTCTCTTCAGAAGCAGTAACTTTAATAGTGTGAATTTCTCATTGGTTTTTCAATACCTTGTTTTTTTTATCATTTGAAAATACAGAGCATTCACAACCATTTTTTTAAACATTACATTGTATCATAGGAATTTTCCATGTCACTGAAACACTCTAATATTTTAAGTGCTATATAGTCTCCCATCATTCAGATGTACTGTTGTTTATTTAACTCTTTCCCTGGTACTGGACATTTACATTCTTTCCAGTTGCTTCTACTATAAATTACGCTGTAGGGAACATTTTTGCGCATGTATCTCTGCCTCATTTCTGATTATTTTCCTTAGGATACATTCCCCAAAGGGAACTTAACTGCAACAAAGGGCATGGACTTTGGTACACATACTGAACTTTCTTAGAGTTGGCCAGCTCTCTATTAAATGCCCCAAACATTCCTCTATGGAAATGTGGCCTAATTCCTTAATGTTTCCTTCTAGAATCACAGCCTGAGCAGCACAATTAGCTGCCTGACCCTTCCCAGCCTTCCTAACTACTACCCAAGTGTCTCCCTGTCAGGACAGTGATAGCCTCCCAGGTGGGTCTAGAACTATGGAGCCCTTGATGGCAAGGCCTGGGTCTTGTCCATTCCTTTGTCCCAGGGTCTGGCACACTAAGCAGTATTATTCTCTATCCCCTCTTGCAGCTTCCCGCCCTGGAGGACCAGCTCAGCACCCTCCTGGCCCCAGTCATTATCTCCTCTATGACGATGCTGGAGAAGCTCTCAGATACATACACCTGCTTCTCGACGGAAAATGGCAACTACCTGTACGTCCTTCACCTGGTGAGCGTGCGGCCCTGGGGCCCGTGTTCCTCTTCCCTTGGCTCCTTGGGCAGTCCACACGCCTCCTCCTCATCTTGAACCTCAGACTCTTTTAGAAGGCAGAAGCTGCATCTTAACAAAATCCCCTGGGAGCTGAGCCCCCCTCACTGTCCCCAGCGATCAGGGGAGGTGAGGGGGTCCCCTGGGGCTGGCTGACACCCACTGACCGCTGTGCCTGCAGTTTGGAGAGTGCCTGTTCATTGCCATCAATGGAGACCACACCGAGGGCGAGGGGGACCTGCGGCAGAAGCTGTGCGTGCTCAAGTACCTTTTCGAGGTGCACTTCGGGCTGGTTACCATGGACGGCCAGCTCATCCGAAAGGAGTGAGTCCCCTGGGTGCTGTGCTGAGCCCCTCTCAAGGCCAGGCGGTGTGCACCCAGCCTCAGTGAAGCTGCCTGTCACACTCTGCCCCTGGCCTCTTCCTGGGTCTCTCTAGCTGGCTGTTGTCATGTGTGTGTGTGTGAGAGAGGTTGAGAAGTGAGGCGATCTGCTCAGGCGCCCACCTCTTGCTTCCGTGCCCATCCCACTTGGCTCTACAGAGAGGGCAGAGCCCGACACGCCCCCTCTGTGCTGTGTGGGCTCCTGCAGGGGTCTGGTCATGTCACATGAGCTTGCCTGGCGCTGGCAGTGATGTCAGGCCGCTCCTTTGGCTGAAGCTGGGGACAGCCGGCTTTCTTATGGGTCTCCCCTGCTCTGCTCCCAGGCTGCGGCCCCCGGACCTGGGGCAGCGTGTGCAGGTGTGGGAGCACTTCCAGAGCCTGCTGTGGACCTACGGCCGCCTGCGGCAGCAGGAGCAGTGTTTCGCTGTGGAGGTGACTGCTGGGTGCGGGAGTCCTCGGGCCACAGAGATGTCAGGTCAGAGGGGCTGAGCAGCATTAAGACCATGTTTTGACACCACCCTCCCCTCCATGAGTGAGGACACAGGCAGTGCCTCAAGCCCATGCATTTCTGAGGGTTGCTCTTTCTGGCCACATGCTGGGCTGGGCACACTGATGGGCCTCCCTATCTTAACACAGCTAGATTTTGGATAAAATGGACGTTTTAATGCAGTTTTTGGGCTCTCAGTAAATTATGGAAATCTCTGAAGATAGCCCCCTCCACTCTGATCACCCCCCAAATTATATTGAGCTGAAACTAGAGTGGAAAGTAGTGAAAAATAAGCAGCACTAAAGGCAAGATTGCCCGAGTACAGATGACGGTACCAACACTACAACCAGAAAACTAAACCTTAGGCCAACAGCGACAGGAGAGCTGAGCCTGCAACTCCTACTTAAGCCCAGACCTGAAGAGTAAGGTGGCCGTCAGCAGCACCCGCTTGCTCCTTGTACAGACAAACACAGATTCTCTCTAAGTCGGTGATTCTCACACTCCGTGTGCATCAGAATCGTCTGGAGGACTTGTTAGATATAGGTTTCTGGGCCTCACTTTTCTCATTGACTGTGGGGGCCAAGGGTGGGAGGCTCTACAATGTGCGTTTCTAACTAGCTCCCAGGTGATGCTGGTTATGCTGGTCTGGGAGCTACATGTTGAAAGCCGTTGATTTTGAGGACAGGTTAAGCGCAGACAAATACGAGCTCACAGTTTAACAGTCAGATGCACAAGAGAATAAGCCACCATGAGTAGGAGTCAGGGAAATCAATCACCAGCAGATGTAGATCTCAAGGAGCTTGATACACTAGAATTTTTAGGTACAGGACATAAAACAACCAGGAAATATTTGCAGACATAAAAGCTAGGGAGAAACCCCATATAGATGTTTTAGAAGTGAAAACATAATTGTTAAAATGAAAACCTTAAGAGATGGGTTAAATAATAGATGAGACATAGCTGGAAAGAGAATTAGTGAACAGGAAAATAGATCTGAAGGAATTCATTTTCACACCCCACTCATTCAGTCTTCCAGTAAACATATAGTACCTCGCATATGCTAAGAGGTGTGCCAGGCCCTGGGAATACAGAGATGAATAAAGTCTCTGCCCTTGAGGGGAAATCAGCCATTCATATGTACTAAAAACAATAAAGTATACTGGGTGCTGCCAGGTTGGGTTTCTCAAAATCCATGATGGCACAGAGGTTGGCGTGGTCAACTCCTTCTGAGGCATCAGCAAAAGGCTTCTTGTAGGAGGTGACCTAATGCAGTTAAGATAAAATCCACAGTCCTTACCAAGCCTATCAGGCCCTGTATGATCCACCACTGCCTGTCTTGCCCCAGCCTCATCTCATGCCTCTCTTGTCCTTACTCACCATGCACTGCCCACCCGGGACTTCTTCCCATTTCCGGGGCACTCTGTGTTCAACTCTGTCCAGTGTGGTAGTCATTAGCTACATGTCTTTGTTGAATATTTGAAGTATAGTTAGTCCAAATTGAGTTATGCTATACCTGTAAAATATACACTGGATATTGATGACTTAGGACAAAAAAGGAATGTCAAATGCAAAAAAAAAAAAATAGAATGTCAAATAGGATTATTAACTATCCCATTAATAATGCTTTTATTCCTTATGTTGAAATGATAATATTTTAGATGTATTAGGTTAAATCAATTATTAAAATTAATTTCACTTTTTACTTTTTAATGTAGTTACTAGAAAATTTTAAATTACGTGTAGGGGTTGCCTTTGTAATCAGTTAGGCAGCACTGCTCCAAACTCTGTCTCCACCTCAAGGCCTTTGCATGTGCTCTTTCCTCAGCTTGCGGCATTCGCCCCTCCCTCCTTCTCTGACGGGGGTTTCTTGTTCTCTAGATATCAGTTTAAAGGTCACCTCCTCAGGGACATTTTCTTTGAACACCCTACACACTTAGGTCTCTGCTCTTCTTCTCTAGTCCAATACTGTATATTTCCTACACAGCAGTTGTTAGCACTTATTTTATCTCTTTCTCTGCATATTGTCTGTCTCATCCACTAGAGTCTAGTGACCACACTAAGGCCCAGAAGGGCAGACTCTGTGCTGGTCCGAGCCTCCCTGTTCCCAAGCATCTGGCACATGGTGTGTGCTCACTGTGGCCTGAGTGAATGTATTGCCATCCTGGGGCTGGAGCGGGAGGTGTGGGGGTGATGTGACTTCCTCTCCCTGCCCGCATGCCCAGGCTGTGGAGCGGCTGATCCACCCTCAGCTATGTGAGCTGTGCATCGAGGTGCTGGAGCGGCACGTCGTCCAGGCCATCAACTCCAGCCCTGGGCGGGCTGGCGAGGAGGCCCTGCATGCCTTCCTGCTCGTGCACTCCAAGTTGCTGGCTTTCTACTCCAGGTGAGTCCAAGGGCCCCAGCATGGGGTGGCCCGGAGGCCCTGGGTCCCCTCACCTTCACCCTTTCTTATCCCCCCTACCTGAAAAGCACCACCTCCTGGGCCAGGGAAACCTTCCAGACCCATCTCTTCCAGGAAGCCTTCTTAGATTCTTCAGTTCTTCTCCCCCTCTCAGCTCACTTCCTTCTCTGAATTATTTCTTCCTGGAACACTGTCTCAGAATCTTAATTTAGGGTTTCCTGATATGCTGTTACTCGTCCCTGGTGGTTTTCCACTGGTAATTTTTTTTTTTCAACACAACCAAGTTTTATTTTTTAAATGGATGAGTTACTTTCTCCAGAAAGGATGAGGTCAGCGGGCACATTTGTAAACTCCTTGAGGGCAGGGATCATGCTCCAGACTCCCTTAACTTACTTGCCCCTGTCCACTGCCACCTGTGGGCTGGGGGCAGCGGGCACACGCTGACCTGCTGCCTGTTCTCTCCACAGCCACAGCGCCGGCTCCCTGCGCCCACCCGACCTCCTTGCCCTCATCCTTCTGGTGCAGGACCTCTACCCCAGCGAGAGCATGGCGGAGGACAGCGACACCCAGGTCTCGGGGCAGCTCTCTGGGCAGCAGGAGGCCTTCAGGAAGGCGACTTGGAAAACCAGTCAGGAGAGTTCTGGGCAGGCTGCTGGGGAGGCTGTGGTTTCCAAGTCACAGTCCTGGGCATGTGGCTGGGCATGACTTTTTTCCAGCTGCTTTCAGATGTGAGGGGAATTCTAGAATGCATGTAGTTTAGTGGGTTAAAAGTGCAGATTTTTGGAGTCCCAAAAATAGTCCCAACATAGTCCCACCTTTACCACTCAGCTGTTTGCTGTGCAAGTACTTACCCCATCTGAACCTTGATTCCCTTATCTGTGCAATGGGACAACGATGGCATCTACCTCTCAGGGTTGTCATGAGGAATAAAGGAAACAGTTTACCTAGAGCTCAGCAGTGCCTGGGGTGTAGTGAACACTCTCAGTAAGTGCTGGCAGTGGTTTGGGTGCCAATGTGTTGGACTTTCTGGAATTTCTAAAATTGAAACATCCCTGGAAAGTGAGGGCGCACACCCAGGGCTGCACAGTGGAGTGTGCGCAGGGGCTAGCGGCCCCCGCCCCCCAGGGCTGCGCTGTGAAGTGCAGGAGGCAGAGGAGCCAGGCAGGCAGCTCTAACTAGCATCCCCGGATCTGTTGCAGCCTTCCCCACAGAGGCCCCTCCGCAGCCAGAGCATCCCGGTGCAGCAGGCCTGGAGCTCTTGTTCTGCAGACCCAACCAGGAGTTCTGCAGGGACTGTATGTGCTATGTTCTGGGGAGGGGTGGGAGGGGTGGGAGGGAGGGGGAGGGGTGGGAGGGAGGGGGAGGGGAGGGGAGGCTCAGCCTCTCCCCAGAGAGCAGGGACCAGGGTCGAGCCCCCTGGGAGAGCCTCTCTGAGACCTCAACCCAGCTGCCCCTTCTCCCTCCCAGGAGACAGACAGCCTCTCCCTCCCTGAGGAGTATTTCACACCAGCTCCTTCTCCCGGGGAGCAGAGTTCAGGTGAGACCTGGAGAGGAGGAGGGGCACAGGACAGGGACCTGGAGAAGGCAAGGCGGATAGGCAGCCCTGGGAGAATCTGTCTTAGGGTTCAGTGGATCCCAACGCCCTGTAAGGGTCCAGGCACAGACACCCAAATTCCTAGAGCCCAGGACACTGTGTGCAGCAAACCCTCTGTCTACCCTTCCGGCTCCAGCTTGAATTCAAGGACTGTTAAGGCCACTCAAAGGATCCCTAAAATTTTTTATGACAAGTTGATATCATTTAAAAATTCATCTCTCATATATGTGCTCTTTGCCTTCTCTTTCTTTTTTATAATTAATAAGTAATCAAATAAGTAATAATCATTTTATTTCTAGTACAGTGATTTAAAATATAAATATTCAGTCTATATGGTTTATAGCTTACCTGCTTTTCCAAAGTATGTGGGTAAACAATAAAAAGAAACGAAAAATATTGGAAATATTATTAACAAAACAAAAAAGGAGCCTGGGACCCCTGAGACCATGTGCCAATTCTTCCCTGCTTGTCCATTTCTCTATGGCTGGGATCATAACTGTCCTGGGTTCTCTAAGCTCTCCACGAGCCCAAAACGTCAAAAAGCACTACTTTGGGGTAATGGCTGAAGTTCCATTTTCTTCTCACTGCTCCCTTCCCTCATTCCTCCTCCTGGCCCCTTTCTCTCAGTAGTTTTTTCATGCCTCAAAGCTGTAAATAATGCCTGTTCCACAGTGCACGGAACTCACAGCTTACAAATGGGTGGAGTTGCATTCATCCATTCGTAAGTCAGGTGTTTGAAACACAGACACAGGCTTCCCCAGAAAAACATGATTATAAATGATAGTTATTTGCAATGAAATACACGAGAGAGCACTATTATTACAAGCCTACAATATTTCAAATATGCGGTTGGTTCAGCTGGTTTTTGTGAGCTGACCTAGGAAAGGAAATCTAGTTCAGTTCCCAGCACATAGTAGATACTCAGTTAAAGTTTGCTGATTGATTAAATAAATGGGGAACTGTAGACAGTGTGTGCTGCCTCCCAGTGAAGAGGCACTGTTATAGCCAGGGAGGGGCCTGAAGGGTTAGGGAGGGCAGAAACAAGGAGGGGATTGGGGACCGAGGAGGGGGTTGAGGGACACCCCCCCACACCGCCAGGTACACGTGCAGGAGCTCCTCCCCGCAGCCCACTGGGGCATCAGGGAGCCTCTCTTCCCCAGCCCAGGCTGCTCTAGCTCTGGTACCTCTGAGCTTGCCCTGCACTCACCAGTTTGGGATAGGATGAGAAGGGGAAGTCTCCCCAGCTCACACTAATGTGCGTGAGCTGCTGATGGCATGGGGCCATCTCTGCTCCATCCTCCCCTGCTGACAGGCTGTTGGGCCAGTATTTACATTTTGCCATTATTTATGTTGTTATGTTAATACCTATGGCCTGCAGGTAGCACAGTCTGGCTGGATGGGGGTACCCCTCCCACTGATGATCCCCATGTCCAGGTGAGTTTCTCCTGGGGGGCTCGGGGGTGGGGGGGTTTGGCCGGGGCGCCAGCTGATCTGAGATGATGCAGTGAGCACTGGAGACTCTGAGGGCTTCTCCTGGGGTGACTCTCCAGCCACGCTGGCCTTCCTGTGCCCTCTCACGGCTGGCCAGCCAGTGCAGGGGCGGGGGGAGTGGTGGATGAGGGTGACCGCCTCCCTCCCCTCCCCCTCCCCCAGACATCTGGCCTCCACTCCTGAGAAATCCCCACCCTCACTGTTCTTGGGAGGAAAGTCCAGCTTAATTTTTAATGGTTTCTAAATGATAAAGTAAATACGTTCATTGTAGAAAAATTGGGATAAACAGAATTAAAATACGGAAAAGGAAAAAGATCACTCTCAGATCCCAGCCCCAGATGTTAACTACTATTAAGATTTTGGAGTGTTTCCTTCTAGTCTTTCTATGACTTTATATGTGCATTGACACATACACACACGACATATATATTTTTTCTTTTACTAAATTTGAATCCTGATGTGCTTCGTTATTCTTTCTGTTTTTGAGCGTTTTCGCATTAACTAGGCGCTCCTCAGCAGTGTGCTTCTTAACAAGGCTGTTCAGGGTGCATTGCGTGCGCACGTTATTGTTTACTTAGCAAATTCCTGGACAGCCAGTGTGTTGTACGGAGTCCTCTGCTGTTATCGGAAGACTTCCTTATAGAGAAGTTTCTGTGGCATCCCTAACGATTTCCTTAATTCTTTGCTTTTGCCCGTAAAGACTTTGTTACTCAGAGCCCTCGTAAGGCTGGTTGTCTTGCTTGTTTAGCCCTGTTATGCCCCACTTGCCCCCCTTGAATGACTGTCGGGATGTCCTGAAGGTGGTGAAATGACAGGTGTTAATCAGCTTTAAATGCTTCGTGTACAGAAAGCTGTAGAGGAGCCTCCTCCCCTTCATGCCACCCCACGCCGGCTGCTTTTCCCACCTTTCTTGTCCTTTCTTACCACCCGCTACCCCCGTGTGGTATCCAGTCCTGACTCCCGGCAGAAGGGCCCCGAGGATGTTGAGAGAGAGAGGGGCAGCAGGACAGGAGCTGCCAGGGCAGCCGCAGCAGAGCGCAGGGATTTAGGAACTGGGATTTCTTGGGGCTAGAAAAGTTTATGCCTCGTGGTTCACAGGGAGGACGGCAAGTGGGCAGCTGTGGGTGGACCCAATGTGGGGAGGAGGCCAGACGCCTGCCCACCCCTTCCTGCTGACAGCTCCTCTTCCTCCGCAGATGGCTGAGGACACCCTCCAGATGCTGGTCCCTCGCTCCCCAGGACCCTCCAACCCCAGAAGGATTTTCCTGGATGCCACCGTGAAAGAGAGCTACTGCCCCATGGTGCCCCACACCATGTACTGCCTGCCGCTGTGGCCAGGCATCAACATGGTGCTCCTGACCAAGGTACGAGCACTCCCGCCTGCCCTGGCAACGCCCTAGCCTAGATGCCCGCCCCACGGCTGCCCCTGTCTGCCCTGCCCTGCTCTCCTAACCTTAGAGCCCCAGTACGGCCCTGGCCCTGGCCCTGTACCAGCTGCTGGATGGGTTTTCTCTACTGGAGAAGAAGCTGAAGGAGGGGCAGGAGGCCGGGAGTGCCCTGCGGTCCCACCCCCTCATGGGGGACCTACGCCAGAGGATGGACAAGTTTGTCAAGAATCGAGGTGGGCAAGAGCTTCAGGTGAGACGCAAGCCCTGGACACCCCACCTTGGGGAGAGGGCACAGGGCCCATTCTGTCCACACTAGGTGAGGGGCCCAGGCTCTGGGCCCTGCCCCACCCCACCGTGGGCTTGTGATCCTTGTTTCCCCCATTAGGAAACAGAAACAGAAACTTCCAGCAGTGGCACTTGACATTTCCAAAACGTTTTTGTGTGACAAGTTATAGCTCCCATTTTTCAGATGAGGAAACCCAGGCTCAGATAGATGGTGATTTGGCCAAAGTTACTGGACTGGTGAGCAGTGGAGCCAGAGCCCAACTCGAGGGCTCAGCGACGGCCAGCGGTCTGCCCGCCACACCCCTCACCACCTGGCTGGTCTCAGACGTGCAGGACACAGGAAGGCCGCTGCACCCACAGGGGGCGTAGAACCCAGGTTGGGAGATGAGGCCAAGACCCTGGGACAGTGCGCAAGCAGAGCAGGAAACGGGGCACAGCCCAGGCCGGAGCCTGGGGGGGAGCTCTCAAGGGTAGAACACTGGGCTGAGATCTGAGGCCACTCGTGTAGCTGGCAGGGCTCAAGGAACTGAGATTCGTTGTGCACGGAATTTGCACTGGTCTGAAAACGAGCAGAGGGGTTAGAAGAGGCAGAGCAGCCAACTGAAGCCCAGACGCAAATTAACAGTCAGCCCGCAGCGCTCAGCATCTCTCCGTGCCCAGCGCACTCCAGTGAGCACGTGTTAGGATGCAAAGCTCCCCTGAGGGGGGTCAGCACCCCAGCTCTTGCCTGCGTCCGCCTCTCCCTTGAGGCGCCTACCTGTCACGCTGGCATCATTGGTTTACGGTATCTACCAGCGAGGCAGTGAGCCTGGTACTTGGCACACAGAAACTGCTCTTTAAATACCTGCCTGCTCAATGAGTAGCCTGGTGTACAGTGGGGTGCAGGGTTCTGGGGGACCTGCCAGAGACCTAGCTTGGCTGTGGATGGCAGGTGTGTGCTGGGCCTAAATAAGCCATGGAGGCAGGGCACCTTTTGGAGCCTTTCAGAGCATAAGGTAGGGTGTCCCCTGGACCTCGCTGTGGGAATGTTGTCAGGAAGCTGCCTGTCACCTGTCCTCCTTACAGAGCACCTGGCTGGAGTTCAAGACCAAGGCCTTCTCCAGAAGTGAGCCCGGATCATCCTGGCAGTGAGTGGTGGGCTCTGAGGTCAAGGGGGGAGTCGTTTGGACAGAGGAGCAAGTTTCCTCCAGGCCCAGAGGGAGAGGATGCTCAGGAAGGCGCTTCTGAGGGCAGAGGGGGTCCTGGGAGGGCGGGTCCAGCCCACGGATGCTGAGGGGAGGCTGGGAGCAGAGAGGACAGAGATTGAGGAGCAGGGCCTGAGGGCCCGACACGGCCAGCAGAGGCCCGGCTCCAGCACGGACTCAGTGTGTGACCTCGGGCGAGTCACTACCCCTTGTTTCTCCATAAAATAAACCATGAGGTTGGATGAGGTTCTAAGTGCTCAGAGCACACACTGGGGGAAAACTGGGAAGCTGCCTCCTGGCTCAGTGAGGGCCAGGGTGTGGGGCATCAGCTGTGCTGTACGTCAGTCCAGGAGGAGGGTGATCACAGGGGATGGGGTACCATCCTGGGCGTGCCCTCCTAGGGCCCTTCCGGCTGTGACATCTCACCTCTCTGTGCCCAGGCTGCTCCAGGCATGCGGGAGGCTGAAGAGGCAGCTTTGCGCCATCTACCGGCTCAGCTTCCTGACCACGGCTCCGGGCCGGGGAGGCCCCTCGCTGCCCCAGCACCTGCAGGACCAGGTCCAGACGCTCATGCAGTAAGTGTCGGTGTGGCCCCTTGGCGGCCAGGGCAGGAGCTGGGGCGCACCTGACCCCAGCCCTGTTCTCCCTGCTTCCTCGGCAGAGAAAAGCTGGCAGACTGGAAGGACTTCCTGTTGGTGAAGGGCAGGAGGAATGTCACCATGGTGTCATATCCTGATGGCTGGCCCTGAGGAGGCCTTTCGGGACTACCTGCCTCCTCCACCCACTCACTTGAAGGGCTGCGGCTTTGGGGAGAAAGAGCATATATTTCACCACCTCAGCTTCCTTTCTCTGAAGAAAAATGATAGGAGGTAGTGTCCCAGGGGCCTTGTCTGTAGGAACACTCCACAGCTGGAATTTCAGAAAGTCCTGCTCTCCCACGGTTACTTGTGAGAGCCCTGGGGATCGTTTATGTCGGTGTTGTCCAGCCAGCTAGGTGGCAGTGGGTCTCCCACGAGGGACAGGGGCCTGGGGTTGGGTAGGTTTGAGTGGCCACGTCCTCCTTCTTAGAGGTCACAGTACACAGTGGCACGTGAAGGCTCTGAGAAGGCCTGCAGTAAATGTGTTTATTTGTCCCCATTTGAAAAGCCACCTCCAAGACTTACCCTTTTATTACAGAACTAATTTTACCAAATACTGATTTTCCCTGGAACTTTATATGAAACAGCTTTTTCTGTATTAAAATCTCTAA
Organism: Grampus griseus; assembly: GCF_964374135.1. NCBI lineage: Eukaryota > Metazoa > Chordata > Mammalia > Artiodactyla > Delphinidae > Grampus > Grampus griseus. The sequence goes on along the minus strand of NC_139010.1, from coordinate 57,170,128 downwards.
AGGGTGTGGCCTCCTGTCTCTGGAGACTTCGGTCTTCAATGCACAGGTGAGAAGGCCTTGCTAGCCATCAGCCACTGCCCTTCCTCTCAGATGGGAACGTTCCAGCCTCTGGAGATGAAGTGTAGAGGTGAACAGGATCACGGTGAGGCGGGTGGGTGGGCGGCCAGCTAGCCTCACTCTTCAGCTCTATAGCTCTGCTCTCATACCAGCCGCAGCATGTGTATCATTTAAACCCATCCCGCATGAAAATGGTAAAACATGAACATACCATGTTCCTGTTGGGACCAGAACTCCCTGCATTAAATGTGCCAGAGCCAAGGATCCGTTGTATTTGCATCTTAGACCTTCTCAGGGGTGGAGGTTCGACAGTAAAGAGAGACCTGGGAAAGGGGGGGATCCTGGGGGCGGGTGGCGGGCCTCGCTGGAAGCCTAGGTCGAGGACAGAGGAGCTCCCTCCCTGGTTCTGCCTTAACAAGCACCTTAACTGAGACCCTCACCTACCTGGAAGACTTCCCCGGCCTGGTGCATTTCATCTACGTGGACCGCACCACCGGCCAGATGGTGGCCCCTTCCCTCAGCAGCACTGAAAGGACTTCATCGGAGCTGGGCAGGGGGCCCCTGGCCACCTTCGTCAGAACCAAGGTAACCTGGCCTGGCCTGGGCCCTCTCCTCACGCATCAGATGGGTGTGCTGACCCCTGCCCAGAGGACTAGCCCCCGCCCTCGGGCTCCCGGGAGGCTCTGAGCACCCCCGCCAGAACCCTTCATGGCACTCTTCCTGGTGTCTGCACCCAGCTCTTCAGGCTCCTAAGAATAGTTGCCCATCTTCATCACCCCAGGATGCCGGTCGGCACTCAGGGCCACCTTCCCAGGTGTGTCAGTGTGCCTGGAGCAGCAGAGTCTGGGCAGTGAGTTCAGGGGAGGAAATGGCCAGGGCCTAACTCAGTGCCTGGCATAAATAAGTGCCCGATAAGTGTTGGCTGAGTTCATTAAAACAGAAAGAAGACACATGGGTTAATCAACTTGAGTATCAGAATGTAAAACTAGGTGGTTTCTACGAAGGAAACAGTCTCCAGGGGTCCTTTTCTTTGATTCATCTTCATAGCAAACTAGTATTTTTGGTGGGGAGAACAGAGGACCTCTGCCACTTTCTAAAAAACTATATATTTTCATATACATTGTGTATACAAATAAGGTGTATCGTAATGGTTAAAACAAGATCCTGACAAAAGGCCCGTTGGAGACCCAGCTCTGCCCCTCACTAGCTGTGTAGCTGGGGTATTATGAAGTCTAAGTTTCAGTTTTCTTATGTGTAAAAGAGGATAGTAACTCTAGTGACATCATAGAATTGCTGCGGAGATTATAAGTGTATGAGATGATGCATGTAATATTCTTAACACAGCGTGTGGCACAGACCGCAGCTGGAGTTGGTTGAGCATTTCCTGGTACCATCCTTCCTGGCATCTTCGTCTCCTTCTGGAGCTAGTTGGGGTTATCTTGGTACATTTCTTTTCGTTGTTTTTCTGTGCGGTTTGTTATAGTTGAGATCATTCTGTGTAAGCAGTGTGTTTACCACATTTTCACTTCACTTTATATCTGGTGCATTTCCTCATGTCATTAATTCTTTATCAACGTGGTTATCATCAGCTCCACAATAGTCCATCATGTGAACGTAACGTCATGTACTTAGTTGAACGTTTAGATTGTTCCCAGGCTCTTTCGGTTGTAAGTAATTCTGCGGCACATGCCTCTGGGCATACATCCTTGTTCTCGTCTCTGATTATTTTCTCAATATGGAATCCCAGAAATGGAATTACAAAGGCAAATGGAAGGAGTGTTTTTAAGGTTATTGATACATGTTGTCGAATTGCTTTCCTGAAAAACAGAGCAAACCCGTGTATTTGTTTGCAGGTTTCATTAGACGTTGTGTTGTGGGCAGGTTTGGAGTAGCTCCCGTATGCCTGCCGCTAAGCTTTTTCTAAGCTCTTTGGTGAGAGCGCAGCAGGCCTTTCCAGGCCCTGGGAGGTGGGGGAGCAGAGCTGCCCCTGCTGCCAGCTTCCCTAGGGCAGTTCACAGGCAGCGTCAGAAGTCCTTGAATTAGGCAGGAGAATCTCGCGGAGGGGATCTGAGGCACGTTGTCCCTTGGTCACTGTGTTCCCGTCGGTGCCCTTGGTGAGCCCTCGTTCAGACTTCGCCCTGGAGCAGAGGATGTTCCTGGACCAGGGCACTCTGTGCGTTCAAACACTTTTCTAGCAACTTCATGGCATAGAGCCTGTGCCAGAGATCCTCAGTCCTGAGGGGCCCAGGTGAGTGGCTGGCCCTCGACAGCAGGAGGGTTCCAGGGGGCCACCCCCTCATCTTCTCTTAAGTCCCTGGCTCTGTTCTGGCCTGAAAGATGAATCTCTTTATGGCTTGTGTGTATAGTAAAGGTACATAAAGTGTTTATACGTGTATTTTGTCGTCACAGTAACTGGAGGGGTGGCTAGTCCATCCGTGCATCCATCCATCACCCATTTATTATTAAGCTCCTGCTTTGAGCCACGGCTGGGCCCGGACACTAAGGAAGAAGATGAGCAGGAGAGGCCCCTGGCCTTCCAGGAGCTCCTCCTCTGAGTGCTTTTCTCCCCTCGGGATTTGAGAGCCTGAGCCCAGTCCCTGCCGTGGAGAGAGGGCCGCCCCACAGGCTGCAGAGATGAGCACTGTCTCCTCTCCCCAGGTCTGGTCTCTGATCCAGCTGGCACGCAGATACCTGCAGAAGGGCTACACCACGCTGCTGTGCCGCGAGGGGGACTTCTACTGCTCCTATTTCCTGTGGTTCGAGAACGAGATGGTGGGTGTGGCCAGCCCGGGGCAGGGCCGTCCCGAAATGCTTGCTTTCCCTGTGACTCTTGGATCCTTTTCTCCTGGATTCTGTTCAGTCTGTGTCTCCAGCTCTTCTTGTCCCTGGTGGAGCTGACAGCTGAGCCCAGCTGGTTGGCACCCAGAACTCAGGTCCCGTTTGCGCTCAGGCCCCTCCACCCCATTCTCTGAAAATCTCATGCCATTGATTAAGGCAGCATCCAGGTGACATGTGAACAGATGTGTGCCCGCGTGAGCAAGGCCGCCCAGCCCGCGCTTCCTCGGTGGTGTTTCAGTGGCATCAGCTGCACTTACAGAGCCCGGCTCCCTGTTCCCATTGTAGAGGCTGATAAACCGAAGCTCAGAGCAGTTAACCAGCCTGCCCAGGGCAAGGCTAGCAGGAAGGCTCAGCTCTCTTGCGTCGGCCGTGTTGGCCAAACCTCACCATTGCTGCAGTATGAGCACGGGTCACGGGAGTTTATTATCTGTGTCCTCCCACCCCCTCGCGCTGTTGCTCTCCCTCACTGTCTCGCTCTGTGTCTCCCCTGTTTCCTCTGCTTTCGTTTCCTTTTTCTCTTCTTGTTTCCTCCTCACTTGTCACCCTTGGCCATCATTCCAGCTCTCTGAGGGCCATTGCTTCTCCCTCCCACATTCCCTTGGCCCCTCGTCCTGTCCTCTCCCCTGCTCGTGCCCTGCCCTCTCTCTGCCCCTGTCAGCGAGCCCTCCTTCCCCCCTTCCTGCACGGCACAGTGCAGCCGTCGGGGTCTCTCACCCTGTTCTCACGGCCTCACATCCGCACAGCCCGTGTGATGGTCGGAGCAGGTGTCACTGACCCCATTTTGCAGATGGAGACGCTGACGCCCTGAGATCAGACACCATGGCCAGGGCCACCGAGGTCCTAGGTGATGATGTCAGAACCCAGGCTCGGCTCTCCTGACCTGCAGGCTCCCATCTTTGCTCTGTGCCTGCCTCAGAAGCGCCCAGGATGTGGGTGTGACCATCACCTTAGCTTCTAGGGAGGGACAGGGCTCCGTGTGTGTGTGTGTGTGTGTGTGTGCGTGTGTGTGTGTGTGTGTGTGTGTGTTTAGCCCCACAGGGCAGTAGGCTGTGGTGCGGGGAGACCCAGGTGTGAAGTCTGGCTGCAACTGGGCCGCCACCAAGTCCTCCTCCTCCCCTGTGCGGCAGGCCCGGTGAGCACAGCGCCGCAGGAGCCCCGTGAGGGCGCCTGGCACACAGTGGGAGCCCAACAGAGCTTGAGTCCCTTCCCCGCCATGTCCTGCCCTGGGAATACCTGTTGCTTTCAGAGAGAGACTTGGCCTTTTGTAACGCTTTGTTCTTCATGACACGTCCCCGGGTCGTCCTCCCTCACGTGTGCCTGTCGCTGACCCAGGTCCACTGGTTGATGGGACTGAGAGCTACCAGGTGCCGGGCACGACACTCGGAACTTTACATCCATGTCTAATGTTCTTTGGGAGTTTATTCTTATTCCTGCTTCACAAGTGAGAAGACAAGGTAAAAAGAAACCAGTGCCTTTTCCCAGCACGAGGCACACGCCAAGCAGGGCTGAGCCCGGCCTCAGACCGAGTGTCTGGTTCAAGCCTGTGCTCTTCTCCCCACACCCACCGCCTCCCCACTCAAGACGCCCTGCCTCCTTCCCCAGGGGTACAAACTCCAGATCATCGAGGTGCCTGTCCTGTCCGATGACTCGGCTCCTGTCGGCATGCTGGGAGGAGACTACTACAGGTGATGCTGATCCAGAGGGCTCTGGGCACAGAGGGGAACAGACGATGGGCGGTCAGTGCCAGTCCCCACAGGGCGTGCAGCCCGTCCTTCAGGAATGTCCCCCTGAGCCCGTCTCCCCTTGTTAGAAGCTCCTCACAGCCAGGCATTCAGTGAGAGGAAGAGAGTGGGGCGCTTGCTGGGGTTCTTCCCGCTGGCACATCGAGGCAGCATTTGCTGGCGTCTCTGCTGGGCTCCTGAAGACCTTCTCTGACGGCTCTGTGTGCCCCATAGATGGGGCCCTGCCATCTAGTGGACCCCATTCCAGGATCAGGAACCCAGAGGGTTGGGCCGTGGCAGCCTGGGGCTGAACCTTGTAAGGTTGGGTCAGCGAGGGGCAGGGAAGGCCTCTCGCCCGGTGCCGGGGCCTAGTGAGGTGACTTTGTACCTGTGCAGTGCCGGGAAGACCCCTTGGCCTGGCTCCCTCCTCAATCCTGTCCCCCTTCCCGCTCCCTCCCCCAGGAAGCTCCTGCGCTACTACAGCAAGGGCCACCCGGCGGAGGCTGTCAGGTGCCGGGAGCTGCTGACCCTCCACCTGTCGGTCATCCCCACGGACGTGCTGGTGCAGCAGGCCGGCGAGCTGGCCCGGCGCCTGGGCGAGGCCTCCCGTGTCCCCCTGCTCTAGGCCAGGGTGGGCTGCCCCCGTGCATCTGCCCGTGCACCCGTTCTCCAGGCCCACCTGGCTTGCAGACATCCCCATGGTGAAGCCTCCTCCTGTGCACGGCAGCCTCCTGAGGGTAGCACAGTCCCCAGGGCGGCCCCAGAGTTTCTTAAAGAAACTCCACTTAGACCAGTCTCCACTCCGGGTGATGAGCAAACCCCCAAGTCCTTCCCTCTGAAGGGAGAGGAGGGCCAGAGGGTTTCTGTGGTCTCTTGAAAACAGCAGTGGCTGTGAGCTTAGACCCAGGACAGCCCCTCTTTCGGATCTGCCTCTCCGTTTACCCCTAGGAGACAAAGGAAGTCCCCACAGCCTGTGGGTGTCTGCTGTTCTCAGAATAGAGAAAGCTTCCCAGGAAGCTGTTTCCCTCCCCAGGTGAAAGGAGCTCTCCTGGCTGGGTTGAACTCCAGCTCTGCCACGCCCCCTCTGCGGCTCTGGGCAAGTTTCCCCACCTCTCAGCCTGTCTCCCCACATTCAGAGTGACGGCACCCGTCTCTCAGGATGGTCATGGGGCTGCCGGCTGTGGCAGCCACTCAATAAATGCTGGTTATGGTTATTGTTACTGTTCAAGCCCCTGGCCCTTCTCGGTGGCCTCTTTGTGCCCTTCTTGGTTCTTGCCTCTTGCCCCAGCCTCGCCGCAGAGATTCGTGTCACTCGGTCCAGTGGATCCCAGGCTTTAAGGTTTTCCAAAGCTTCTCTAGGGGTCCTGGTGTGCCCTGGGTTGAGAGCACTGCCCCAGGGGTACAGCCCTTCCTCTAACCTGAAAGTCCCCCCCAAACGGACACAAGGACAAGAGGCCGTCAGAGCCCTGGGACTTGGGAGCATCCACTGCTCTGGGGCCGAGAGGCCACAGCTGGGACAGAGGGAAGTGAGGAGGCAGAAGTACACAGCGCAGCGAGGCGGTGGGTTTGCGTGTGACACCAGACAGCAGCCAGGCCTTCCGTGCCTTCAGTCTTGAGCTAAAATTCATAAGAGCACACTGATCTTTCCTGTTAAGTGAACAGCTTACTGAGACAGAGATACTGAAGGAGCTAGACCAACACCGCGGGCTGAAGTCCGCAGAAGGTGGCAGTGAGGGACAGAGTCCCGAGGTGACTGGGACTGCCTTTCTCCTTAATATCGTGACTTTATGGACAGGAATTATGACATGATCGGGAAAGTACAGAGGAGCAGAAGGGGAAGACTAAGTGTAGAAGCCCACTGCTGTTTAGGATCCTCACTCCTGTCACCTAGTATTTTCCCTTCACTTTCAGCAGCTGCATGCTGTGACACGTCTAGTTTAACCAGTCCCCCTAGTTTTTCAATATTATAAATAACACTGGAGGGAAGATGCTGACTCGGATTTTAGCAGAGACACACGCGGTGTAAACTTTACGTGGCGTGTGGAGGGGTGTCTGATTCGAGGGTAGAAGTGTCCCCAGAAGTCCCTCTTACCCAGAAGCGACTTTCCACATACTCTTCTAATTTTGAGATGCACTTCTAATAACGGGTTTCTAGATGTCAGAGCAGTACAGAAACTCCCAGCCCCTAGGGTGCTTTTTCCTATACAGGGAATGTCCTAACCAATGGGCAGGGAGCGAAAGAGGCTCCTAATTCAGGACAGGCCAGAGGATAGTAAGCACTAAGCCAAAGATATTTACGATGTGGTCTTTAATCCTTGAGGATTCTTGGAAAATGGGAAACGTTCCAAAACACAGAAGAGAAATGTTCAGGCCTTCAAAAGAAAAAGGCGAACCCCCAAAATCACGAGGACTGAACTGGCCCCCAGACCTTTCCAGCTGTGCGGCAGCCTGAGAAGTGGATGGCGTTTAAGCATTTGGATGGCATTTAAGCAAGGACGTGTGGCTCTCTGGGGGCCCTAGGGGCAGATGCCACCCCCACCCCCACCCCCCCGCCGCAGTGTTGCTGAGGCCCTGGTGTCGGCAGTGCGGAGGGCCTGCCCCAGAGGCCTTCAGGCAGTGGGTCCCTGAGCCTGCTGTGGGCATAGAGCAGTTACCCCCCTACAAGCCGGAGGGACGGGAAGCTGGAGCAGAGTCTGACCCAAGTCCCTCTCTTTACTTGGATTCCCACCCCCAACTCATCCGGGACCTTTAATTCCTTAACCAGAAGCAGGACAGCACAGGGGAGGAGACGGACCTTTGGAACACTCATTAGCACACTCACACACACACGCACATTCTCCGAGCCTCAGTGCCCCTCCTCTGGGGCTTACACGAGGGACTGCACGACCGTGGTCAGCACAGGGCCTGGCACACAGGAGCCCTAGAGAATTAGCGGCACGGTGGTTACTCTCTGGGGGCCTGGAGGTGCAGGACTTCTGCCTGGCTAACAGGCGACCTCCCGCGACTCGGCCGGGTGTGGACGGGGTCAGGCTGGGCTGTGGGCAGCTCAGCCTCCCCTGTTTAGTCGTGGCCCAGGGCCAAGTACGGCAGCTGGGCTGCAGCTCCTCCTCTCTTCCTGCTTTCTCCCTGCTCCTCCCCCTGCCTGGAGAGGCACGAAAAGCTGCTTGCAAGCAAATTCTTGGCCTAGCCCGGGCAGAAATGGCTGCATGTGGCCGAGGGCTCCGCAGGGCCGTGGCTGCCTCTCCCCACCCCGCTTTAAGACGAGCTCACTCCGACGCCAGGGGACGTCTGAAGCCGGAGTACGATGCAGTGGTAATAGGAGCAGGTAAAGTGGGCTGGGCCAGAGCTGAGGGGCTGAAGGGCAGCCCTGCTCAGAAGGCCCTCGCGTCCCTCTACTCTGGCACGAGCTGGCCAGGAGTTGGGTTGAGAGCAGGTGCTGGTGTGGAAAGCCCACCTGTCTGCAAGCAGATGCCGGGGTTCTGGGGTTGGCTTTGCTGTTGACTCACTGTGTGGCCTGGGGCAGATTCTTGCCCTCTCTGGGCTTGAGTCTTCCCATCTAGAATGACCAGGGAGGACTAGGTGAATTCAGGGGTTTCCATGTATCTCCTGTGAAATTAGCTAGTTGCCACCATACTCTTGGAAAGCATATGGTACGTAAGGTTTGGAAGGAAAGAGCCCTGGGACAAGAAGTGTGAAATCCAGCCACCCCAAGTGCCCTGAGTTCTGGTCACCACCCCCTGACCACTGAGACACCCCACCCCCAAGGACACTGCAGTTGCTCCATAAAGGGGAGTTAGGAAAAAATAGAAATGAGTCCCAGAGATTCTCCTGCCTACGCACAGAGGGTGACAGCCCCTGTTGCCTTGCCTGCCTGGGCACGTGGGAGACCTGCTGCAGTGACCCTGCTATGCTTTGCTGAGCCCCAGGCTGCAGGGCACCTGATTCCACTGCGAGTGTGTGAGGCTGCGGGCCAGGACCAGGCTGCCTTTCCTCCGGGCCTTCCACTCACACTCACACAGAGCCCCAGTTTCAGCTTCTGACATTATTTCCAACTGGGTTTATACAGAGCGACCAAGACAGGCCTGGAAGGACATGCTCATCACACAGCTTTAAAGCTGTGTCCCTGTTTGGGCATTTCTTCATTTGTACCCCTACAAAGAGCAGTCGTGTGCTGGTCAATGTTTACTAGTCACCTCTCAAGGGAAAATGTGCGCATGTATATCCATACGTAAGTTTATTATAAATACGGAAGTAAAAGAAGTGTAGCACACAGTTTTGCAGATAAAAAATACAATACTGGGCTTCTCTGGTGGTGCAGTGGTTGAGAGTCTGCCTGCCGATGCAGGGGACACGGGTTCGTGCCCCGGTCTGGGAAGATCCCACATGCCGCGGAGCGGCTGGGCCCGTGAGCCATGGCCGCTGAGCCTGCGCGTCCGGAGCCTGTGCTCCGCAACGGGAGAGGCCACAGCAGTGAGAGGCCCGCGTACCGAAAAAAAAAAAATATATATATATATATATATATATATACAATACTGTAAATTCCAGGTAGCCAATCTGTTCTTACCAAGTACCTGTGACTTCTGCCAAACTCAGTAACCAACCTGTGGTTGCAATTTGACAAATGAAAATAGTTCTGAAAAGAATGTAGTTTGATATTTTTATTTAAACAGCAGAAAGAAAGTGAAACAAAGATTTATGTCTGAACTTCACGCCTTCCTCAACGACGGGAATGACTTTGCTCAATCAGATAATGTTTTTCGAACACTGGAAGAACAGTTCCTCAATTTTTTGCACATTTCACAGTGTAACAGCTATAGACACAAGTTTAATCTACTTTATTAGCAGGTTCTCCATCACTTTCTTAAGTCTAACAACCAAAAACAATAACTCAAGCCCTGGTGTGTAATGTTTGCAGATTTCCATAGTGTGAATACTCCTACTGTGGCCTTTTTCAAAGTTACCAATGTGATGTCACCAAAGGTGGATTTGGGAGAGAGATGCAGCCAAGGATCATCATGTAGCGTGGCCCCTCTGTGGGTCTCTAGAGGTAAATAACCGTGAAAGCAGAGCCAACCGTTAAAGCAAAGTAAAACAGGAAGTGACAAGCTTTGAATATTTATTACCTTGGTTTTTAATATAATTATTTCATTGTAAGTTGATGTAATTTAATTTTTTACCAGGGGCTGCGTTTGACAACTATCTCACCGACTTCCGGGGCTGGGGGACTCCTGCCCCAGCCCCCACTGGCTGGGCTCAGGAAGTGGAAGTGCCTCCCACCTTTCTTGCCCTTGGTGACAGCCCAGCCCTGCTGCCTCTTGGCAGAGAGGTTGATCGTAGGTCCCCAGATAGACACCTGGGTGAATTGCCACAAGTGTGTGAGTCTCAGGCCTGAGTTTTTCTTTGACGTTGCTTCTCTAATTGCTGGTTTGAAGGCATTTCCAGCCTGAGTGAGGAACACAGTGGCATCTTCTAAGATAAAGATTATCTCTGCTCCCTGAAGCCACACTGGGAGTCACCTTAAAAGAGGACCCTGATTTAGTCATTTGACTAACTTTGCCTAAGAATGACCCAAGGAACTAGTTAAAATGCAGTTCCTGGGCCCCTACCTGGTGATTAGGATTCTGAGGAAGTCAGCACATCTAACCAACACTTGGAATGGATCTCATGGGGGCATCTGCAGCCCACACATTCAAGAACCCACGTTCAGGGCAGCTTCTCTCCAGAGCTCCCCCGTGCCTGCTGCATAAGGAACCCTGCAGTCTGGCCTGGAGATGAGCTGAGCCCGAGCCCACAGCTTAAGACTCCTTCAAGGGGAAAGGAGAGGTCACCAGAAGCTGCGGGAAGGCTCAGCCAGGACTGGGGGTAGGGGAGTGGGGGAGGACAGAGGAGCTTGGGCTGTTGGATCCTCAACCTTTGCCCTTTGAGGTCTGTTTGTGCATTTGTGGGCTTACATGTGTTGACTGAACTGGACCTTGCTGCCTGGAAGCTTTCATTAGTTTTCCAAGATTTATAATCAGCACTGATTAAAAGGCAGCTACCTTTTATTGTCTGCTAAGGGACAGGTGCTTTACGTGCATTACCGGTTATCCTCCCTTCAACACTGCAGGTCCGGCAGGCCCTCTGTTTTTACGCGTGAGGAAGACAGCAGAAGCCAGGATGAGCCCAGGACAGTCTGCCTTTAATTTGTCATATGTATTTGAGAGCAGGGCTTTCCAAATTTCAGCTTGCAATCCATCCATTCATGATTCCCTTCCATCATATTTTTGAAACTTTCTTAAGAAAATTATCAAAAACATATTAAAAATAGTACTATATCAATCAGCATTTTTAAATGAAATATAATCAAGTAGATCATCACATGCTTATCACATGATGATTTAATATTAGTTCCTGAAACTTTCGTTTCTGTGAAATACATTTATGTGTGTGGGGGGGTGTCAGGTCACAGAGTAAAATGCGTTTCTTCCTCAGATCACGGCCAAAGAGTTTAAAAAACTCCGTTTCAGAGATTCCTTTAATGGATGATAAATTGGCTCAATGACCTAGAAAATTCTGGCAGGTCTCTATGTGGAAAATGTAAAACAAAACCAACTCAGCCGTGAGAAATCCATCATGTGGGGTCATTGCTGCCTCCTGTTTGTGGATGTTTGTCAGTTTAATGGCCGAGCCTTTTATTAGAGTCAACGCTGGGTTCAGGTTGGCGCTCAGAGAACACAGTTACCTTCTGGCATCTTTGAAGACTCAGAGTGACTTCCCACCACCAAAGAGAAGCATGTGCCGTGTGTCCCAGGGGAGGCCTGGCCCCCCTCCCTGAAAGCAACCAGGGCCTGTTCTCCACCCATCGAGGACTTCTCCAGCTGCTGCATTTTATTCTGAGACTAAGGAAAGGGGAGGCCCCAACCCCAGGGCACCATGTGCTCGGCCTGTGGGTCTGAGACCACCTGCATCAGAATGACCAGGGAGCTTCTGTGAAGTACATCCTGGTCCACGGCCCCAACCTGCTGAGTAGATTCTGGGGAGGGGTTGGGGAATCGGTGTTTACTCGAGTTCTCACGTGATCCTGGAGCTTCTCAGGGCTGGAGCGGCACTTGCTAGCTTGGTGTGCTAGCTTGCTAGCTTGGAGGCACTTGCACTTGGGCTTGGTGTGGAACATCGGATCCCAAGGCAACTTTCAGGGCTCCTATCCCAGGGGCAGCCTGCCTAAAATTTTTGGAAAGAAACTCTATAATAGACCAATCTGCCCCGTCAGCTGGCACCCCCGAAGCGCGCTGAGCTACTCTAGCGCACGTCAGAGCCGTGTGTGTTTCATTCATTTTGAGCTGTTCCTGTTTTATTTGGGGAACGCTGGGAATTGACAAAGACGCCCCTTCTGGGGCACTGTTGTGAGCCACGCTTGGGCACAACAAGCCATGCCTGGCAGCAACTGTCCACAGGACCAGCGCTCACCCGGACGGCTGGTGATTCCATGCCAGGCAGGGACGTCTGGCATCATCGTACAGCCTCGCCTCCCTCTCTTCCCTGCTAAGTCAACTGTCACACTCCCTCTGACAGTCACCCACTCGTCCCCAAGTGCCAGAAGACCAGCAATGCGAGGCTTCGTGGGATAATTTTCAACTAATGACTGTGGATTTCTCCTTGTCCCCACTCCAGCATGAGCCACTGGCCAAGCCAGGGTGACGGGACTTTTTTCAGTTCAGGGCAAGAACCGGGGTTTTCTGACTCCCCAAAGACTGGTGTCTTACAGCATTGAGCTAGATGCTGTTCCAACATCGAGGTACAGGTGAGGGGGTCCCCCAAGTTCTGCTACCTCTCCAGGATCTTCATGGGCATGGGGACAGGGGTGGGTGGCCACACTCCTCAAGGAATGTGTCTGTCTGCCCACTGACCACTGTCGCTTTCCTCCCCCCTCCTCCTTCTCGTTGCAGGACACAACGGGCTGGTGGCTGTGAGTCCCTCCCGCTCTGCCCCTCTTCATTGGTCCCTGGGTGTGTGGCCCTCAGCAGGAGTGTAAGGAAGCCAGAGGATGAATGCCGAGGGGGAGAAGGAAAGGCCGGCTAGTCCTCGCGCCCTGGTGCTGACCAGCGGCTGGCTCGAATGGACATCTGCAGTTGCTAAGGAGGATATCAGGGGCTCCCTTGTTCTCCTCTCCTTAATGCTCATAGGTTTCCCCCATGACCTTTCAAAAGCAAGGTGATAAATAGCTGGGAAAGTGTGTAATGGGCATACCCTGGGAGGCAGGTTGGAGCTTGCAGGGTCAGGTAACTGGGGCTGGGGGGCCTTTGACTCCAGATAGTGGGCTGTCCTTGTGTACAGACCCCATGTTCCCCAGCTAGGTTTAGGCCAGGTACCAACCCGGGGAACACAGCAGCTATACACAGTCCAAAGTGCGCCCTGGAGACAGCGAGGAAGCCGACCTAGCAGAGGAAGCGGGGTCCTGCCCCAGCACAGGTGGCTTCTGGGTCCCAAGCTGAGGCAGGCCAGGGTTACCCTAAGGCTGTGCTTCTCAGACCAGAGTCCACGTACCCCTAGGAGACCACAGTGTGTGCTACTGGGCTTCAGGCCACAAGCCTAACATGCTCTAGAATATCAATGCAGGGGGCTCAGCAACATGGAGAGCCAGGAGACCTGTGTTCAATCTTAAGACTTTTCCTGACACAGCAGTTTTACTTGAACATTTCACAGGGGACATTATTTAACTCAACCGATCAGTAATTTAAAACATTGATTTTGTATTAATACCAACGTGGGTTTGTCCCCAGCTCTGCCACTTTCCATTTGCAAAGGTTAAGGCGAGTCAGTTTGTCTCTCTGAGCCATGGTAAAATGAGAATTAAAATGCCCACCCTCACCGAATTGAGGTGAAGGGAATAGATGATGTGCCCCAAGGACCCAGCTCGTAAAGCCTTACACAAATGGTGAGCATGGGGACAGCATGGGGCGTCCCAGGATAAGAGGTACAGGAGGAACTTAACTCTAGGACACGCACTTCGGTTGACTGATTTGGGGAGAGCCTAAGGAAGTAGGGGTCGGCTCTAGATTGGATACTGTCAGAGTGGGGGCAGCCCTGTGAGCGGGCATCTCAGTAACCGTGTGCGCGGAGAAGGGAGACTAGGGTGAGGAGAGCGGTCACTGTGCACACGTAGCATCACTCGTCTTGGCCGAGAGAGATGGTATTGTGGTGGCCCAGTAGACCCTGTCTCGTTTGTGCTTAGACACAATTGTGAAGTGGGCTTGCTCTGTCCCATTTTGTCGTGGTCAAGATTATCCCTGTCTGCGGTCATCATTATGAGATTGTTCATGTCTAGTGGGAGAAACAGGGCTTACCTCTGAGGGCCAGGCCACCTTCTGAATGTCATGTTGGGCTGCTCTTTTCTCCTTTCTCGTTAGGATGTGTCAGGAGTGTAGATTCTGGGTCCAGACCACCCGGGTTCAGTTCCTGACACCTCTACTCATCTGTTCTGTGATCCTGAGCTATTAGCCTCACTGAGCCTCGGTTTCCTTCTCCGTGAAATGGGGAGAATCACGGTGCCTACCTCTAGGGTGGATTATACGAGATGATGCTCGCACGGTGTCTGGCACATTGTAGTAGCCAAGCGAACTTTTCAAAAAGTCTGCCTTCAGAGCTACACCATCCCTGCTGTCACCTTGGGGGTGGTAGCTGCAGTGGTGTGAGGACCAGCATTTTAGGTCTGTAGACTCAGGACTAGTTCGGTTCAACAAATATTTATTGATTTTCCACTAAGTGCTAGAGAAAAGTTAATCCCCCCCCCGCATCATTTGTTCCCCAAAATAAGGCTGTGCTATAATCATGGCTTCACTGATTGAACACGTCCCATGTGCCAGGGACCCTGTGTAAGCCCCTTCTAGGGACCAGCTCAGAGAATTCTCACAGTGACCCCGTGAAGCGGTCAAAGTGGGTGTTATTATCATCAGCCCCATTTTTGCACATGAGGAAACTGAGGCTGGATGGATTAGGTACTGAGGCCGCCCCAGCAGAAAAGAGAAAGAGGAGTGGAACCTGGGCGGTCGGGCTCAGCACTCACAAGGCAAGCTCACCGTGCTGCCTGCCTCAGGCCAGTGAGGAGAGCGAGGCTTGCCACCCCACCTCCCCAGGAGATGAAGAGTTCACAGAGGCACTGGACCCTGCAGGAGGGAAGGTCACCTCGGGCTGGGAAGTGGAGGGGCAGGACCAATCATGTCAGGTCTTAGAGAACATCTCGGGGGGGAGTGAACATTCACGGGTGGCAGGGGGAAGGGCATCTCAGAGGCAGGGACAGCTTGAGCCAGCCCTGTGGTGAGGACCCTGAGGGTGCGGGTCAGCCCCCAGGGGTAAAGGGAGGGCCCTGTGTGCCCCGCCTCAGGCGGCATACCTGCAGAGACTGGGGGTGAACACGGCAGTCTTCGAGAGACGCCACGTGATCGGGGGTGCAGCTGTCACAGAGGAAATAATCCCAGGTGAGCCAAAGAGGTGGGTGAGGGGCATGGGGGGTGACCACTGGTGACCCCTGGTTACTGTCTTCATCCGATTCATTTTCAGGGTTTAAGTTCTCCCGAGCATCCTACCTCCTCAGCCTGCTCCGACCGCAGATTTACACCGACCTGGAGCTGAAGGTAGAGCGTGTGTGTGTGTGTGTGTGTCCACCTGCTCCATGGCTTGGGGGCTGGGGAAGTGGGCAGTTGCTATTCTTCCCTCCGAGGGTGTGTCTATCTCCCATGGTCTCCGTAGTGCCTGCCCACAAATGGGCTTTGTCTGGCCCACCCAGTGTCTTAAAGATCAGGAAATTTCATACACAATCAAACCTCTCGAAGAACAGGCTTTGTCAACATCAGGCCCATATTCCTCCGTGCTGTACCGGCTGGCCCTTTACGTGGATTCAGTCCCAGCTCTGCTTTGTCACATCACTTCCTGGGGTCTGTCCAGCCCCCATAGGAAACCTGCTAGGACCCTTGGGCATCTGAGTTTGCAAAGCTGCCTTAGGACCTGAGCTGATTTCTGCCCTCATTACACATGAGAGCCTGTCACCGTCCTCGGCAGCTTGAGCAGGAAGTCGGACTCGGGGACTTTCACCTCTCTGGGCTCCTGGGCCATTTTGAGGGCATCCTGAGAACTCACAGTCTGCCTCTGTCGACTCCTCGTAGCCTCACCTTGGTCCACAGTCTCGTCCCCCGCCCCTTCAGATTCCTTCACCCCCTCACTGCCTCTTTGACAAACTTGGTCATGCATTCCAGGAGCCCACTTAGCTTACCTGCTTGGCGCCTCTGTCGCCCACCCCTTGGAGAGAGGTCCCCTGCGCCGTCTGATTACGACGCTGACGGCACTTCAGCACCAGCTTTGCCCTAAATCTTAAATTAATAAGACATTAATCCGCTGACACCCATTAAATAAAGTATTCTTTGTACCCCTAAGAGAGACACAGAGAGAGAGCACACACCTGTCACCAGCCAGGACTGGATGAAACCCTGCCAAGGCCTGGGAATGGGTCTGTGGACTTCAGTCCAAACCAGACTCTAGGTGAAGGCAATTTTCTGACACACCAATTATGCAGAGTGGCAAGTGTGAGGGGAGGGGTGGGGGTAGACCCTCCTTTTAAAAATCTAACTTATGAAAGCTGAGGATCACAGAACAGAAATTTTCACATAATTATTCTCTTTATTTATTTTTTCTTTTTAAAATAATTTCCTGGGATTTCTCTTAATTTATTTTTTTGGCTGCATTGGGTTTTCATTGCTGCGAGTGGGCTTTCTCTGGTTGAGGCGAGCGGGGGCTACTCTTGGTTGCGGTGCGCAGGCTTCTCATTGCAGTGGCTTCTCTTGTTGCGGAGCACGGGCTCTAGGCACGCAGGCTTCAGTAGTTGTGGCTCGCGGGCTCTAGAGCACAGGCTCAATAGTTGTGGCACATGGGCTTAGTTGCCCTGCGGCATGTGGGATCTTCCCGGACCAGGGCTCAAACCCATGTCGCCTGCATTGGCAGGCAGATTCTTAACCACCGCGCCACCAGGGAAGTCCGTTCTCTTTATTTTTTAAAAAAAGTTACTCATTTGAAAATGGTATTCTCATAGGGTTCCTTTAACTAGCAGCTCCCAAGTGAATTGAGTATATCCTTTGATCTCTGATCTTGGGCTGCATTAATAGGAGAATGGTGCTCAGATCAAGGTGGGAAGCAGTCCTGCTGCGTGATGCACGGAACTAATCCCATCCGGAGTGCGCGGTACCTTATTTTAACAGGACGTTGACAACTCAGAAGATACCTATAGGAGGGCAACTGCTCCTCTTTCTAGGAATATTCTGTTTCCAAAACAATAATAAAGAGCATTTATTTTACCAGTGTCACATCGTGGGCTACGAGCTTTCATGCTCTGTCAATTTGTCCTCGTCTGTGAGACGAGAGCAGGTAGTGTCCCCATTTTATGATGAGGGAACCGAGATTCAGGGGGGTTAAGTTCGCACACTAGGAAGTGACCAAGAACTTGAGCCAGGTCTAACTGACTCCTCCTCGTTCTGTGAGGTGCCGCCGCCATGGGCACCTTGATAGCCACCCAGCTCAGCCTCGTGCACCTCCAGGCACTTTGCCGATGACAGTGGGCCAGGTCACAGACATAAGCTCTTCCAGCAGCTCCGGCCTCGGTAGAGCACGGGACTGAGATTGCAGACTTTGGAACCTAACTGGTCAGTTTTGAATCCCTGCTCTGCTGTTACCAGCTGTATGACTTGGGCTGGTGGTGCCTCATCTTCCTCATCTGTAAGATGGAGATGTAATAGTACTTGCCTCATAAGGCTATTGTAGTGGTTGGTGTTTGCTAATCATTAGTACAGTGCCTGGGGCATGGTCGGTGCTCGACAACTGTCAGCTAGTATTACTGGGTTGGCCAAAAAGTTCATTCGATTTTTCCATGTTACAGAAAAATCCGAGCGGACTTTTTGGCCAACCCAATATTATGCCCATTCGTCAGTTGAGAAAACTGAGGCTCCAGAAGGACCTGTGGCCTGCTACTTCCTATCAGACCTTCCCACTGTGGGCCTGTGCCCGATTAGACTGAGCTCTACTTGAGCCAGAGGATGACTCCGCCAACCTGCTTGAGGCCTCACTGGGCCTGTTTTCCAAGTCTCAGTTTCCCCAGCTGTCGATGAGATCATCTCGCAGTTCTATCCACCTGGATAGTAAGCTTGCTTTTACAGTGGCCCCACAGTGAGTCGTGGGATCCAGACAAGGAGGGCAGAGCTTTTGCCCTGGGTGTATGTGGCAGAGGGGAGGTGGTGTCTTTCATCCTGTATCAGCCAGCAGCTGCCTTCCCCAGCTCTCCCTGGACCAGCCTTGACCTCATTCAAGTGGCACCCCCTTGTCCTCCCTCCCACCTGCACTCACCTTCTGGCTCCCAACCCCATCCCTTTGCTCCTGCTTTCCTCGGAAATCTCTCTAAGGCAGGGCTCTCAAACTCTCAGGTCCCTGAGAACAATCTGGGTAACTGGTGGGAAAGTGGTTCTTGCTCAGAGGAACGAAGGGTGATCCTGTGGGACTGTGGTGGGCCCAGGAGCCAATGATTCTGAAGTAGGAGGACCCCAGAGCACAACTCTGAGAACCACACCCCTTAACTCTCCCATTTCTCTGCTCCCTAATGCACGGCTTGTCCCTTCCCAGCAATTTCCAGCCAGGACGGCTGTACATGCTGAGAAATCCCATGGGTAAATCAGAAGCATTTTGTTTTTTACAAGAGGGAAACTGCGTGATCTGAGCAAATCTAATGGGGATAATATAACGGTGGTTTAACAGCCCCTTCTTATTCTGACACCACATCATCAAAACCATCAAGAATAACAACGGCTCCCTTTATGAGAGAAAGTCCTGGAATCAGATAAATACATTAATCCTGTTCAATTATCGAGACTTGAAACAACCCTTGGGATCCTCTTGGGTCCCTTTTTTGGTGAGGGGAGGTTATTGATTCATTCATTCAGCAAATGCTTCTGAGCACTTGCCCTGTGCCAGGCCCTGGGAGAGGCATGTGGGGAGACAGCGGCGAGGGAAGGGGGCAAGGCTTCTGCTCTTAGTGAGAGGACCTCAGGGAGAGGTAAGTGCCACCTAAAGAAAGGAAAATAAAGTAATGTGACAGTGAGGAACTGGAGGCCCAGCCTGGACTGGTGACCAGGAAAACCTCCCTGAAGGGGTGACGTTTGAGCTAGCATTCAAATGCCAAGAAGTCACCAGCCCTGTGAACATCTGAGCAGAAAGCGTTGCAGTCAGAGGGAAGTGAAGGTGGACAGGCCCAAGGGGAGGGAAGGTCATGTGGCCGGAGCAGACAGTGCCCGGCCGAGAGGCAGCAGGTGGTGTGAGAGAGGGCCAGGGGCCAGAGGAGACAGGCCTCGCGTGCTGTACGCAAGGGCCTGCGCTTTATCCTGAGCTCCGGGGGCAGCAGAGGTGTTAAATCGACAAGTGGAGTGATGGGATTTATGACCTTATGAAAGGTCATACCACCTGCTGGATGGTGTGGATTGCGGTGGAAGCAGCCATGGTCGCAGGGTGGCGGCTCAGGCTGAGTCAGGGCGGGGACATGTGGACCAGGTCTGGAGGCTGAGCTGTGAGACTTGGTGATGGATGTGATGCCAAGGGTGAGAGACACAGAGGAACTAGGGATGCCACCTGGGTGGGAAAGAGTTCACTGTATCAGGAGGAACCAAGCTGGAGGTTCCTCCAGTTTGGAATCAAAGGCATTCCCCATCTTAGTGTTAGAAAGGGTCCTGCGGGTCTCCCAGCCTGCCCCTACCAACGCTCAGACTCACCTCCACAGAACCCTCAACCGTGGAGACCCTGCCATCTGGAACACCCGTGGTTTGGGGAAACTTCTGCTGTAATTATTGGAAAAATCTCTTTTGGTTTCCTCATGTTTTCCTAAAACTTCTGCTCACAGATCTCATTTCGGGGGCAGGGGATGGGGGTGGGGAGATTGCTACTCAGGTGACATTTGAGCAAAGACCTGAAAGAGGTGAGGGAGCAGACCAAGTATCTGGGGGAAGAAGTCCCTAAACGCCAAGTTCGTCAAGTTGCACATTAAATACGTACAGCTCTTTGTACGTCGATTATACTTCAATAAAGTGGTTTAAGAAGAAAGAAGTCTCCAGCGGGAGCAGGAAGTCTTATTGGTGGAGGCAGCACAGGCCCTTTTTGTTTTATCTCCACCTTCTTTGAAGAAGTAAGTGTACTCTTGGAAAGTTCTGTGTGCTAGTCAAATATTTGTAAATCAAATCATATTCTCAATGCATCAAGGGAACTTCCATTTAAAGTGACCCTGGAGTAAATGAGCCTGCAAAGTAAATAAGTTGTTTCTGATGTGAACGATTTATCCACCTTGTAAATATGGATTTTCACATGACTGTGGCTTTATTGTGTCTTTCTCAGTTTTAGTTATTATTTCTGAGAGGGGGGCATTTAAAGACTAACACTGAGAGCCAGGGCTTTGGAGTCACAGGGGTGTGGTTTCGAAACCAGGATCCACCTCCCCATGTGACCTTGGACAAGTTATTTCACTTCTCTGAGCCTCTGCTGTGGCATTTGTACAATGAGGATGATATACTTACAGAGCTGTTGTGACGTAACCATCGTAAACCCTAGTACAGTCCCTGGCACTGGGTGGCGTGGCGTGGTATGGCATGGTCTGCCATAGGGTGCCTGGGCAAGAGGGCTTTTTATACACCTGTATCAAAATTAGGAACCAGGACCACAGGCCTTGGGAACCTGCATGCAGGTACCTAAGCGGTCACACAAACACAATCAGAGAAGGGTCATGGGCAGATCCCCTCAAATGTTACCTGTGCTGTCTGTGTTCTGCAGAAACACGGGCTGAGGCTTCATCTTCGAAACCCCCGCTCATTCACACCTATGCTGGAAGAGGGCACAGCCGGCAAGGTGCCCAGGTCCCTTCTGCTGGGCACAGACATGGCAGAAAACCAGAAGCAGATCGCCCAATTCTCACGGAAGGATGCCCAGGTAGGGAAGGTGACCAGAGACTGATCTCCTCCATCTCAGCCTGGTGGCCGCTCTTGGAAAAAAATGGGCTTGGTTGGACTTGTCCTACAGCAGGTTGTCAAAGGCCACAAGGGTGTGGCCACTTCATCCGCCCTAGGAAGGCTCCAGTATGTGCCAGCCTTTGATCTTGGGCACTGCAAAGAGAAGGGGTGGAGGACAGTTGGTTAAGACCAGTGAACACTGGAGACCCTCAAACCTGTGTGTGTTCAGCATGAGGCCGCTGTTCAGGTGGCCTCTGCCTGAATTTCAAAAGGGAGTCCACTGATATGTCCTTATGCTCTAAGTGCTTTCTAGCTCCCCTGCTTTCAGACAGAATTCCAGGTGGTCATCAATATTAAAGCACATGAAGGCCAGAAAGAAGAAGGGGAGATCAGAGACAGTTAAGGATAGAACACACTGGATCAGGAATTTAGGACAAGAGCATCGTAATAAATATTCATTTATTTTGGCATCATTCCCTGGCAGCCCGAGGCAAGAATGTGTCCATGATGGCGAGCAGGTCTGGTGAAGGGGAGCACACACATCTGACGGAGAAGGCACATTTCTTTTCCTAGGATTGCACCGTGAGGAATTGGCTGGGTAGCTTTGTCTAGATGAGTCGTTGAATGTAACGGGCCCGGTGTGATTGGTTTTACAGACATAAAAAGATTCTTTGAATGGCCGTTTTTTGTACCAAGCCTAGATACAAGCTGAAGGCACAGCATTAGCTCATATCTTGGTGGAAACATTTTTATAAGAAGAACCTGGGTTAACCAATCCGTGCGTGTTGCTTTTTGTTGTGTTAATCTAGTATTGGGTAAAACCAAGAAAACCACAGACACAGCATCTCTCTTCAGCCAGTGGTTTCCAAACACTGGCTGATGATCAAGTCAACCAAAAAAAAGTGCTTTCCAAGTGATTCTTTTGCGCAGTGAGTTGGGGTCCGCGGCCTACACCCTCTGCTCCAAGCCCTGCTCGTCTCAGATGCACTAGAGAGGATTCAGGACAAGGCCAGTTCCCTGGGCCTAGAGAGCAGTGGCCTTGGCCGTGTGTGGCCGGGGCCCTGTGAGCTGGTGACCACAGGAGCGGGAGGCAGAGGCCACATCCCACTGTGGAAAGTAAGGAGCTGAATTCTGGTTTTGTCTTTGCACATTGTCACATTAAAGACCTGCTGCAGAGAAAGCCGTTTCCCTTCATTTTAATCAAGATTCTCCAGTGTACTTCAACACAGAGCTTTTCTTTATGTAAGAGTCGTTAAAGTTCCATGGGTATATCCATGAGTCTAGATGAACCAAAAATTAAAAGCTCTCGGCTGAGAATTAAGATAGGGCCTCGGGTACCACGGGTGCCCATCCTTGCTCCTGTCGCCCATCCAGGGAAGGGGGTGTGGGGGTCATAACCAGGCTGTCGAAGTGGATTCTGTTGCGGGAGGTTGTGGGGTGAAGGGATGCAAGCTTCTGTCCCAGCTGATGACAAGAGGATGCGGGAGATTTGCAGCCCAGGAAGGAGCAGTCAGCATGCTGGAATACAGGCAGAGAGATCTTACTTTTATCAGTAAGATATAGAAAGACAGGACAGAGAGGAGAAACTTTTCAGTGGTTTTTGGTTTATCACAGAGACCACTTCCTAGGATACTTGAGGATTCCGTGGCTGATGACTGGTCTTGGCCTACATCAACCCCCTTGTCCCTGCCACTACATGGTGACCCTCCTACTACCCAGGCTCTCTCTGACCTCACCTAGTGTTGACATCAGCACACAGACCTAGAACTGGGGGTAACTCAGCACAGCCAGGCTGAGCCACACTGGGCGTGAGGCCTGAGGAATTGAGCCTCAGCTGGGGGGCAGCAGGCCACATGGGGCAGCTGGAGGGCCAAGCATGGGGACAGCGTCTTTGTGGGGTTCTAGGCAATGGGGCCTTGACTCAGAGCTCTGTTCCAGGCCTTTCCCAAATATGAGGCCTTCATGAATCGCTTGGCGTTAGCCATTGACCCTCTGCTGGATGCAGCCCCGGTGGACATGGAGGCCTTCCAGCGGGGCTCCCTGCTGCAGAGGCTCAAGTCGCTCTCCACCCTCAAGCCCCTGTTGCAGGCGGGTAAGTCCAAGGGCAGGCATCTGGGCCTGATGAGCACCTTCATGTGATTGAGCCCATCTTCTCCACAATTGGACATAAGCCTGAACCTCCAAGGCAGCCTGCCAGCTGCCATCGATTAATAGGGGCCACCTGGAGCACTTGAAGTGGCAAAGGTTTAGGATGGCGTGCTCAAAATAGAGCCCGAGCCAAAGGCTTACGTGCAAGTAGTTCATTTTGAAGGGGGATCCCAAGGAAAGGAGGAGAAACGGGAAAGAGGGAGAGTCGATAGCAGGGTGCATTACTGAGCTGGCCACCACTGTGGCTGGGGAGGTCCTTCCCTCTGAGAAGCCTTAGGAAATGCACATGAGGACATGCCCAGGAGGAGAAAGGGGACACATTTACTCATTGGGTTCTGTCCTCCAGTGGTCAGAGGTTGCCCCCTGGGGTATTAACTCCCACATGAGGCATTAACTTCTGGGTTGTGCATCCATGGGTACCAAGTGGGTTCCCGTAGGTGTCCTGTCGTGGTGCCAGAGAAGCCCCAGGGAAGAAATGAAGAGGCACATCTTCAGGTCTGAGGTGGGATGCTGTCAGGTTGCACTGTGTGAAGCTGACCAGAGCCTGCACGGAGCTCGTCACCATAGGCATGGCTGGAATAAGAGATGGGGCCCAAGAGAGTTTGAAAAGATGCCCCCATACAAGAAGGATGCTAGATTATTGGGCTCAGCAAGAAAAAAGTCTGTGATGAATTAGTGATGTCTGCTGTGGGTATGAGAATGGAAGTTTCACCAAGCCTACTATTATTTCCTACCACTCCTCTAGGGGACAAAAATCAGTTTAGCTTCTATATTCTAGAAAAATACTGCAACAGTTAGCTGTGGTCACAAAATTGCTGCATAACAGACTACAAAATTCCAGTGGCATATAAAAATAAACATCTATTTCTCAAGTGTCTACATGGTTCAGCTGATCCCAGCTGGGCCGAGCTGATCTGGTCTGGTCTCACGCATGTGGCTGTGGCTGGGGCAGCTCTGCTCCAGGTGTCTCTAATCCTCTTCTTGTAAGCCACAGGTTAGTCCAGGAGTGGCCTTCTTATGTCAATGACAGAAGCACAGAGGGCAAGCCCCAATGTGCAGGCCAGTTCCAAGCCTCTGACTGCATCCCATCAGTAAACATTCCACTGGCCAAGCAAATCATTTGAGTCCAGAATCAAGGGGCGGGGCGGTCAACTCAGCTAGGGAGGGAAGCAGTGCAGAGCTACATGGCAAAGTGTGTGGACACGGGGAGGGGTGACGGGTCAGAGCCAGTAGAATCTACCACAGATGCCAGAAGTAGTCATCGCCTCCCAGATTACCAGTCCAAGGAGAGTCATACAATAAACATTCATGTAGTAAATATTTATTGAGCATCTGCTATGTGCCAGGCACCAAGCTGGGCACTGGGACTGCAATGCCTAGGGTTCATGACCTCTGCCTTCAAGGTCCTAGTGCCCAGTTACTCTCGGAGATAGTTTGAATCAGTATCAGAGGAATGGATTAGCCATGCTGCTGCCTCCCAGGGCACGGCCTTACAGAACTCAAAGTGGGGGAATAAGATACAAATTAAAAATTGCCCCAAAATAATTCTAACAGGTAAAATGTATTAAGTGCCTATGGAAATGCTTTAGAAATGCTCTACATACCTCGTTTAATCCTCACAATAGCTCTTAGGGGTGCAGAATATTTTGTGCTCCCATTTTACAGGTAAAGAAACAGGTGCAGAGACATTACGGATCAGAGTGTTCCCTTCTTGCCTGTCTCAGTTCACATTTTATGGATCTCCTCCTTTAGGTCGCATCCTGGGAGCCCAGCTGCCCCAGTATTACCAGGTCCTCACAGCTCCAGCTGTCAAGGTGAGGGGCTCCCCAGCCTCAGGCTGGACCTTGCAGTGAGGGGGCCTCTGCTCCCGAGGTAAGCCCTTCTCCTGGCTGTCTTGCCGTCCCAGGTGCTGGATCAGTGGTTTGAGTCTGAGCCTCTAAAAGCTACTCTAGCAACGGATTCTGTGATTGGAGCCATGACAAGTCCCTACATTCCGGGGAGTGGGTGAGTGTGGCAGGTGAGGTGGGGCAGCAGCAGTGGAGCCGATCCCCCCTCGAGAGCGTTAACTCCCGTTCCCTGAGCTCACCCAGTGAGCCAGGCAGGAGGAAGCACTTCACACAGGATTCATTTAAGCCTCAAAGCAACACCTGAGAGCCGTGGTTCAGAGAAGGGAAGTATCCCTCCCAAAGTCACACAGCTAGTAAGTGGCAGAGCTGATTTCTAGCCCAAATTGTCTGACCTGCCCCCAACCCCACCCTGGGTCTTCCTTCTTAGCCACTACTCCCTACTGCTTCAGTAGAAACACCTCTGTCCTGCTTCCTGTGATATCTCAACATGAGCATCTTCTTCCCTATCATCTATCTATCTATCTACCTGTCTACCTACCTATCTACCTGTCTACCTACCTATCTATCTACCTATCTACCTATCTATCATCTCTTCCCTTCCCACAAATCCCCGTTGCCTGTCTCTCTCCCGCAGATCCTTTCCCTGGCTTCCAGGACTCACACACACACAGATACCTTCACATGGATGGGAAGCTGCCTTTCCCCTTGTGAGCGGGAGGTGTGCTGACAGCCTCATCCGAGAGGGGGCAGTCAGACACAGTGAAGTGTGTAGCTGTGGTATGATTTAATGAGCCCCTGTAGGAGCAGGAATGGAGGGGTGCGTGTGTGTGTTGTGTGTGTGTGTGTTGTTTGTGTGCGTTGTGTGTTGTGTGTGTGTGTTTTGTGTGTGTGTGTTGTGTGTGTGTGTTTTGTGTGTGTGTGGTGTGTGTGTGTGTTTGTGTGTGTGTGTTGTTTGTGTGTGTTGTGTGTGTGTGTTGTTTGTGTGCGTTGTGTGTGTGTTTTGTGTGCGTGTGTGTGTGTTGTTTGTGTGTGTTTTTTTGTGTGTTGTGTGTGTTGTTTGTGTGCATTGTGTGTTGTGCGTGTGTGTATTGTGTGTGTGTGTTTTGTGTGCGTGTGTGTGTGTTGTGTGTGTGTTGTGTGTGTGTGTTGTGTGTGTGTTGTTTGTGTGCGTTGTGTGTTGTGTGTGTGTGTGTGTGTGTGTGTGTGTGTGTGTTGGGATAGAGGATGCTGCCAAGTCTTGGGCCATTTCCAGTGCACCAGAAGATGCAGCAGGAAGCTCTCTCTCGAGGGATAAGAGCGCTTGGTAGTGCTTTTCCAGCACACACTGAGGCGGCCCCGAATCCCCAGGGCCATGGAGAAGTGGGAGCTGGCAGCAGTTGCAACATCTTGGCCAAGATCAACCAGCCGATTTGGATTTGCCAGCTGGGGCCTCTGGTCCTTTTCTCTGTGGGTGTTCAGGAGGCTTAGCTACTGCCCAGTTTGTGAAATGGGCCTTTAAGTCATTTGTTTTTTCATTAATTCTTTCAATAAATATCGATGGAGCACTTGCCTGGGGACCAGGTCCGGGGACACGGTAGTGAATGGGGTTGAAATCCTAGTGGGGGAGGTAGACACAGAGCAAGGAGTGGAATGGAGAGCTGTGGGCACTGTGATGGTGGGGCAACGTGGTCCAGGCTCAGAGAAGCCCCCCATGAGACAGAGATGTTTCATCTGGGACTCTAAGGACAGGAGGAATTAGCCAAATAAAAGAAGAGGGAGGAAGGGGCTTCTAGACTCTGGAACAGCACGTGCAAACGTAGGAGCTGCACGTGGATCATGTGATCTATTCAAGGCACTGAGAGTTGGCTTAACAGGAGTGCGGGGGGTGGGGGGAGTGTAGGGAGGGACGAGGCTGACGAGCAGGCAGGAGCCCTGAAGGCCGGTTTTGGAGACTGGCCATCGTCCTCAGAGCACCGACAAGCCAGTGAAGGCTTGAAAAGAGCTGAGTGACAGGAGCATAGCTGAGTTTTGAGACTGGGCTCCAGGTTCTACGTGGAGAAAGGTCTACAGGGAAGAACGAGTGGGAGAAGTGGATCCGATTAGGAGGACGTTACTGCAGCAACTTAAGAAAGAGAAGAGAATGGCCTGGACCAGGGAGGAAGCAGCAGGGAGTGGGGCCTTGGAAAGTTCTTTGGGGGGCACTCGACGATGTAGGTGGTGAGGGCCTAGTAGGAGGCAAGACTGACACCCAGTTTTCTGTTGGAAATTGAAGGTGCCATTCACTGGGATGGAGAATCAGGCTGGGGAGTGGGGACAAGGGGATGGGTTTAAGATGCCTGCCCAAAGCCATGCCAGTGGAGATATCTGTGGGTAGCTGGGCATACAGGCTGGCACTCAGGAGAGAGCTGGAGAGGCAGGTTTGGGCATCGCTGCCACATTGTTGGAACCAAAGCTCTGCCCGCAGATGTTCACAGGGGGAGAGGATGCAGAATGGGAAGCGAAGGGCCCTTGCAAGAGTCTCGGGCTCATTTAAAGGATAGTCGGACAGGGCTGGATAGGGGCAGGGAGGGGCTGAAGATACAGGACGGGAAGGACTCTGCACCTAGAACTCTGAGGAGATTAAACCCCACCTCCAGCCACTGATTCTGATTCTCTGTCCTCAGGTATGTGTTACTCCATCACATGATGGGGGGTCTGGAGGGGATGCGGGGGGCCTGGGGCTACGTCCAGGGTGGCATGGGTGCCCTCTCCGACGCCATCGCAAGCTCAGCCACCGCACACGGAGCAAGTATCTTCACTGAAAAGGTGAACAGCCCCTCTACCCCACCCCAATTTTTGGCAAGGATCTTAGAATAGAACAAAGTATCGGATTTGGAGGGTCCCTCATTTTACTGATGGACAAGGCCTGGCTCAGGATCGAGGAGCTCGGGCTCTGCAGCCTGTACTGCTGTGAACCAGGTCCCAGTTCTTCTGCCTACCCCATTTGAATTCACAGCCACTAGCCCACATTTGGGCTGAGCCTTTGCATTGGAGGGGTGGGCTAACGCCTCACCAGGAGCTGCAGAGACTCGGGGCCAGGGCTGATGAGGCTGCGAGTGCCTAGGGGCAGCATGGACAGCGGAAATCCCCCAAGACTCACCTGCATTTCCCTGCCCGGGCTCTTTCCCATGGCTTTAGACAGTGGCTAAGGTGCAGGTGAGCAGTGGAGGGCGCGTTCAAGGAGTCGTGCTGCAAGACGGCTCAGAGGTAAGGAGCAAAGTGGTGCTGTCCAGCGCGTCACCGCAGATCACCTTCCTGAAGCTGACGCCACAGGTGAGGCTGGGGGTGGAGGTGAGATGTCTGCCTGGGGTTGGAATGTGGAGGGATCAAGGGGACCAGGGCTGCATCAGGGTGGGAGATGTGAGTGCCAAGTCTCTCCGGATGTGGGGAAATCTGTCTTCTCTCCTTACCTAACGGGCAGGGAGCAAACAGCAAAGAAGCCTCACAGGTGAGGGGAAAGGTCCGGGGACGTGAGGTGACCGAGGCCAGGCAGTTAGCAATTGGCAGAGCCAGAGCTAGAACTCAGGTCTGACTTTCGACCCAGGGTTACTTCTACAGCTTTCCCGCTGTCCTGATTTCTCCCCTCTAACCAGCTCTAATTCCACTGTTTGTGTCAGTGATCTGTTGCCACATGAATGCTGCGTAACAACCACACAGCTTCTGGGCATATCAAGAAATACGGATTTAGCACACAGAGCGGTAGAAATCAGTTGATCTTGGCTGAGTTCAAGTGATCTGGGCTCACTCATGCACTCCTCCAGCAGCTGCGGGTCACTAGTGGGCCCTGCTGATGGCTGTGGCTAATCGAGAGGCCTCTGTCAGAATGTCCAGGATGACTCAGCTCTGCTCCATGTGTCTCTCATCCCCAGGCACGTAGTCCAGATCTGGCAAAAGGCAAAACTGAGCAAACTCAGTCACGCAAGTGCTTCTGTTTGCATCCTATTTGCTAACATTAGCTTTGTCTCATGGCCAAGCTCAGTCACAGTGGGAGGGCAATAAAAAGGGGTGTGCATACAAGGAGGGTTGGGGACTTGGGGCAGTTTTTGCAATTGATCACACCTTCCCTGTCCCCCAAAGATATGATAATGTGTGTATGAGCATGGAGCTCCCAGCGATTGGGGGATTATTCTTGGGGACAAGGCACCACTTTTTCTGAGTGATTCCACTAATCAAATTCAGCAAACATCAGTTCAAAAGCATCTTGAGACAATTTTGAGATCATCAAGACTTCCAAGAGCTTACAGACCAGAGGTGAAAGACGCTGCAGCCCACGGGCCATATCCGTAGCAGGAGCTGGTGTGGGCCATTTACAGCCAGGACGCTGGCAGACTGCAAAGGAAGAAGTGGTTAGCGCAGAGCTGGAGGGGTCCAGGAGGGCTTCACAGAGGAAGTGGTTTGGCCGAGCTCTGAGGGAGGGAGAGGGTCTCCAGCAGTACAGGTTGAGGGACCAGTCTGAGCAAAGGAGTAAAGCAGCCCCCTTGGGGCCTTGGCCACCCCCAGGGTAGAACCTTCTTCTTTCAGGAGTGGCTTCCTGAGGAGTTCGTGGAGAGAATCTCCCAGCTGGACACCCAGTCGCCTGTTACCAAGATCAATGGTAAGAGGCACACCAGATTGTAGAGCTGTTTCTTTTGAGGTTATCTGAGTGAGAAATCTCCATGTCTGGGAAAGACTGACCTTCATCATCATCTCTATCCCCTGCCCCACAGCCTGCCCCCCAGTTTGAAGGTGAAACACTTTTTCATACTTTTTCTTTCCAGTCCACCATGTGGGTGAGCAGGTGGTGGGTAGAGATAGAGGACCCTGGGGGGCTGAGGACACAGGCCTTTGGGCCCTGACCCTCCTCTTTGGTCCCTCAGTGGCTGTCGACAGGCTGCCTGACTTCCTGGCGGCCCCCAATGCTCCCAGGGGCCAGCCGCTGCCCCATCACCAATGCTCAATCCACCTGAACTGTGAGGACACCCTCCTTCTCCATCAGGCTTTTGAAGACGCCATGGATGGCCTGCCTTCCCACAGGTGGGGACCCTGGAGACACTTGAGCCCCTGGTTAGAGCACAGGAGGTGTGGTGGGACGGCAGGGACCGCGCTCATTCACCACCCTGGCCTGGGAGGGACCAGAGCCCCGAGCCTGCCGGTCTGGCCGGGGACAGGGGCCTGGAGATGAGGGAGCTCCCCGTTGGTGGTCTGGACTGTCCTGGTGGTCACCGAGCCCGTGCAGGCAAACACCACCATGACCTTGCAGAGCTCATCGGCCTGGCCCCAGCATCCTCCCATCTCAGGCCTGCATTTTGTCCCGTCATCTCAGAGTGGCTCCCCAGCCCCTTCCCTCTCTCCTCCCCGTGTCGCACGCAGACCTATGATTGAGCTCTGCATCCCTTCCTCGCTGGACCCCACGCTGGCTCCCCCTGGCTGCCATGTCATCTCCCTCTTCACTCAGTACACGCCCTACACACTGGCTGCAGGCAAGGCCTGGGACGAGCATGAGAGAAACGCTTACGCAGACAGAGGTAAGGAGGGCTAGACCGCCCTGGCTTCACAGTGACAGCTGGCCGAGCATCCCGTATGGCCTCCTCTCCTCCTGACTGCCCCATTCAGGATTAACACCTGCAAGTTCTGTGCCAGGGAGAGAGGAGTACCCAGGGAAACCTAAATCAACAGAGTGAGTAACTGCTGGGGTCAGGCCCTGAGCGAAGAAAGCCAAAAAGACATCGTTCCTGCCCTCAGGTTGCTCACGGTCCTGCGGGGGAGACTAACAAACCAGTCTTACAGTACAACGGACTGGGGGAACCAAAGGAGGAAGCTGTGAGCCAGAGAGACAGGAGAGCTTTCCAAAGGAAGGGACATTTGAGCTGGGTTTTAAAGGATGAATAGGAGTCGACCAGGCAACAAAGTGCATTCCAAGCAAAAGAAATAACTTGAGCAGAGCAATGAGGTGAAGAAATTTTTGCATGTTCAAGGGGAGACAAGTGTTTAGGGTTGGAGTAAAAAGGTGGGAAAGAGTGGGAGGCTCTACTAGCCTGACACCCATAGGTCTCTGTAATGAATTGTTTATTTGCCTGTGGACTGTTTTTGGTTTTTTGCTTATTGAGGTATAATTTGCATATGAAAAAATATCCATTTTAGGTGTAGAGTTTAATGAATTTAGTAAATATGCCGAGCTGTACAATCGTAATGCCTCTTTCTCCTAACACCACCTCTTTTCCCTGTGTTCGACACCTAGTGTGTGATTGCATTGAGGCCTATGCCCCCGGCTTCAAGGGCTCCGTGGTGGGCAGAGACATCCTCACACCCCCTGACTTGGAGAGAGTCTTTGGGCTTCCTGGGGGGGTGAGTACAGGACTGGGGTCTCTCGTCACACTCTCCCTGTACCCCGACTCCCTGGCAGGCCCACGCGGCTTTATCTTGTCCCTCCACACCCAGCCTTCAGCAGGAAGAGAGGACAGAGGCAGAGACCACAGCAGAGAGGGGACAGAGACACCGTCAGATTTAGGCAGTGAAGGAGGAGTGAGGAGAGGCAGCGTCTGCTGAGCAGGTCACCAGGACTGCGGCCCTTCTGCCTGGATGTCCGCGTCAGCCCCTCCCATCTGCCTTTCTTCAGAGGGACCTTCCCTCCCCCAGGCAGCATGTGCTCACACTTCTCTTATCAAAAACTCACTGAGCCTGGAGGCAGGGGGATGGGTCAGGAGGCAGGTCAAATACAGCAGTGACTAGCTTCGTGTGGCTGTTGAGCCCTTAAATGTGGCCAGGCCAAAATGAGATGCGCTTCGAGTATAAAATGCACCCCAGATTGCAAAGACCAAGTACAGAAAAATGTAGCATGTCTCATCAATAATTTTAATACCAACCACATGTTGAAATGATAATACTTTGGATCTATTGGCTTAAATTAAATACATCATTTAATTGGGTTAAATTAAATATATTATTAACATTAATTTCACCAGTTTCTTTTTAAGTGTTAATGTGGCTACTGGAAAATCTAAAATTACATGTGCAACTCCCGTTATATTTTTACTGGACAGCGCTGGGCCGGATAGAGAGTGAGAGAGGCCAGGCAGTGGGAACGGAAGGGAAAGGGTGGAGGCGGAAGGCTTGGGCAGGTGGATTGAGAAGTCTTGATACATGTGCGTGCAGAGGGCGGGTGGAGGGGATGTAAAGGGTCCACCTGAAGGCCAAGGAGGGGGAGGTGATACCATCCACAGAGGCAGGGAAGACGGGACAGGAGCCGACTCGACTCGAGGGAAGAAGACGAGCTCAGTTTGGGACACGTTGATGGGGCAGGTGAAGGTCATCCCCACGGGGACGTCCAGCAGATGTTGGTCTTTTTGTCCAGACCTGCCCCGCAGGTGTGCCCTTCCCCCTCCCCCACACCTCCTCCCTCCTCGGCTGGTCTGACCCAGGCCAGTGGAGCAGAAACGCACTCAGCTCCCAGTATCCATCTGCCATTTACTGTGACCTTGGAACCCCAAGGCACAAGCTCAGCTGGGTGTCTTGGCCAAAGAAACATGTACCAGAGTCAAAATAAATCAACTTCCTCTATTTTTCAAACAGAGTGAGGGGGATTCAGAGTCCACAGCAACATCCTTAAAATCTCCCTTTTCTTTCCCATTCAGTTTCCTTACCCTCTGAAGATGCTCCCTACCCTTTTTCCTTCTTGAAAAATGCCTCTAGGAAACTTCACCCCCAGCCCTAGGACTTGTGCCTATTCTCTCTCTTCCCCTCCTCATTCTGCATCACAAGAGCCCGAGAAAACATCCTGGAAGGAGACGAACCTTCCTTGGAGAACAGGGGAAGGGAGCGGAGTGGAGAATGTAACACTCCTATGTTAACGACTGTGGCCCTGCCTCCTGCAGAATATATTCCACTGCGCCATGGCCCTGGACCAGCTGTACTTTGCCCGCCCTGTGCCCCTGCACTCCAGCTACCGCTGCCCTCTCTGGGGCCTGTATCTCTGCGGAAGTGGGGCCCATCCTGGTGAGTGACCCTCAGTCCCACTACCCTGTGCGGGCATCGAGGGCTGGCAGAGGCTTGCAGACGGGAGCAGGGTAAACAAGGGGGGAAGCGGGAGGGGGGAACTCCCGGGAGATCAAGCCATCACCCATATTGAGAATTCTCCGGCCACAACCCTCAGGTTAGCTCACCTCCTCCCCACGAGACCTGGGGATACGTCCCAGTGGAGGCATCTCTCCAAGTTCCCGTGGTGGGTTGTGTAAGACCCATGCCTCTAAATTCCCATCCGTATTTGAGACCAGTAAGAATTGGCAAAGTTCAGTTTCTCAATTTTAAAATTCTTCCCTGCTCCCCTCCCAGGCTTACTGACCCCACGGAAGCTCATCTCATACAGATGCTTCCTCTGAGCTATGTGGGCCCCGGCCCCCCAGACGGGGTCCATACTTCCATGACTTCCTCTCAAATCCTTAATCCCTCATTCTAGTTTCACGTGCTGGGAGTCTCGCCATCTGGCCCATTGGCTCTCAGGCTGGGGGGGCAGAGGGAGGGGGCCACTTGCTTGCACCAGGCACCTGGCCCTTCCTGCACTGATGCAGGGGAGTCCAGGATCTATCTTAAGAATCATCCCAGGTGGTTCTGATACCCACAGCCCCAGCATCACCCTTGAGGCGTCCCTGCTCTGCTTTGTGGCTGGTGCCTCAGCAAGTCCCATGGGGGGACGGAGGGGTGGGAGGGGGGTGAGCACGGCTTTGGTTCATGGGAGACTCCCTTCCAGGAGGAGGTGTCATGGGAGCCGCTGGACGCAATGCAGCTCACGTGGTCTTTAGGGACCTCAGGAGCATGTGACCCCCAAACCAACTCTGACCCAGGAAGATGAATTCACCCTTGAGATGTTAAGTCTCCATTGGGTCAGCTTCCCAGGATATTGCTTGAGGCAGGCAAGTCCTCAAGGCTCAAGCCACTATTCTAGAAAAAACAGTACAAGTTAACATTGGGTCCCAGTTAACCTCGCGTCTATGGCTTCTTGAATGAACTGGTTTTGTTTTATATCGATAGTTTGCATCTTTCTGTGTATTAGTACAATAGGTAATATGTAATAACCGGATGGGGTAAACTTGTCTGGGGTACCCAGTAATCTCACAGCATCAGCTCCAAACAGTCCGTCTGATCAACAAGCATCCTCTCCACACTGTCGGGCGCCCTCTACCAGCTGATTGAAGGACTGCCCTGGGGAGGCCCAGTCTACTGCTGTCACATTTCCGGCAAACTGTATAAGAAAGGACCCAATTCCCCAGTGCCCCACAAAGTCACCCACAGGGGCCTTGGCCTGAGCAGTGCATGGCCTCTCAGGCCGTCAAAGCTGCCAGAGTCAGACAAACAGCAGTCAGGGTGAGTGCAAGGGGGGTGTAGCTGAGGGCCGTCTGGGGACCCACATTCCCAGTTCTGGAGATTCAACCGCTTACTTCCCATGAGCGAGCCATACCCGTCACATCACCAAAATCTTTCCACATAAACCTGTGTTGTTCTGAAGTGAGTTGGGTTGTCACTCTTGATCAGAAAGTGTCACACAAATGTCCCATGGTAATCCAGCTTCTTCCATCCCAGCAGCCAAGGCCGTGGTCCCGAGCCCCCATCAGCAGAGGAGATCCCTGGGGCATCACCTCCCTCCCTTTCCTGGGCAAATTTATAGATTAACGAATACCTGCCTTATTACTTAACCTCGATAAACCCAGATCTGTCATCTGTAAAAGAGTTGTTCTAAAGATCAAATAAGATCAAATAAGATCATGGTTTAGTCCACCGTCTGGCACAAGATAAGCATTTGGTGCACAGTGGTGGTCTTGCTGCTGGTATTGATGGTGGAGATATTATTGTCACTTCTGGATTCTGCAGAAAGCAGTCTTTTTGACATCCTTTTTTTTAACCAGCCCACTAGAAGCAGTGTGACCAGGGCAGAGCAGAGCAATCTTTGGGTCCACCAAGGTCTTCCCACAATAAGGGCTGTCAATCTTGTCCCCTACCTCTGCTTCACGCAACATTGGTACAACTAAATTTTTGAGCTTGTTGAAAATTTGGTTTTGGTCTGGTTTCTAAGATTTGCTTTTCTCAAAAGATTTGCCAGGGCCCAAGAGGGGGAAAATGTAAGGAAGAAAGAAAGAAGGAAGGAAGGGTGGGAGGGAGGGAGGGAGGAAGGAAAGCTATGGGGTGAGGGCAAGCACATCCGTCCCTAACACTAGCTTAAGGAGAGCAGAGCTGATTAACAGATAGGAGCTTGTGAAATCCCAGGGGCCTGGGGCACATCACGTCAGGCTCGGTCTTTCAAAATATTATTTTCTTTTTGTAAATAAAAGTTACAAATGCTTAGTGTAGGAAAATGTTTAAATAAAATAATCAAGAACATAAAACTCAAACCTAATCTTACCTGCAGAGATCCTCAGTCACCATTTTACACTATTTCCAGCTAGTCTTACATAATTGGAATCATATTCCACAGGTGGGCTTTACACCTTTCTTTCCTTCATTTTACTTCATGTCATGAGCATTTTTCAGTCTCATAAAAATTCTTTGACAACGTTCTTTTTAATGGCTGCCTAATATTCTCTTGTAAGGGTTATACCATGACTTACTGGGCTGGCCAAAAAGTTCGTTCAGGATTTTGCTATGCTCTTACGGAAAAACCCGAACTTTTTGGCCAGCCCAATATTTGGGGACATTGAGTGCAGTCTTAGCTTTGATTGCTAAATAGCACCAGCCTCTCTTTTGTCATGTCCACTCCAACTCGAATGACTCACTCTCACACCTACCAGGGTGCAGCTGTCATCCTGGCAAACATTCCCTCTGAAGGAGGAGGAACTTGGCTCCAGGAGGCTGGGGGTGTGAAAGAGCAGTGTTAGCAGTGAGGGGGAGAAATTCCCGCTGTTTGGTGACTTCCTGTCTCTGTCTCGCATCTCTGGAAGATAACATTTGGTTCCAACTGAGATACCATCGGGTCTGGCCCGGTGGGGTGCCTTGCCTCGTGCACGCCCCCTGCATGCCATCCAGCTGAGCAAGGGGATTGAGCTTTCCCAGAGTGATGACTGAAAATTGGCCGTGGATCAGGCGATGGGTCCCCTGCTGACTTCAGAATGTAAAACTCTTACAAGGATAAATAAGTCAGTGCCATATTGTTACCTGATTTACAGTTGCCTGTTTCCCCAGAGCAGTAGGAACACTCCCTCTGAGGCACAGTCATGCACACGTGACCCTCACCTGGTTAAGTCATTAGGCACCGTGGCCAGCCCCTCCTGCTCTGACGGCCCCTGGGTGAAGGTCCAGAGTCTGGGTGAGGTGTGAGGTTTACAGCTCTGGGAGGGATTCGGGGATCCTAATGGGAGGAATGACAGATGTGGCTGGCCAAGCCACCTGCGGGCCTTGTGAATGTGCATTTTTCTGACATATGTTCTGTTTGCAAAGCATTTGACCATGCCGAGTTCTATGGGACACTAACATCACTCCCGTGGTAAAGGCAGGGATGCAGCAGGGAAAGAGGCTTGCCCGAGCACAGGGTGGCATTCTGTGGAGGAGTGGGAAAACACATGGCATAAAAAGGAACACAAAACGCAAAATAAAGAGAAACGCAAATGGACAGCAAGTCTGAAAAAATATTTAACCTCACCAGGAGTCAATTAAAGTCAAACAATCGTGTTTTACCTATAAAATTGAGAAAAATTATTTATAATAGAAAATTACCAGGGTGGGCAGAAAAGACACTCTATACACTGTTGGCAGCAGCAAAAATTTAAATTTAATAATGAGACTCAAAAGTCAACATCCAAAAGCCAACCCATTTGGTAGGTTATTCAGCATCTTGTCATTTAGCCTAAGGAAAATATCAGGGATGTCCCCAAGGATTTAGGTACAGACATATTCATGTAGTGTTATTAGCAATGGCAAAATATTAGAAACAGCTTAAACATCCCCAAATAGAGAATTAGTTAAATTAATCATGGTAACTGCACGTGATGGAATATCAAACAGCAATATTTTTTTAGTTTTTTGTGGTACGCTGGCCTCTCACTGCTGTGGCCTCTCCCGTTGCGGAGCACAGGCTCCAGACGCACAGGCTCAGCGGCCATGGCTCACGGGCCCAGCCGCTCCGTGGCATGTGGGATCTTCCTGGACCGGGGCACGAACCCGTGTCCCCTGCATCGGCAGGCAGACTCTCAACCACTGCGCCACCAGGGAAGCCCGAAACAGCAATATTTTTTAAATCATGTTTTTGAAATTACTTTTTTAATCGCATAGAAAAAAATGCTAATAAAAAAGTAAGATACCGTGGGATCCCAATTTTGTTGATAGAGAGAGAAATATAAAGATAGATGTCTTTCTGTCTCTCTAATATATATGTAGATATTACATATGTGTATATACAGGAGATATATGTATATGAGAGAGATTTGTATGGTATATATGTCATACATACACATATAGAGAGAGACACACTGAGAGAGACAGAGAAAGAGAAACAGATGGAGAAGAACAGAAACAAAGGGGAAAGAACCCAGTACTCCCACATGTAAGCAATAGCCTGAGTCTTTCTGGCCACTTGGTGGCAGTTTGGAAAGTGTTCCTTACTATCTTCTTATAACCTATCTTAGTTTAAGAATAAGCCCATAATAAATGGTTGGGGCTTTGAAAGTTTGTTTGAAAAGACGATCTAGGTCTAGTCTGAATGATTTGTGAATTACTTATGCACTAATATATATTTATTGATCATAAATCAGAGGATTTCAGACAGGGTCTGGGTCTTAGATTTCCTTAGTGGAGGGGTGGGGATCTCCATCACCTGGAGTTCCCTCACATCACAAGGGGAAGGACAGCAGACTGTCAGTGTTTCCACAGCCCTTTAGAAACCCTGTGTTCTTGTAAGGAGGCTACAGAGGTGAACCCAAACCAGGACTTCCTTTGTCTTTTTCTGAAATTATATCAGTTCTGTTATACATGTTGTTGGATCAGCCACACTGCAGCCGGTTAGATATGTCTTTGACTAATAAGAGAATTGGAAGATGAATTAAATGATAGTGAACAAACGACATTTGCTTGGTAGCTTGATGTGCAGAACTCTTCCAAAACGATGGGTCTCTTAAACAAAAGTAATAAAGAGGGTTGCCGATAGTGAAAAAGCATTAGAGCCAGACCTGCACTTTCTCCACTGTGCCTTTCCTCCGGTCTAATCTTTCAGGAGCTCTGGAAGAAGTGCGGGTCTGGCTCAAATGTTGTCATGCATAAAGGGGATGATGACGACTTCCTCACAGAGGGGATGTGAGGATTCTATATAGAAACATAGCCCATGGAAATATGCACACCCTACGACCCAGCAATGCCACTCTCATGGAGATTTCCAACAGAAATGCTTACAGGTGTTCACCAAAAGGTACATAATACACTGCTCACAGCAGCACCATTTGTAACACCTCCAAACTGGCGACAACTCAGTGCCCATCAGCGGTGGAACGGATAAGCAAATTGTGGTATATTCACACAAGGGAATCCTGTTCAGCCATGAGAACGAACAACCTAGAACCGCATGCCACAGCACTATGTTGAGTCAAGAAAGCCAGACATAAAATAACACAGGCTGTAGGACGCCATTTATAAAATGTACAGAAACAGGAAGAGATAACCTATGCTGTTAGAGGTTTACCTTTGAGGGTGTAGGGACTGGAGGGGAGCTTGCAGAGGGTCTTGGGGTGCTGGTAATATCCTGCTGTTTGATCTGTGGGATGGTTACACGGGTATGTTCGGTCTCAAACAAATTCATCGAACTCTCCACTTTGGATGTTGCAGATTTCTGTGTGTCTATTATACTTTAAGAGAAAGTTAAAAAGAAAACTAGCTTGGTGCCTGGCACAAAGTCATATTACTTGTTAACGTCATTGCTGTAAAGCTCTTACTTA
This sequence comes from Grampus griseus, assembly GCF_964374135.1. Lineage (NCBI taxonomy): Eukaryota > Metazoa > Chordata > Mammalia > Artiodactyla > Delphinidae > Grampus > Grampus griseus. Next base: position 57,131,618 of record NC_139010.1, on the reverse strand, counting down.
CTGGCAAAGCCCTAGGTCTGAGTCTAGATGAGGATGATGGTGAAATGAAGAAAAAGAGAAAGAAAGAACAGGGAAAGGACAAGAGGGATGTGGTGGGCAGACCCCCAAGGTGCCCCCAGCCCATGATCTCTGCTTCCTTGTGTCCATGCCCTTGTGTGACTCTCTCCCCTTGAGTGTGGGCAGGACCTGTGACTTGATTCTAACCAACAGACTATGACAAAGGTGATGGGATATATGTGATTATGTCACACAAGATGGTAGCGCCATCTTGCAGGAAACTCTCTCTCCTGGGCTGGCTGTGAGGAAACAGGTGGCCACACTGGGAACCCCCACATGGAAAACAGCCTGTAGGACCTGAGAGCAGCCTCCAACCAAGAGCCAGCAAAAAACAAGCTCTCAGTCCTACAACCTCAAGGAACTGAATGCTGCCAACAGGCATGTGAGCAGGGAAATGGATCCATCCCCAGTCGAGCCTCCAGAGGAGAGTGCAGCCCTGGGCAGCATCTTGATGGCAGCATTATGAGACCCTAAGCAGAGGATTCAGCTAAACCTGCCTGGAGTCCTGACCGGCAGAAACTATGGGATAATAAATGGGTATTAAGCTGCTACGTTTGTGGTAATTTGTTACACAGCAATAGATAGTACAAGGGAGGGCAAACAGCCATGCACATGGTGGGTATAAAATATGTCTGATGACATGAATGGAAATTGTGACCCTACATTTCAGAGTATTTCTGTTTAAGGTGACCCTGTGATCTAGATGTCCCTCCTGTAATGGCTGGCCATTTGTCCCCCAGCAGGACTAAGCTTGGAGTCTGCCATCACTGAGGTCATCACTCAGACACACCTGGGCATGGATCTTGGCTCTACTGCCATTTGACCTTGGGAAAGTTCCTTAACACCTCTGAGTCTTAGTTTTTTTTGACTGGTGGGGATAGTGATGTTTTGCCTGGCACAAGGCACACAACGAAGACTAGGTTTCTTCCTTCCTTGCAAAATGACACGTTACTGCACTCAGAAACAGAAGGTCAGACAGAGTGAGAGGAAGTCTGGAACATTCTGGGCCCACCTGAAGCAGACGAATGAAATTAAGCTACCACATGAAGAAATGGAGCAAGAGACCTTCTAGTTTCAGGCTTGGCGATCCCTCAGACAGAGGGCCCCCAGCCAGGAGCTTCCATCCTGGGACAGTAGCACACACACACAGACCTCTACAATCAACTGCACCAACTCACACATACAGATCAATATATCAGAGCAAGAGAGAAGGAAGCAGGCAGGGCAGTTTGCCAAAGACAGATTCTGTGCATGGGCTGTTGAGCTGAATTTCTGGTCCAATAAATCAATCTACCTTAAGAGAGCTCTTCCAAGTCCACGACTGTAATTGGAGCTACCGTCCTCACGGGCTGTTTGTTATGTTCAAGGTCAGGTGACAAGTACAGGTCTTCAGAGTCACACATAGTCACTCTTCACCTGCCTCTGGAAAAACTCTGCAATATCTGGAGAATCGGCTAAGAGCTAGTCTGTCTGCAGGTGGTTGAAAAGTTGGGAGAAATAGGGTTGGCTTAACCCCTGATTTCTCTCCTTATTGGATCTCCAGGCCTCACTTCAACATTCTCACTAGGATGCCTCCCCTAAAACCAACATTAATTTGCTATTTGCTGAGTCTTGCTGTAGCAGATATACCTGGGCACCAGCCCAAAAAAGAATCAGATGATAATAACGGTTGCTGTTTATGGAGACCTGCTTCGGTGCCAGCCAATGCACCAACCGTGCATTTCACAGGTGTTACTTTGTTTAAATCCACAGCAAACCCGAGAGCCAATTCCGCTGGGTGTCTGTTTTCACAGATGAAAAACAAGTCCAATGAAGTTAAATAGCTTTTGCCTAAGGTCATAAAGCTGGGAGTTGACACAGTCAAGATTAGAAGTGAGGTCTTCTGACACCAAAAGCAGTTTCTAAGCAAGAAGCTACACTCTGGGTCTGACTAGTAGATAACTGGTTGTACCATCGTCAAGTCTCACTCATTGTTGGCCTACTTACGTGAAGGGCTGCGCATGAATGTGAAGCAATAGTCCCTAGTCTCACAGTATCCACAGGGTACTGGGGGGAGACAGAGAACAAGCATGCAAGGATTATTAACATCTCCAGTGCCATATGAACCTGTCCTGAGCACACTAGTGGAATTTGATGGAGAGAGAGCTGCCTGTGGACAGGTAGGGTCAGGGAGTATTTCTTCCAGAAGAGGGGACCTGAGCTAGAGTGAGGTCACTCCAGACTTGATGGTTGAAAAGGATGAGGAGGGCATTCTAGTCCTCCAGAGCGCCACGCGGCAAAGGCAAGGAGGTGGCAATGGGCAGAGAGCTCAGGAGCACGCTATTGGCTGGGAAGAGGATTTGTGAAAAGCAATGATGGGAAATAGGCAGGACAGAAGGCTCAAGCCTGGCTGAAGGCTGATTTCATTCTACAGCCAACACGAGGTTTATTTGAGAAGACACCTGCGACTGTACACAACTTGGAAGGTGACCAGTCCCTTCACTTGTTTAAGTGACCACATTCACATGTTGGCAGCGCCCCTCCAAGGCAAGATTTGCGGCTGCCTTCTCTCAGCTTCTCCTAGGCACCCAAATGAGCTGTTCGGAGATGGAAGCGACTTAGGAGTGGGGCAGTGTCTCCAGAAGGCTAGAACCAGATCTTCAGACCATCACCCCCACTGTCTGCTCAGGCCAGGAGCTCGATATGGGGGTGTCCCCGGGGGGCCAGCATGGATCCTTCTGTTCTCAGTAGAAGGGCCCTGTCACCAGCAACCTCAGTGCCAACAGTTCCTTGCTCACCCCTCCCACAAGAAAGGTGAAAGACCCTGGCCAGGGGACCTTTATTGTAGAAGCGTTACTGAGCAGACCCTGCTTTTTAGAGATGTTTGTAAAACGTGGTAAGTAACGGCCCCGGCAAGCTCTTTATTCTAAGAGCAGCGCGGACACCTTGGCCGTGAGCGCCTGCTTTGGGACTGTGCAGCTGACCTGCATTTCATCAAGGATGGAGACAGGTGAGAAACCCAGGGGCCGGGTTTGCGCTAGAGAAGGTGGAAAGTCATCTGCACACTGTATAAACTGGAGCAGCCCGCACTTGGAGTGGGGAAGAAGTTTAATAATAGTAAACAAACTTCCTTGGAAAGGGGTGACCTAAAGGGGAACCGGTTATTAGGGGCAAAAAAAACACCACCACTGCTTTTATAGTAACCCTCCTCAGTCTATAACAAGAAAACCTCTCTTCGGTGTAAACAACCTCCTAACATGAGTCACCCCAAGACCAGCTCCCAACCCTCAGCGCAGGAAGCAGGGCACAGAGAAGCAGTCAGGTGTCAATTACAGGAGCCCTTCAGGGCAGGAAGCAAGGGGAGTTATAATAGTAAATCAATTGCACATAAGTGGGATTAGCAGGTAAATAAATAGCAGTGCCACTGCTTACCCTGCCTGGAATGCTGTGTCTGTCCCTTGCCAGGAGACAGAAAAACCTTAACGGCTGAGCAGGAGCCAGGTCACAGCACTGTCGCCTACCCGCGCTTATGGACACCTCCTCTGGAAATATAAGGCAGAGAAATGTTTGTGTTTGAAAAGACATTCCGAGTTGGGAAGAGATGTACGTGGGGGGAAAGCAGCCTCCCATCCATGGTTCGGCCACCTTTTATGGTGGCCATGATGCCCCATGAGCCAATGGAACCCTAAATGCAACCTAAACAGTGGCAGAGGGGTCGCCCTGGGCTTGGGGTGAATCGGGGGCAGTGCGTTCTAAGGACGGACCCATATTGAGCTTCCATTCCAGGCTCAGTATGTGTTGGTTTTATTTTTAAATTGTCAACCTCTTGTTTGTTTGTTTGAGCTTCTTAAGGCTTCTGCTCCTTTCCCAGTTTGAGAGCGGGCCTCTGCTCAGGCAAGTGGAGTGCTCGGTTCTCCGGGACCCTGGGGACTACGGGGCACAGGGTTTGAGGTATGTCAGGCCAGCTAGGTTCCTCATCTGCAAAGTCGGGTTAGTCAGACTTCATAGAGTTGCTGCGAGGACTAAAGTAAATTAAGTTAGAAGCAAAAAGCCCCTAATCCGAGCTCTGCCATGCTGAAGGTGTACACGTCAATTAATAGCAGCTCCCTTCCCCCCACCCCTGCTTCCCATAAAACAGAGGATCTGTACTGGACACTATCTAAGGAGTCTCTCAGTATCAAAATCTTCCTAAGGTGGTGAGAATCACCCTCCCTTGAGGTAGTTCTCAGTCAGGACCTCCAGGGATACTTCACGAGGCTGTGGTCCTCACTCTGCCTTTGCCTAGAACCTTGAGCTAAATCAAGGTGGACCTGCAACCCGAGGCTGCAGAGGGGAGGCGTCAGGGAGGAACATTCTTCTGAGTCCTTTAACCAGGGGTTCCTAAACCTTTTCAACTATACCCACTTGGGCAGCTCCAAAGAACACCAACGTCCCACCTGTTTATTCCATGCCTCTCCTGAGTTTGGTAATTAGGGAATGAGCTTAAAGGGAAGGAGGTGAGAATCGCAGAGGAACCCAATGAATTTGTTGCACTGAACTTGTTGAACATGTGACATCAGACTCACTACCCATTTGTATTAAAAGAGAAGAGCCTGACATACACTGGATTTTACATCGTGAGTGAACGGCCTCTGGTCTCAAAAACAACCCTACTTAGATGTATTACACTAATCTAAATTGTGAGATGCAAGTTAGAATAGAATAGCATAAATCCACAGGCAGGAAAGACACTAAGGAAGTGTGCCTACACTAGAGTGTGGCCAATGGTGCCAGGTTGCCCAGATTTTCCCAGTTTTAGCACTGAAAATTCCACATCCTGGCGAAACCCTCAGTCCTGACCAGACTGGGATGGCTGGCTGTTCACTCTACCATACAAGCAAACTGTGAGGGATTGTGTGTCTGTCTCCTTTAGCAACTGGGATCTATAAGGGATTATTTACTAAACTACAATTCATTTATATCCACGTCTGAATGGTGGACTATTTTATAGGACCAAAATACCCACTCTAGGGCAAACCAAAATCTCTCATCAGACTAAAATGGAAAATGAGGGCACAAAACCAATAGTGACTTATAAATAAAAAGTATGAATAACAGCTATTGGAAACCACAACAACTCAAAATGAATGCCAGACAACTAACCAAAAAGCATCCTTCCAAAAACTGGAGGAATTCCACCTGTGTATAGCCTGGAATAACAAACTTGAGTCCTTGGTGAACCCTGCAAACACTAATTTTAGCTTATGAATACCAAATTCTTGAGGGTTGCTGTCAAGCAGCCTTTAATTGTACATGAGAAGGAAAGTGTATGAGTCGCCTGCAGGAACCAGGAGAAAGACTGGCGTTCCTGGGTCACTAACAGTCATCAAAACAACACTTAGTTCCCACCAGTGTCATGGCCAACGCCTTCAAAGGCACTGCATTAACTCATTTAATAAATGAGAAAACTAAGACCCAGGGAAGCTAAATGACTTTTCAAAGCTATGATTGTCATAGAGACCCCAAAAAGATTTTCTGAGTGTTATAGAGGTGTGTTAGAGAGCAGAGCTGTAGGGTTTTCAGGTACTTAATCTGTCCTATTTAATCACTCCCTCCGATACATCTAAATACTGAAAGAGGATTGATTCAGTTGGTCCCCAAAAAGATATGTTGTGGTTCTAACCCCCAGTATCTGTGAATGTGACCTTGTTGGGAAATAGGGTCTGTGAAGATGTAATCCAGTTAAGACACAGTCATCAGGGTGGGTCCTAATCCAGTATGACAGGTGTCCTTATAGGAAGAGGTGGAATGAGACACACACACAGGCGAACACCCTGTGAAGACACCGACACAGAGGGAAGACGGCCACGTGAAGACAGAGATCTGAGAGATGCTGCCACAAGACAAGGAACACCTGGGGCTACCAGAAGCAAGAGGCACGGGAGGATCCTCCCCTAGAAGCTTCAATGCGGGTACAGCCTTGCCCACACTTTGATTTCCAACTTCTAGCCTCCAGGACTGCGAGGGAATACATTTCTGTTGTTTTAAGCCACTTGGTTTGTGGTACTTAGTCGCAGCTGCCCCAGGAAACTCATACAAGACCTCTAAGTGGCTCTCAGCCCTCAGGGGCTGGGTATCTGGGGAACAAAAGAGGGAGGGACAGTTCCTAATCCGTGTCTTCACTGTGTCTTCCCTGTCTCTGTGATAGCAACATCAGAGTGCTTTGGAGTCTCCCTCCCTGGGGGGGTGGGCACACAGCTCAGGCACGGAGAGGGTGGATGATGTCTGGGCAGCAGGAGGGTGGGGGGCCCTGGCAGGCATGCTCCCTTGCTCACTGAGGGTGCTGTTCTTGGTCGAGTGCTTCCAGGAGGACCCCTTGACATTTTCCAGTCCACACGCCATTTGGCAAGGGCACTGGATTCGATGAGCCATCCTGCCCTTCTCTGTTTTTTTCTAGGACAAAAGCAAATTGCTCATCAGATTACTGGGGGAGGGGCTACCTCTGTGGAAACTAAGAAGATTGCACATTATTTTGATTTCAGGTTTAACATCTTACAAAGCAACATACAGACTTGGTTGGGTTACAAACTGCTCTGTGATCTGACTGCCCGTGAGCTTCCTTCCACCCAGAGGAAAGAGGAAGCTTCCCAGGGCCAGGATGGCATCAGGCAGTGCAAGGTCGATGGTTATAAACATTCACCAGACACAAGTATGATTCTAATTTTATAAAATAAATGTACTTACATATGTATGTGTATATGAAAATACCTGGAAAGGAAACACCAAATGCTATCTATCCAGGGTAGAATTACGAACGTTTTAATTTACTTTTATCACTTTTCTAATATTGCTACAATAAACTCTAATGGAAGGAAAGTTGTAATAAAACTAACAAAAGGAAAACCACCCATAGTTACAGCTCTTGAGCACAAATGCCGTTATTATTTTGATGCCTGATGGACAGCTGAAAACATGCAGAGAGCGATAATGATGTAAGTACACATAATACGTAACGTTAACCCTTTCTTACTCTGTAAAGGAATAAAGAGAGCTTTTTCCAGTGAAGCACCTTTTTTCCTAGCTGGAAACACATTATCCCGTGTTTACAAAACTGTGGTTTCACTTGAAGTCATCACAAGCATCTCCCATGTTGTTCTAAACCTTTCATTCTTAATAAGATTTAATAGGTGCATAACAGTCCCCTAAGTGTATAAACCTTCATTTACTTAGTCCCTATAATTGGACATTTTAATTTTAGGTTTGGAATTCTAAAATTAGGAATTTTGTGTTTCACTTCTAACATCAAAAATTCAGAGCGCCAGAGAATTTACAGGTTGTATTATGTCTTTTAATCCCTTTGGTTTATTTTTATTAATAAGCAGGAATTTACTCCGTAACTCTCTGCGGCTCATATGCATGTGTTTATTTAGGTCTCATCAAAGTGTTATCCCCCTTTCTTTAAATTACAACTTTTTAAACGTCTCCAGCATTTTGTGTCCCAGGATACACTTTGATTTGCCCTCCCCTGTGGGATGGCAACTTCCCTTCTGCTGAAGCTGAAAGAGGGTTTGCAGAAGCTGCTTTAGAGCTGAGATTCTCCTAACATGCCTGGTCCATGAAGTCGGCTGCACCTGGTCTGAGGGAGGTGGGGCTCTGCTGGTCAGCCACCGCCCTGTGCTCCCACCAACACTCACGATCTGGAAATCAGCCGAGTTGCAGCTTTGGTTGTTTGACGGAAGCTTGGCTTTGGGCCTGTTTTGCCCCATACCAGCCGGGTGACATTCTTGCCACTATTTTGCACTTTGCTACTAGTCTTGTTGGAATGAAAGTGATTTTGAATATCAGTTGATATTGAGTAAAAGAATACTATTTCTGCCACCATGCCTCCACTTTCCTGAAACCCCAGGGCTATTTTCAACTTGAATCCTGCCCTTCCTTCACCCATATGACTCCCCTGCCTTTCTGCAAGGAGGCAGATATGTGACATATGTCACTCTTCATCCCGTGCCTGTGGCCAAATCACCGAGTGGTCACTACATTTTTTCCGGCAAAGCCTGGACGCAGCGCTGGAAGAAAACTGTGTGATCCTTGGACTCAGTGATGTTTCGTGTCTCTTCCAATGATGATATTCTGTGAACCTCTATCCACATCTTTCCACTTTCACCTTTTTAATTTAAAATCTGGATTGTGTAGGATTGCAATCAGAACACAAGAAGTCTCTGCAGTGACACAAGTCCTTGTGTGGGGAATCCTGGTGCAGGGAGCGGAGCCTCCCGGGACCGTGCAGTGTGAAGCAGGAACAGCCTGGAAGCTGGAGGAAGAGGATCTGTGAGTGGCACGCTGACAATAAACCCAAACCAGGTGAAACAGGGACATTTCCTTAACTGCACTTGGCTAAGGATTTTCACCAATCCTTGGTGAGGAGTGAGTGGAAATGAATATCAGAATCCCACTGTATATCTGTACTTCACAGTATATAGTTATGCTTGTTTACTTTACAGTAAGCCGTCTAAGATTATCGTTCCAGAGTGAAGATTCAGACCGTCTCAAATACTTCTTTTGCTGTCTTTAGAAGTCCTACAGTAAAAACGTTATTGGATATCATTATAATTATAAATCTGTAATGGAGGGTCCCACAGGTGACTGACCAAACAAGATTCCAACTCCCAAATTGAGACAATGAGGTTAACAGAACCCTTTCCAGATTGCTGCTTTAATGATGCTTACTTTAGAACCAGGGGTACCACATGTTACAGCAGCGTCAGAGGGCTTATCCGCGCAGGCGTGGCCTGCATTTATTGAGCACTTACGATGGGGTGGGCGTGTGCTGGGTGTTAGGGATACAGACGAAAATAAAACAGAGTCCATAACCTCAGGAAGCCTCTGGGAAGTAAATAAGCAATAAAAATGTGAGTGGCAATAGGATTTTAAAGAAGAGAGGGTCCGGAATAGTCACTAAGGGACAAGGATATGGAAGACAATGAGAAATTAATAAAAAGATTGTGTTAGACCAAGCCCATCTTGTGACAGACCAGGTCCATGGAACCTGTATGAAACATTTAGAATAAAGAGATGAGAGGGCTGCTTTCTGTTTCATGCTCCGAGGGCATAAATAGCACAAGCAGTGAGATTCCAGAGGATCTGGATGGTTTTGAACATCAAGATGTCAGGTGGCAAGTGTCCTGTAGTGCGTGCAGATGGCTTAAAGTGGGGCATGTAAGCGAGGAGCGGAATTCACATCCCGCTGGAGTAGGGGGAGATGAAGCTATTAAGGAACGACGATTGAAATGTTCATCTTGGAGCACAGCTGCAGGAAACACGGCCAGCGAGATATAGGTAGGCGATGGAAGAGGGAGTGTTTTATCAGCTTCCATCCTTGCGTGATGCCAACCTGTGAGAGGCGAGGAAGGGAGTCTGGAGGCAACCCAGCTTTGTCAATGCTCAGCCTCAAGAGGCTTAATTGCCAGGAAGGTTTTCGCAGTTGGGGGTCTCAGTAAAGGAGACAGAGCTTAAAACAGAGCTGTTACATATATATGGAATTTAAGAAAAAAAAATGTCATGAAGAACCTAGGGGTAAGACAGGAATAAAGACAGACCTACTGGAGAATGGACTTGAGGTTATGGGGAGGGGGAAGGGTGAGCTGTGACAGGGCGAGAGAGAGTCATAGACATATACACACTAACAAACGTAGTAAGGTAGCTAGCTAGTGGGAAGCAGCCGCATGGCACAGGGATATTGGTTCGGTGCTTGTGACCGCCTGGAGGGGTGGGATAGGGAGGGTGGGAGGGAGGGAGACGCAAGGGGGAAGACATATGGGAACATGTGTACATGTATAACTGATTCACTTTGTTATAAAGCAGAAACTAACACACCATTGTAAAGTAATTATACCCCAATAAAGATGTTAAAAAAAAAACAAAAAAACAAAAAAAAACAGAGCTGTTAAAATTACTGGTGGAATTTATAACTCTACCCTCAGGCCATTTGGCCTTGGGATGTGTGACGGCATCTAGTGGAGCCTCACCTATTCATAGCGCTTGACCTTGAGAAGAATCGGAAAGCCTAGATGACTGCCCTCTAAGCTCCCATCCTGCACTCCTCAAACCTCCCCTCAGGTACTGTGGTTTCCAGCTGCATTTCCTGCCTCTGTCCACTTATTCAAGCAGCCTGGCCTCACTTGATAATAATGAAAATTATAGCATGCCTCTTTGTATCTGTATATAGCTCACAGCTTACAAACTCTGACAATTTTTATTTCATTTGATAGAACGACACGTAGACGGAGGCAGAGTACATGTTATTATCTCCCCATTTTACAGCAGAACAAACTGAGGCTCAGAGAGTACATAGGTGTTTTCTCAGAGGCTCATAACAGGTAAGTAGTGCTAGATGTCCAACTCAAGTCATTTGACCATAAAGACCACTGCATTATGAGTGGTCTTTATAAGACAGTGTGTCTACACAGTTGATTGTAAGCCGCTGATTGGTCTACCACCTTATAGCTGGATCTTATGTTTTTGGATGAGGACTACTTCCTGAGAGAAGAAACGCTCCCCCCCCCCCCCAGCAGCCAGGTTTGGAGAATGTAGGGGCCCAGCCCCCCTTTCCTAGATAGAAAGAGATGGTGGTAATGATGGCGGCCATCCCAATGTCATGAATAAGACTCAACCTGCAGGGCCCTGCCCCAGCCCTAATCCAGTGGCCAGAATCTTCGTCCCCAACACCTAGAAAGTTTTGGCATAGTAGTCATTTGTCGTTTGGGCACTCAGCATCCATTTCTCCTTCGTTTGCTAACAGCGTGTAGAGTTAGGTGTCTCCCCTGCACTGTGTGTCATCTTGGGGCTCTTCTCTTTCCTGGCCTAAGGTACACAAGTAGTCCTAGTACAACCAATCAGGCTCTCTCCTGGGACTTCGACAATCGCTCCAAGTGAGACAGAAATTGTGGGAGCAAATTTGTTCCAGGGACAGAGCCCCAAGGCAGCTATCATTAATTAGTTTCTCCTGCCCAGACCCCAGTAGGCTCTGGTTCCTGTCCTTTTCGAAGCCCTGTTCTTGGACCCGCCACTGGATTCTGAAAGCCACCTGGTGCCCCTCTAATAAAATCCTTTCCCATCTAAGCTAGATGTCAGTTTCTGTCGCTTGCAACTAGAGACAAAACAACCACCACCACCACCACCACCACCACCACCACCACCCCACCCCACCCCACCCCCCCCACCCCCCATCTCTTCCCTATTTCCTCCTTCTCCTCTGTCTCCCTCTTACGGGAATAGCGTAAGGGGAAGAGCCATAGCATCAAAGTAAAAATCTGAGTTTGCATCTAATCTATGCCAAGGCCTCGATTTAACATCAAATTAACAGTGATTTCCATGCACACAGGACACTTTTAGTGGTGCTTTTATCAGTAGATCATGAGACATCGGGTCAATTAAAAATAGCTTCTAAGTTAAGTAAGAATAAGGAAGGAATTCGTAAAGCTGAGGGTAAAGCTGTTTATCCTGGGGGGAGACACGGAACCAGAGCAGGTTCCACAGTCCTCCCTCCATCTGTAAGGGGAGCTTTGTCCTAGATAGTGTGGGAGAAAAGAGGACGGGCCCAGAAATATTCTCTACAAAGAAGAGTAAACATTCTGGGGACCCTGGGCACCAGGTGAGACAACCGTCCCTTTTCACCTGGGATAAAGAGGACACTGAGTTGGTGAGTGCACTGAGGGTGAAGTTGGCAATTCCCGCGACATCAGCCGGTCCGGCTCAGAAGGTGTGACAGCCCTTTCCTGTTATGCATCATCTCCCACTTCACACTGCACGTGCAAAGAGGGGTCATGGGGCTGTGCGTGGGCCTCCCTGCGTTACCCAGAGGAATATGTGTGTGTGTGTGTGTGTGTGTGTGTGTGTGTGTGTGTGTGTGTCCCCCTCCGCCTCCCCAGGGGGCTGTAATTAGGCTTCAGGAAGTCAACAGGCGGCTAAAATATCATGGGTTGACTCAGGCTTTTGAAATGCGGAGGCAAAGCCCCAGGCTGCTTGGCTTCAGCCCCGCCCGTTTTGGTTGCTTGGAGCAGCTCCTGCTCTGTGCTCAGTGCTCTGAGTCCCCTTACGTCAAACTTGAAAGCAGCATTTTTGGGGTGTTTTTAAAAAATGTTTTGGTCTTAGATGATGATTAAGCATTGACTTGGCTCCATCCACGCAGCTTCCACCAGACCTGGAGGCAGGAGCCTCTCCTGCAGGAACGGCAGAAGTTCCAGTGGGGTGCCCTGACCGGCCCCACCTTTGTTTGGAGCCAGAATTCAGCTCAGATCTGTCGTCCATCAAGTGATTTGAGTGTCTGTTCAGATGCCTGTGCCCAAATGAGCTCTACAGGGTGGGCCACATCCATAGGCCTCCTGGGATTTTTCTATCAGATGAGAGCTGTCTGAACTAGGCCCTCTGCGTGGCCTATCTAGAGTTGAGTTTATAGCCCGGAACTTTCAAAATTGTTAAAAACTTATGTCTGAAGGTTTTGGTGACCAGTGATTCCTCAGAGGCAAGCCTGACATTGGACAGGGCAGGAAAGAAGAGGTCTCCTTCAGATCCCCTCACTGCAGGGGTGTCAGCTCTGGGACTCTGCTGCCAAAGGACGCCTTGCTTCCCTTCTCCCTCTTTTTTCTCATCACCTCCAGTAATGAGGATTGGAGAATCCCGGGCACCCATGGATACCATTGCTGCTGGCTAATGTCTGCCCAGAGAGAGGCTGTGCCTTCTTAGGTGAGGAACTGGATCTACTTGGTAGCTTCATTCACGTGTTTGATTGAGATGGACTTCTGTGTGGTCTTGTGGCATCTTTTCACTGTGATTAATTTGTATTTCTCTCGGGGATCAGGTTCCACCCAGCTCCCCAACTGCACAGGTTTGAATCTCTGCTCTGACATTTGCTAAGTGCATGGGCAAGTGACTCAATATCTCTGAGTGATGCTTCCTCAGCCCTAAATGGAGATACTAGTGCTTAGAGAATTGTGGTGTTTAAATAAGATAAAGGGTAAAGCGTTTGGCACAGTCCCTGGCATATAGTAGATGTCTAATAAATGTTAGTTTCCTTCCTGTGGTTGATTGATGGTAGTAACAGCCACCATCTCTTCCCTGGGATCAAAACAGGTCAGTATGAAAGAACATCCTGATGGATTAGTGATGTCTGCATGAGTGCAGGAATGGCAGCATTCTGACGACAATTTACCATCTTCAGCCTAGATGATATTTAAAGTCCCTTTGATCTTTAATGGTACATGACTAATGGCATTTGTTTCAAGACACAGCCATGCCACCCAGAGTCTACGTTACTTAGGGTGGTCATGGGAGAGGGAAGATGGGTATTAGACTTTTCTTGTCTGGATTTTTTACCCAGAAACCTGAAAATGGTTAGTCTGGTCTAGAATCCTCCCCACTGCAAACATGCTGGCTGCTATGGGCAAACAAACAAACAACCAGAAACCTTAGAAAACAATAGATGGAAAGAAAAGTAAAGGAAGGATTAACATAAAATTCAGAGTTTCCTTTGGGAAAAGGAAAAGAATGCCACTGGAGTGAGTAATATTCTTGGTAATATTCTAATTTTTAAGCAGGCTGGTAAGTACTTGGGTGTATAGTATGTGAATATTTTTAGGCTATTCACAGAGTTGAGCAACCATCACCATGAGCAATTTTAGAGTATTTTCATCACCCCCAAAAGAAACCCCATAACCGTTTCTCCCCATTTCTCCCTAAGCCCCCCAGTCCTAGACAACAAATAATCCACTTTCTCTCTGTAGGGAGTTACCTATTCTGGACATTTCATATAAGTGCAGTCGTACAATGTGGTCTTTCACGGTTGGCTTCTTTCACTTAGCATAATGTTTTCAAAGGTCGTCCTTTTGGTAGAATATATCAGTACTTCATTCCTTTTTAGTGCTGAATAATATTCCATTATGTGGAGAGACCACATTTTATTTATCCATTTATCAATTGATAGACATTTGGGTTGTTTCCACTTTCTGGCTGTTATGAATAATACTGCTATGAATATTCATGTACAAGTTTTTGTGTCAACCTGTGTTTTTACTTCACTTGGGTATGTACATAGGAATGGAATTGCTCAGTGATATGGTAACTCTATGTTTAACATTTTGAGAAACCGCCAGACTGTTTCTCAAAGTAGCTGCACTGTTTTACATTCCCAATGTATACAGCAATGTATAAGGGGTTGAATTTCTTCACGTCCATGTCAACACTTGTTATTGTCTACTTTTTTTATTATAGCCATCCTAACGGGTATAAAGTGGTATTTCATTGTGATTTTGATTTGCATTTCCCTCATGGCCAGTGATGTTGAGCATCTTTTCATGTGCTTATTGGCCATGTGTATATCTCCTTTGGAGAAATGTCTATTCAGACCCTTTATTTGTCTTTTTATTATTGAGTTATAAGTGTTCTTTATATACTCTAAATATAAGATCCTTATCAAATATAATTTGCAAAAGTTTTCTCCCATTTTTTGGGTTTTATTTTCACTTTCTTGATCAAGACTTTGGTCTTGAAGCACAAACAATTTTAATTTTGATGGTGTCCAGTTTATCTATTTTTTCTTTTGTTCTCTTGTGCTTTTGGTGTCATATCTAAGAAACCATTGCCTAATCCGAGGTCATAAAGATTTCCCTAGGTTTCTTCTAAGAGTTTTATATAGTTCTAGTTCTTACATTCAGGTCTTTGACCCATTTTGAGTAAACTGTTTGCCTATGGTGTGAGATAAGAATCCAACCTCAATCACTTGCATACAGATACAATGTATTTTATGACCTAATCTCAGAAGTGACTTTCCATTATTTCTGCCATATTCTATTGACCACACAGGCCAATCCCATGCAATATGGAAGGACTACACATCCCCCTCTAGTCGTGAAGGCCAGGAGTCCCTGGGCATCAGCTTGGCAGCTGGTTACCATACCACAGAATTTCAATATTCACAAATCAGAGAAATACCTTGATATTACCCTTACTGAATTACAAAAGTGAGATTACAAAATATTCCCTCAGCTATAAATGATAGCTAACCTCTTCCTCTATTATTGACTGACTTTCTTTTTTTTTTTTTTTTTTTTTAGCAGTACGTGGGCCTCTCACCGTGTGGCCTCTCCCGTTGCGGAGCATAGGCTCCGGATGCGCAGGCTCAGCAGCCATGGCTCACGGGCCCAGCCGCTCTGTGGCATGTGGGATCTTCCCGGACCGGGACACGAACCCGTGTCCCCTGCATCGGCAGGCGGACTCTCAACCACTGCGCCACCAGGGAAGCCCTCAGCTGCCATTCTTGTTGCCACAGCAGAGCTCTAAGGTATTGGTGCCAAAATGCAAACATAGTCCAGGTACATTTCTATTTGCATTTTATAGTTTATTTTGAATAGCTGAACTCCTTAATAGTCATCCAAAGTGTATTATTTTCCTTTAAGAGCACACTTTAAAATGTTTCACAGCATCCAATATGATTTTATTACATCCTAGAATCAAAGTGTTTTCTAAAATTAATGTCTCATTTTATGACTCAAGACTATCGGAAAATAAGCCGAGTTACACATTCAGAAATTACATTACTGGATACTTTTATGTGTAAGAGGTATGCTATGCTTCTCTCTCTCTCTTTCTCTCTCCTTCCTGCATTTCAAGGAGAGTCAGAGACTAGCTGATGGGCATACAGATAACAGGACTATTCCTGGTCCCAAAAGAGATTGGAAACCATTTTCAAACGTTAAGTTCCTGGTACCTTTTTAGTAGGATGAGATATTGCAATCTGGGGCTTTTTCACTGTTTAAGCATTTGCTAGTAAAAAAACAGCTGCTGTTTTTCTCGTTTAAAACACACACAGCAAACCACACAGACGGGGGTTCTCAGCTCCATCCCACCTCCTAACCCCTGGGGATTTTATGTTTCTGGGGAGGGGCGGCACATTGGAGATATAATTCACCTAGCAAAGCTTCAGAAAAAAGGCAAACATAGCCATAAAAATGGCTCATTTCTTTTGCTGTATTTAGTTGCTTCATGCACCTCAGGTGGCTCTCAAGTCCCTCCAGGTCACAAAAACAAGCTTGTCGCTTCAGAGGGTTGCCCGCAGCTCCAGTGGGCCTTCTGAAATGCAGACAGGAAGGCAGCCCTTGTTTACAAGAGATCATCTGCAAGGCTGGAAGGCAGCAGCTGCTGAGATCACTGCAGGAGCTTCACAACTGGCTGGCCTGCCTCCAAGTCTCCCTAACTCTGCCCAGACTCCGCTCTACAGAGAGCCCTTTCTGAAATGCCCAGCATTTCTCTTCCTGCGTAATATCATGCTGATGGCAGGAAGGGAGACGACCAGGCATTATGACCCTCCTGAAGTAGTCTCGGGGGGAAAAAAAAACAATCAAACCTGAATCTGATGACATCTCTAGCTCTAACTCCCAATTTACAGGAGACACAGATAGAGGCACATGTTAAATGACCCTGGGCACACCTGCAAAATCCAGCCTGTGAAAAGCTCTGCAGGACAAATGACTAGGTTTCTTCAACAAAACATTGCAAGAGGAAGAAAAAAAGAGAGACAGAAATGAAAGGGGAGCCTATGAATTAAAAGAGGCTTTAAAGACCAATTTACAAGCTTTATATGGGTCCTGAATCAAATAAGCAAACTGATAATAAAAATAAGGGGATGTAAACACTTGACTGGATAGTTGATGATATTAAGGAAATGTTGTTAAACATTTTAGATGACTTAAGCTTGTGGGTTTTTTTCAGAATCCTTATCTTTTGGATACATACTGAATGTTTACAGTTGAAACAATATGATGTCTGGAATTCATGTCAAATTAATTTGGGAGTGTGGGAAGAGGTGGAGGAACAGCTGAAAGAAGACTGGCCGTGAGCTGGTCATCACTGAAGGTGGGGCATTTTGATGCCAGTATATTGGGTCCATTACTTTTGGTATACTTGGAAAATCTCTATAATAAATAAGTTTTTTAAAGTTCTGATGGGTCCCCTATGGTCTAGATCAGCAGTGAGGTATCTCACTGAGTCCCTGATAAAATGTATAGTCTCCCCTTAAAAAATGCATGTACACTCAGATGTTTCCGTACCGTATGAGAGATCAGACTCCTGACCCTTCCCTGGCCGCCAGGTTTGAGTATTAACCAGTGCTCTTTGTGGTCTGGTCCCAACTCCCTCTCCAGCTTCTCTCCCCACCCGCCACAGGCTGCCTGCACCCCCTCCTCTGTGCCTCTTCTGTCTGAAGACCTCCCAAGAAAGCTCACTTCAGGTCTCCCTCTTCTCTGTAGCTGTCTCTAAACCAGCAGCTGTACACGGCCCACTAGTCCCTGTGGAAGGCATTGTCCCTCTGCCCTGCCCTCCGGCAGGCTGCTCATTCCCCAGACCCGCCCAGCCCGGTACTGGAAGCCTGGGCTTACAGGTTTGTTCCTGTTACACTGGGAGCTCCCCTGGGGCCAATTCACCATTAGCTTTTCTGTGCTGAGCCCAGAGCTTTGCACACAACCAATAAATGTTGGTTAAAATTAATTCAATGGAAAATGTAAAGCCCCAGGGTCACGGGAGAGCTAATGGGATCTCACAGCTCAAATACTACATGTCACAGCAGGGAAATAAAACGCTGAGCTCACTGTGAGCAGGTCTTGGTCACGTTTGCCAGGTGAGAAGTCCGTGCCCAGGGGGGCAGGGGCGGATGTGGGCAGCTCAGCCACTGGCCGGCAGGGACTCAGCCCACAGGGCCTCTGCCCTTGATCTCAGCTACAACGTTGAGGCCGCCAAAGACTGGGGGCCAATACGAACTCATCCAATGCTTCATCCTCTCCCCCCGAGCCTGGGGAGAATGTGTCTGTGAGTGAGGAGGGGTCTTCTCGGGCCAGGGGCAGTCACACCACTCCTGACGGTGTGTGCTGGCCTGTGAACCTGGTGACCACACCCCGCCCCCTGCACACCCCCTCCTGCAGCCCTCACCCCTCACCCCTCCTGCACTCCTGAGCTGCAGATATATTCATGAGTTCAGCCTCGTTCGCCCCTCAGCGTGGATCAGTGCAATCTACTAGGCGAGGTGAAATGGAGACTTTTTCACATTCAGGGGCAGCCTGAGAGCCAAGGCTTCTGGGACTACAAAAGCGGGCGTTACAGAAGAGTTCAGAGGGATGGGGAAGGTTTAATCCAGGGCAGACGGAGTGGCTGGAACTAGGAAAGAAGCCACCAGGCCCCAGAGGAGTGAATACAGGGCAGAGGTGGATCCCAGGGGCTAAGACCCTCACCCGCCCACCGCAGCATTTGCCTGGAACTTGGTATTTCTTTTAAACAGTTTGCCTTTCCTGACTTTTAAAAGGCACCCCTGGGCTTGAAAAAGATGGGAGTGGGACAAAGGAGAATACGGTGACTTCTCTGAGCTTGCCTCAATGGCTAAATGACAGTGTTAGGTGCAGTCTGTGCAGCTGCAAACTAAGATTCTATTTGCCTTGGTTTCCCTGAATGCCCTGGTAAGGAACCGCTTTCTTGAGCACAGTACTGCAGTGTAGCCCTGGGCACTGCACCTGTTACCTTAGGTCATCTACTTGACCATCCTCTGGGGGACGTAATGTCATTCCTGTCTTACAGCTGAGAAAACTGAATCTCAGCAAGTAAACTGAGTAGTTAAGTCCCTTTCCAAGGAGACAAGTTTAGCAGGTAGGGGCCCCAGGATCAGAAGCCAGGTCTGACTTGTTTAGAAGCTCAGGTCCTGTCACACCATTCTTTTCCACGTGTGGTCCTTGCGATGCGACTCCAAGCTTCTTCAGGGAACTTTCTATGCCTCGAGAATCACTCCCTCAGCTCTCACCATTAATAGTAATGTGGCTCAAACAGCAGCTGGCGTTAAATACAAATTATTGCAAATGTTACATGGTATGGACCGGGTACTGGCCTTCCATGCTGTAAGGGGAGCTGGCAGGGAAGCTGACCCCAGGAACTGAGTGGGATCACGCCCACCACTGCAGGCTTGGTCAGGACTTGCTCTCTCCATCCCCCATCCCTCTTCCTCTCTGAACAATGAGGTGAGAATTACGAGGAGAAAGTTCTTTGATATCTGTTCCGGAAGTGGTCCTTCCCCTCCAGGGCAAGGTTTCTGATCCTAAAATCCCCCGCTTCCCCTTCTGTCAGTAACATCTTAGAGGGGACCCCCAAATCATGTTCCAGGCTTAGTCACGTCCACATTCTCCGACAGATCTGGAAATTGCTCTTATGAACCTCTCATTATCTCATCAGCCATGTGGTTTCGACTTGCCCCGTTTGGTCCTTCAAAGCTGTGCACTGCCCCTCCCTCCTTCCCAGGGCGGAAGAAGGATGTAATGAAGGATGTATGTGCAGAGAGGGTTGGGGTTGTTTCCTCCCCTCCTTTTCTTGTCTGCAGAACTTTAATTCTCGTTATTCATTTTCACATTTCTTCTTTAATCATAGATCTCTGTAGCCTGACGCGCATACTTACCATTTTTCTTCTTTGCTCTTTGAAGGCTTTCGTGGTCACTTCCTGAGTCTCCTGAGCCTGTTCCATCCAGAGCTCTTCCTGTGCGTATTTTCAGTTATTTCCTTTGTTGCGATTTTAACTCCTATACAGCAACTCCAGCATCTGGAGCAGAACCCACCGTCCTAGCCTCTTTACCCCTTCCTTCTCCCAGGAAGATGGCCCCAAACTCCAAAACCTCTGCTTCTTCATGTGTCGTAATAGCAATGCCACCTGCCATTGGAGAGGTGTGTTACAATTTTCAAAGCCTGTTTGCTGTCCCAGGTAATCTTCCTAGTAACCCCATGCCTGTTTCACAGAAGGGGAAACTGAGGTTCAGAGACTATGGGAGGTTGCACTGCTGTGGGAAGAGGCTACCCTACAGGGTCAGGCCTTCAGGACCTGGGGAGAGCCCTGCTCACACAGCGAGATATTCCTCCTTGACACAGGATTCTCCCAGTGCAACCTTTCCTCTTGCCTTGGAGCTTTTGCCTGAGAAGTCAGAGCACATGAGGTGTGTGTCTTGTTGCAAGTAGGGCAGGACTGGAGGAACTTCCCGTGGGAGTGACATACCAGGGAAGAATGTTTTCTCCAGGACAGCAAGGAAGGGCAAGCATCAGAAGGGGTGTGAGCCAGAGGCTATCACAGAAGAAGGTCGAGCCATGTAGCATCAGGCTTGGGAGGGCATTGCCAAAAGTCTCCGGGGAAGGGATGGGAGAGCTGGAGCCCCCACCATGCGTGCTCAGGCAGGGGCCATCGATACACAAGGTCTGCAAATCTCAATGTTTTTCCTACCGCCACGGCAGTGATGCTGCCCAGAGCAGACTCTTGGAGTACTTGCCCCAATTTCTGCCTCAATGACTCTATTCTGTAAAAGAAGAACTTTCCACCTGCAGCATCATTTGTCTTGGAGGTATCAAAACTATATGCCATGTTTCACCCCTACTGGGTCTAACCAGACAAAACTGGTATTGGACATAAAGAAAGACTCTCTTGCGCAGTGAAAAGTGGGATTTGTTTTAACTCATCATATACAGACTTACGGATTCGTCATATATTTCATAGAATGCATGTTCACAATGTGGATATGGGTTCACACATATGGACTTATGGATTTATTCCACCCTCCCCAAGCTATAAGCTTCAGTCCTTAATGAGCATGATCACAAAGAATCTCCCTTTTCTAGAACATGAAATCCCCAGGCTATCATTAGACATCCTAGACCCATTTGGTGAACTTCCTCCCTTGTGTGAGTTCCCTCACAAGGCAGGCGGTTTTTCTCCCATTTAGTTGATCACTGTAGTGGTCTTTGTTTCCCCTTTAATAACTTCTTTCTCTCTCCCTCCAGGAAATCAGTTCAAAATGTAAATGAGATGATGATGTTTAGTACAGAGAAATCTCAAATATGTTTTCTCTCTTTTTCTTCCCAGCATGAATTCTTTACTTTCGAAACAAATGAGTTGTAACATGTCACACCTGATTATGACAACGCAGTTTGAGAACCAGCCAACCAACCCCCATCATTTTTCCTGCAGGATGCGTCCTATTTTTTGAAGTCAACTGCAAGGACATCAGAGACTCTAGCAAACTGACTGTGGTCAGAATCTCCGTACAGTTCGTGTGGCTGCTGGCAGAATGGTACTAATTTCGAGATTCCTTAAGGCAGTTTCCACTTGGCAAACAAGATGACTGCTCTTCGGTGAGATGGAGCTTTTGGAAGTGGCTTGATGTGGCCATTCACACAGCCATTACTTACGTGCTAACTTCTTTCCCTTCTCTTTTTATGGCTGCAACATTTTATAGTTACATGTTAATCACATTTTCTACTTCCTCCTCCTCTAAGCTCGGCCAAGGCAGTGATCTGTTTAAGAGCTTCCTCTCAGCACGAGGCAAGGATGCCTGAATTCCTGGCTGACAGCAGCTTGTAGACTTGGAAGCTCTCCCTCTGTTATCCTGGAGAATGTGGGCTTGTTTGAGTTCAGGATGCGGGAAGTGTCTGTGCTGGCCAGACCTGCTGGGTCCCCGGGGAGCCATACTTCAACAGCAAGAAAAATGTATAGCTCTTGCTCTTACTGGGCGTCCAGATGTGCACACTCTGATGAGACGGCATGCTGAGAAGTGTTCAGGGCAAGCACTCAGGCCAGCTGCTCCTCAGAAGCGGGGCCTGTAATTCGGCACCAGGTACCCTCTCCTGCCCTTTGTCTGGAATTGACATTGCTGTCCAGGGTGTTTTGAGATAAACTATAAATCTCTCCCTGCCTCTGATTTGATCTAACAAGCTGCCAGTGCTCATGGGCTGAGTGGGTAGGTTGGCTCCTCAGTCGGGGACCTCCAGGTGTCCTTCAGGGGGTGGCCTCAGGGAATGAATTATAGCCCCGGGGCCATGATCGTTACTTGGAAATTGTGCACATGGAATTATGGCCTATGTCTGCAGGGCTCAGGAGGGCAGGAGAGCGTAAATGTTCCGGCAGGCTGGTTGATTCACTGAGCCGTGATTCCAAAAGTCTACGGAGAGGAGCACATGAAGGACTTCTTGGATGTGGATGTTAGGAGAGGCTGCTGTTGGTAGACGATGTACACTCTTCCAACCCAAAGAGTAACTGATAAACAAGTGGGAACTTCAAGTTCAATGTCCAGAGGAGGCAGCTTTGATGGGGGCAGGTGGTTTATGTCATGGCTGTTGTTTTTTTCTTCCAAGGGATCACACCAAGAGATGCTCATGCCTCAAGACAAAGGTATCTTCCTTTAAATCTAACGTTTTCTAAGGTAAAGTTTTACTGTGTCCCACATACCCTAATAAGACTCCTCCCTTAATCCTCGCAGTAGCTCTCTATGATAAATGTTGAGATCCACATTTTACCAACGAGTACACTGCGGCTCAGAGAGAAAAAACAATGTACCCGAGGGCCCCCTGGTAGGAAGTGGCAGAACTGAAGTTCAAATCATGCCTTTTTCTTGAAGTTACTTTACCTCTAAGAGGGTGTATTCATCTTCTTATTCTGCTATAACAATATATCATAATGACTTAAACAACAGAAATGTATTTTCTCAGTTCTAGAAGGTGGGAAGTGCAAGATCAAGGTGCTTGGCTAATTCAGTTTCTGGTGAGGACTCTTCCTGCCTTGCAGACACCTACCTTCTCACAGTGTCCTCACACGGGAGAGAGAGAGAGAGAACACGAGTGATCACTTCGGTGTCTCTTCTCATAAGGACACTAATACTATTGGATCAGGGCTCCACCTTTATGACCTCATTTAACCTTAACCACTTTTTGTAGAGGCCCCATCTCCAAATATAGCCACATATGAATTTAGGGTTAGGGTTTCAACATACGAATTTTGGCAGGACACAAACATGCAATCTATGAGGGCTATCAAATCCCACTCGGTATGAGTATTTTGAAGTCATACATGAAAAGCCCTTCTTATGAAGTAAATAGCTGTCTTGCTTATACTAAAGGAGAGCAGGTGGAGAGCTGCCCCTAGGACGGTCTGATGGGAGGGGTGACTAAGGATTGAGGTGACTGGAGCTGAGGGCTAGACTCAGGCCATGTGACCCAGCGAGAGGCATAGATATGGCTGGAGAAGGAGCATGTGAACCATGGGTTGTTCTGAGTTGAGTGTGGGTGGTGTCTGAGGTTCCCCAAGGGGGACCTGGGATTGTGGATGAAAAAGATTTTCAAGGAAGCAAATAGCAGATGTCCCCATGTCTTCTCCTCCTTTCCCTGCTCCCCTTTCCTTTCTTTCTCTTTCCCTATTATTTTATATTATTTATTTATATTGGACTTTGCCTCCAGAGCCTTACAGACAGGATTAAATAGGGCCATGGATGCCATCTTATATCTCATCTAGCAACATGGTAACTCAACCACCTACAACATTAGTTCCACAAATACATCTAGCCTCTTTTTGAATACCTCCTCTGACAAGAAACTCATGCCTCCTGGGACAACCTATTTTCAAATACCTTTAACTAAAACAAACTCCATATCTCTGCAGGTCCCATCTACCTTCTGGGGCAACCCAGAAGGAGTCAGCCCTTTAGGAGATGTTTAGAACAAATGTTTTCTCTCTACTCAAAATTCACAATTCTCTTACCCGTTCCTCATGCTCAGTGTTTCCATCCATATTTCCATCTCTAAGAGATCTGGTCGCTTTCTAAGGTATATTTTTGTTTCTACACCAGCAGCAAGCTCTAGTTAGATAAACATGCATTCACAAGAATTAAGCCCATTTTAACTACTCCCTCCATTGCTTCCCTCTGAACCAGAAAGCTGTCATTCCTCCACTCCAAAACTACTTAATTATCAATGTACCAAAACCAGCCAAGGCATAAGGACTACAGCTCTGAGTTAAGATGGTCAGAATTCCTGCTCTCAGAGAGCTTTGAGTCTAATGGAGGAGACAGGTAATAAAGAGGCAAACAGATAAGAATGTCAGGTAAAAAATGCCATGAAATAATAGCATTTTCTTTCACAATCACTACAGTTCTAAAGTCTAGTGAGCGCTTAGTTTAAGCAAGGCACTTTGCTAATTATGGGACTAATAATCTTGTTTGCAAGCGTAGTGTTTTTTATAGGCTTCATAGAACTTTACACTCTTTGATCCTCACAACAACCTCATAAAGTAAATAGGATGGGCATTGTTTTTGACTATTAAGCCCATTTTGCAGAAGAGGAAACTGAGACTTATTCCAGCAGCAACACAGCCAGTGAGTGTGTGAGAACACACAGCCCTCCAACACCAGCATGCTCTTCATGGTGTCCAGGTGCCACAAATTAACGAGTTTGCTAATAGCTTATCTGTGTTTCCCCAGGCAGCTCTGATTCAGTCACTAGCAGTATTGTGTGCCAGTTTTTAACAAATGTATACATTCATATATTTATGCAATGCCTTTGGTGGTTTGGCAAATGTGCCTTGCATCTTACTGTCATAATCAGCCTTTGTAGGGAGGGACCGATGTGGGCAGCCAGGAAGAGGTTTGCCAGTATCAAGAGATCGCAGAGCAAGAAGGCTGGTTTCCGGGTCAAGAAGTGCAGGGTGAGACATCTGGGGAGGTCAAGCGGCCACTAGTTCAATAGCCAGGACTCGGACTTCCCTGGTGGCGCAGTGGTTGAGAGTCCGCCTGCCGATGGAGGGGACACGGGTTCATGCCCCGGTCCGGGAAGTTCCCACATGCCGTGGAGCGGCTGGGCCCGTGAGCCATGGCCGCTGAGCCTGCGCGTCCGGAGCCTATTGCTCCGCAACGGGAGAGGCCACAACAGTGAGAGGCCACGTACGGCAAAAAAAAAAAAAAAAAAAAAAAGCCAGGACTCAGGCGCAGCTGGGGTGCCCCGGGCAGGTGCATCACGGTGCACGGCTGCAGGGGGACAGCCGAGCTGGGCCGGCAGGGTTTTGGGGCCGTGGGCACGAGCAGAATGAAATGTCTCCCAACAACTGAGGTGGTGGCTGCCTTTGGAAGTCTGCTAAATGAGGTGGCACTGGCTCCACTCCCCGCCCTCCCCCGCCCAGCGCTCTGCCTTCCTGGGACTCAGCGCTCGAAAAAGGACAAACCAGAACAGAATGTGCCCATCTTTCTTCAGGTTTCTCAGTTTTAGTCTTTTTGTTTAAAAAAACAAAACAAAAAACCCCACACAGGACATGTTTTATTCATTCTCGGATTGGTTCTGTAATCATTCCGCTAGGTAACCTCTCTATGACATACACGCACACGGCTACATATCAATCCCTCATGTTTGTGGGTACCGTGCGGTTAGATGAACCAGCGCCCAAACAGGGAAGCTCAGGTGGATTTGCCATCGAATTGGGGCTGAGCTCTGTCAAGACATCAGGTAAAACGGAGGGGTGGCAGGAAGCAGGCTCCGGGCAGGAAACCAGACAGAATCGAAGGAGACTTGCCCTTGGGCAAGAGAGAGCACGGTGATGCTGCCGACACGGGGGAGCAGAGGCTCTTTATTTTTTCCTCCTGCCTTGACCAGTGGGATGCAGACCCTGCGGAAGGTCATCCTTTCCAAAGTAGCCTGGTCAGAGCAGCAGAGAGTCAAAGGGTCTGAGCTGCGATAATTATCATTACTAGGAAGACAAGAGGTCTGGGGGCTGCTGAGTGAGCTTCTCTGTCACACAATAGTTAGACCCCATTTTTCTATAGTGATCAGGATGTCCTTAAAATGACATGTGGGATCAAAGTAAAATGTAAACTAGGGGAATAAAGAACAAAGCAAACCTTTAAATTAGAAGAGTCTGATGCTGACAACCTTTGATCAGTTTGATACCATTTGATTCGTTGCTTTTTTTTTTTTTTTTTTGGCTGCGTTGGGTCTTCATTGCTGCGTGCAGGCTTTCTCTAGTTGCAGCGAGCAGGGGCTACTCTTCTTGCAGTGTGCAGGCTTCTCATTGCTGTGGCTTCTCTTGTTGTGGAGCATGGGCTCTAGGAGCATGGGCTTCAGTAGTTGTGGCATGTGGGCTCAGTAGTTGTGGCTTGCGGGCTCTAGAGCGCAGGCTCAGTAGTTGTGGCACACAGGCTTAGTTCATCCACGGCATGTGGGATCTTCCCGGACCAGGGCTCGAACACGTGTCCCCTGCATTGGCAGGCAGATTCTTAACCACTGTGCCGCCAGGGAAGTCCTGATTTGTTTTTTAATTAGCCGCTTTGTGATTGAATCTCTTGAACCCATTTCCTAGTCTAGAACAGGACGGGAACAGGCCAGAGGAACTCCAAGATCCTCCATCTCAGAGATACTGGGTTCCTGGGAATAAAACTGCAGGAGAGGGATAGAGGCAGAAGAATACTTGTAAAGAATTCTGCAAGGTCACTAGATGCGTTCAAATCTTGCTAATTCGCCTTTTCTCTGCATCGCATTTCACAGTGTATAGTGTTTTCAAATATATTAGCTCCCTCATTAAATCCTCACACTGACTAGGGGCCACCTCGTTTCACTGATGAGGATGGGGCTCAGTGGGTGGGATTAACTGAGTTACCCAAAGGGATGTGCATCACAGAACAGGACACACATGAGCCCGGGGAGTCTGACTCGGCCGCCCTTGGGCAACGTCTGGCCCTTGAACCTCTCATACGACTCACTTTGGCTATACATGCCTTCATCTGTTCCTTGCCTCACACACTCTCAAATTCTTACCTTGACTCCTGCCTACGGCTCACATTCCTGTCCTTGCCCCCCACTCCCGTCCTTGGGGTACATTTGTTATTGTTGATCCAGCTCAGAACCCGAGGTTTACCCGGTTACGCACATAAAGCAAAAGGGTCTTTCTGCCACATCTCCGAACGGGAAAATCAATTCAACAAATATTTATTGAGCATTTACTCTGAGCAAGGCATGATCTGTATATTAAAAAGAAAAATGGTATGGCCTTGGGGTAGTGGAAAAAATAAAAACATGGTTCAACCAATTTGTACATGTCTGGGACAGTACAGGGAACAAGGGAGGCTCCACAAAGTGCTTTTCCAATCAGATTAATATCTCTATTTATTCCAGAATAGGAATAATGACATCTCGAAGGCTATGTCATCCCTTTGGATGGCACTATGACTTCCGTTCCAGAAGCCATACAAGGAGCTACATGAGGGAGTGGTCTTTGCCTGGGGAAGGAGCTGGGGTCAGAAAGTGAGCGGCCAGAGGCAGCGGGGCACGCACACCGGGAATGGAGTTACAGTGAAGTGGCTTCTGGGATTGAAGCGAGATTAGCAGGGAATGTTGTGCTGTCTGCTTCTCCTTAGCTACTTTTCCAGGGTCCCTTCTTCTTTCCACTTCTAGTACCCAGTTTGGATCCATGTGCATCTTACGTGTGCTTTTTTCCTCGCAGAAGAATCACCATCCATAACCTTCTTGGCACATGAAGCTAAGAGGTTAATTCAAGGTTTCTAGAAATGTATTGACTGATAGAAATTGGAGGTACAAAAGAAAGCAAGCAGACAGGGACTAAGGCCCCTGGAGAATATCCCCTTAGCAGTTAGGCTAAAAAAACATCTGCCTTCTGGGGCATCACGTGGAATCACAGAAATACAGGGACCCTTAGGGCATGTGGCACTCAAGTCCCTGACACCACTTCCAGCAGAAGGCACCCAGCCTCAGCCCAAACGCCTGTCCTGGCCATCACCACCCGTGCTGGCCAACCAGTGAATCTTCGGGCAGCTCTGCTTATGCAAGCTCCCTCTTAAAGCTCACATCCCCTATCACTTCCACTCTGTGATCACAACTTCTGCCCTGCGAGGCCATAACAAACAAGCATAACTCTTCGAATTTTCAGTGTCTAGGACTCTAATGCAAGATTAAGTGTTCCTAGCACATAGGGACCAAATTAAACATTTGAGATCCTTCCAAAATCATGAAAGAAATACGGCTCACTATAGAAAATTCCAGCCACACAGTAAAAACATTCAGGTCTTCCTGCACCCCTTCCCTGGGGACACCCACTATGAAGAGTTTGGTAGGATAGGTATGCTTCCAGATCTTTTACTATGCCTTTCTATTAATCAAGGGTGTGATTTGGTCCAATTTCCACTTCTGAAAAGCTCTCTCTGTAAATAAGATCGTCTAGACAATCTTATTTACAAAGCAGAAATAGAGACACACATGTAGAGAACAAATGTATGGATACCAACGGGGAGAGGTGGGGGGCAGGATGAATTGGGAGATTGGGATTGACATATATACACTGTTGATACTATGTATAAAATAGATACCTAATGAGAACCTATTGTGTAGCTCAGGGAACTCTACTCAATGCTCTGTGGTGACCTAAAGGAACGGAAAGCCAAAAAAGAGGGGACATATGTATACGTATAGCTGATCCACTTGCTGTACAGCAGAAACTAAGCAACTATACTCCAATAAAAATGCTTAAAATAAATAAAAAGCAAAACTATAAAAAAAACCAAACAAAAAAAGGAATGAAAAACTCTCTCTGGCTGCAGGATGGAGAATGGACTCCTGGAGGAGCCTCCAGTGAAAACAGGAAGTCCACTTAGACAAGGTGAAAAATAATGGCCTCCTGGACAAATAAATATGGCAGCCAAGGAGATGGAGCCAAGTGGGTAGATCCAATGTATTTCGGGCAGTAGAAACAGTAAATAATCGTTAACTGACTCACTGAACCAATGTCTGAGGTGACCTTCCTTTACTGTGCTCCTCTTTTGTCCACCTTCTCCCTGGCAACAGTCAGAAAACCAGAGACCTTTAAAAATAGACCCGCGCTTCCCCTCATCTGTCGTCAAAACCGTCCCTGGAGAGCAGAGCAAACAGCAGCACAGGGAACCGCCACTGCTAGACACGGAGGAGACTTTTGCTTCTAAATCCCTATTTTTATAAACACTGAGCGCTTACTAGAAAGTGACCCTCCAACATTCGTGTATATTCAGCTCATGATGGTTTCCAACCCAACGGTGGAATTCAAAGAGGCCGGATATTTTGGAAAATAACCAACTTGCACTACCTTTTGAATTACCCCCAGGGTTATCCCTGGCGTGTGAGCTTATTTGTAGATTTCTTTTCTCTTCCCACTTGTTTTTAAGTTGCTGAGTCATCCCTATACATAGCTAGGGAAGAGGCTGGCTTTGCCATGAAAATAGCTGCTTAGGGAAACAGAGCAATTTGGAATAAGCAAGAATAGCTCTTTGTGGTAACTTGAGTGTCTCATTTTCGATACTGATCTCCGTGCCTCTCGGTGTGGTTTTCTGGAATCCCATGTGGAGGCAGGTGATGGCACCACCCTTGTTGATTTCCTGGTCCACACAATACTCGGTGGCACTCTGGTCACATATGTTTAGAATGCTGAAATAAGCCCAGGGAGCAGATTTATTTTCACGTGTGGTCATAAAACCTGTAGATACCACATTCATGATGCCCCACAGATGTCTTACAATGTATTTCAGACACTACAGAGCATCTCATTTTTGTCTATGAAATGTGATTCTTACCACCAGGTGCTGCCCTAATTCCCTCCCTTTTGCTTTAATGTTTACTGCCCAGGTGACTTTAGGAAATTCGTGCCATTGCTTGAGAACAGCGTTCTTCAACCACACCACCCCTCAGACCTATGAATCCTGGGGATGGGGTCTGGGCACGTGTCATGTGAGAAGGCTGCCTGGTGTGTGCCCTTGAAGTCCTGCTGCATTTGAGCCATCTGCACTTGCATGCTACTGGGACACAGGGAGCAACTGAGTGCTCAGAGCGCAAGTGTTAGAAACCTCAGGCAGCCGCAAGTGTACGCCTAGGAACCGCAGCCAGGACCTTGAGGAGGTGCTCCACGGGTCCACATCTCTCACTTGGAAATACTTTGTCCATCATGTGAGGGAGAAAAGGACGATACCCCCGCAAAAACAAGTCAATAATAAATAGGATAGATGAATCTCAAAATAATTATGCTGAGTAAAAGAAGCCAGACAAAAAAGCAAGTGCCTACAGTAGGATTCCATCCATAAAAACTCTAGAAAATGCAAGCTAATGTATAGTGACAGAAAGCAGATCTGTGTTTGCTGGGGGACAAGGAGGGAGGGGGAGGGGTGGATTATAAAAGAGCACAAGGGAGCTTTGCGACGTGGTGGATATGTTCATCATCTTGATTGTGGTGATGGTTTCATGGGCATATACATACGTCAAAACTCATCAAACTGTACACTTTAAGTACGTGTAGATTATTGTATGTCAGTTATACTTCAAAAAAATTGAAGGAAAAACAAAAGACTACTTCAAAAGAATGAGATCGGGAGTATTATTCGTGAGCCATAGGAAGAACATGAGACAACAGTAACAGTTCTTCCGCAGCACCACACCAGGCCCACGCTGAGCCCTCACAGGCATTAGCTCATTTAATCCTCACAACAGACCCTGGAGGAAAGGGAGGTGTAGAAACGATGAGTAGTTTGCTCAAATTCCCTCAGTGAGTGAGTGATAAACCTGGGATTGGACCCACATCAGAACAATCCCACAGGCCAAGCTCCAAAGTCCAAGGAAGTATTTAGTCCTGGCTCTGCCACTAAACAGCCGCGGAACTGAGTTGAGAGGGTCCCCAGCAGATATCCCTTTGGGGGCTTGAACATCCTCCAAGCACTATTTCTTTATAATAAGATTTTCTTTTGGGGGGAGGTCACCAAATTGTCCTCTAAATTAGTCAAAGCCTATATAGGTCTTACATAAAGAACTAGCTGATGCCATTTCATTGTAACATGGCAATATGAATGTAGAAGACACTATGCTTGAAATGTGAAAGTGCGTCTTACTTGCAGCGCTCTGCTTTTAAAGGGTGGTGATTACTTGTGCCTGGGCAGCCCAGCCACTCAGTGGGAGCCCCTGCGGGGCACGTTTCCGGGGCAGCTGAGGTGACAGGCCATCTGTGGGTGGACGCTGCTGATGCTGGCCTTCTAAGCTCCACAGACAGAAGGGCTGCTCCTCTCCTCACCAGAGGAGAAAGTACCAGAATCTTAGAGCCCTTCGGCCCTTCTCCGCACCCCCGTGCTCCAGCCTGCTGGAGAAAGGATTTGAAAGTTTTCTTCCTGTCTTATCGGACCTTGGGCGTATCTTGCCCACTCCCCATAAGCCTTCCATGTCCTCCAAGTCTCAGCTTTCCCCCTTTATTGGGAAAAGAACCTGCTGCTTGGGCTTCCCTGGTGGCGCAGTGGTTGAGAGTCCGCCTGCCGATGCAGGGCACACGGGTTCGTGCCCCGGTCCGGGAAGATCCCACGTGCCGCGGAGCGGCTGGGCCCGTGAGCCATGGCCGCTGAGCCTGCGCGCCCGGAGCCTGTGCTCCGCAACGGGAGAGGCCACAACAGTGAGAGGCCCGCGTACCAAGAAAAAAAAAAAAAGAACCTGCTGCTAATTTCCCCTTGAAACTAAAAAGCTATCCCTTCATCAGACTAATGCCGTGACCTTGAGCGAGTCACTTCAGTCTTTTCTGAACCAGTGTCTTTGAATGTAATAAAAATAACAACTAATCAGTTAAATGACCTTGGGCAAATCATCTAACCTTTCTGTGCCTTAGTTTCCTCATTTGTAAAATGGGAATAATAATCCTTGTATGTCATATGGTTAGACATGTGATTGTTGTAAAGATTAAATGAAATAATGTAAGCGCTCAGAACAGAGCCTGTTACATACAGAATCCATAACTGTTAGCGGTGGTTGAATTCTTGTTGTTTACTTTGCTATTTACAAAGGGCTTTTGGTGTTGATTTTACACCCATTTTATAGAAGAGGGACCCCAATGTTCAGGAAAGTGAGTGAGTGAGTACAGTTAGAACTGAGCCCGGAATTGCCTAGCTAGTGAGAAAGCTTCCTCCTGTTCTAGCACTGGGCGGTTTTTCTTCTTTTTGACATCAGCAATGTTAACTTTGCAATATCCTTCCTAAACGGTCCCCCAAATCACTAACAATTCTTGGATTGTATGGGAGAAGAATGGGATGGAGGAAGAGGGGAGGGGGCTGGAGGGACCCCTCCACCCCCCCACTCCCCTGCCCCCTGTTGGCAAGTCAGCTAACCCTGGGGAGCTTCCCTAATTAGCAGTCTGCTTCTGCTCACCTAGGGCCTACTGCCTCCTGTAAGGGGGATTAATTTTTACTTCTAAAAGTTATCTCCTGCTAGCGAGTCTCTAAACTTCTTCTGACATGAACTCTGAAGTTATTTGGAATTGGATTTAAAGCATGTCCAGTAATCTTGAATCAACAGTAATCCTGAAGGACACTCAGACACTTGATTTAGACGGCATTTTCGTGAACCAGACTAAAAATCCGGGGTAGTGATGCCAAAACTATAACTTCTGATTCTTCTTTGTTTACTGCTGCAAAATCCCAAACCTTATCTGGCAATTCAGTGGTCTAGTTAAGAGGAATATTTTTCAGGGACAAAAACGTTGAGCTGAGTTGGCCTTCAAAATCGAAAGAAAAAAAATAGCTAGTGTCTGCTCGTTGTCAATGCTTTAATGCTCAGGGTTCTGGCTTCTTGGTGCAAGAATCAGAAAGCCATTTGGGATAATTTAATTAAAACAGTAATGGAAAGAGCAAGGAATATCTAAAACCTACAAGTTTATAGACTCGTATCCATAATCTTTTTCTTAAAGCGGACCCCCAAATTGTAAGAGCGTCATGCTCCGCTTAAGCTGGACCCATGCCTGTGATCCCCAGCTCCCTGCAGACTGGCCCCCCACCTGCGTGCAGTGGCTGCCGCGTCATTCAGCACAAGCCCCAGCTTTGCTGCCTAGAGGCCACCAGCTTCGGCTCAAGTCCTTGATAGAAAGGACTCAACCATCTCACCAATTGTTGGCCAACCAATGCCTTGACTCTCCGCCATCCAACCACCTGGAAGAGTGGGAGTCCTTTAGTATAAAAATAGGTCCATCCCTTTAGTATAGCCTAGGAGTGAGGGTGGTTCCCAGACTGGAATAAGTACAGAGGGAAGCAAGACAGAACGATCCTGAACAAAATGACCAAAGTCACAAATTCCTCCTCCTCCTCTTCTTCATCTTCCTTTCTCTTTCATTCCTTTGGAGGTACCAGTATGGCTGGGGGCTGAGAGGCAGCAGGGCCAAAGAGGTGATGAAGGGCCCTGGACCCAGGAAGTTGCCGTGGGCTGAGATGGTGGTGACAGGGCTGGAAACTTTGCAGGGTACAGAAAGGGGAGTGAGTGAAAAAGTAAGTATTTTGGGGCTAATTGGAGCCAAGTTTTTCACTGTGGGAGAAGGAATTTACAAATATGGAAGAGGGAAAGATTAGAAAGAATCCTGAGGTGACAGACTGTAGCTGGAAGTGTTGATGTAAACTTGTGGTTAGATAGATAGATAGATAGACAGATAGATAGATGATAGATGATTAGATGGATAGATAGTTAGATAGACAGAAATAGACAGACAAGTAAACCAGAAAAGGTGACTCTTCTTTACCACAAGATGTCCACAAACAAAGGTAGAAGGAATGATGGAAATCAATTTTCACTGTTCGGCAACCATCTTAGAGGCCATTGGTACAGGCATACAGAGATGCTAAGTCTGGGTAGAGGTTTGATGAGGAATAAGATCTAGCACAGACTTAGACTATCTCTCCACAAAATACTTGTCAACCACAAAGGGGAACTGGCGAGCTTACAGTAGAGAAGTCTGGCAGACACCTCTTGACCAGATGACAGAGGGTCTATCCCACTGGGGTGAAAGCTTGACATCGTGAGCCTCTGATGAGATGCACTGAGAAGACCTCAGCCTCGTTTCTGTGGTTTTCCTGTCAAAATGCATGGCTTGAGCCTACACGTGAAGAAGCATTGGAAAAACCCAGTGAGAGATCTGTACCCTTTTTAAACTGCCAAGGTCAAGAAAGATAGGGAAAGACTGAGGAACTGATCCATATTGAATGGAAATAAAGGAACGTGACAGCCAAAAGCAACATGAACTTTTGGACTGGTCTTGAACCAGGAAAGAAAAAGAAACAGTGTTGGGACATTTGGCAAATTCTGAGTGAGATTTGTGAATTGGATGGTCCTATTGTAGCAGTGTCATCTCCTGATTTGGAGGATTTGTGGTTGTTACCTAAGATAGTGTCATTGATTTGGGGACGTTACACACTGAAGTATTTAGGGGTGTGAGGGATCACGTCTGCAGCTTGTTCTCAAATACTTCAGAAAAAGAATAATGATAATGGGTAGATACACACACACACACACAGAGAGAGAGAGAGAGAGAGAGAGAGAGAGAGAGAGAGAAGAATGGAGGAAATGAAGTAACGTGTTAACAAATGGAGAATCGGGGTGAGGGGGTGATGGGAATTCTTGGTACTCTTCTTGCAATGTCCTTGTTCGTTTGAACGTACTTCAGAATCAATTATAAAAATCTGTTTCTTAAATAACCAAGCCCTGCAATTGCTATCCATGGCCCCCAAACCTTTGATAAAGGGAAGGGAGATCTTTACTGTGATGAGCAGAGCCTCTTAAAAAGGTCTAGCCATTA
This sequence comes from Grampus griseus, assembly GCF_964374135.1. Classification (NCBI taxonomy): domain Eukaryota; kingdom Metazoa; phylum Chordata; class Mammalia; order Artiodactyla; family Delphinidae; genus Grampus; species Grampus griseus. The sequence goes on along the minus strand of NC_139010.1, from coordinate 57,097,171 downwards.
TCCTCTCCAGTGAAGCAAGTCCAGACCCCTCTTCCGCTGACCAGTGCAAAATGCCAAAGCAAAATAAAATAAATTTAAAAATCTCTCACAAGAGTAAATAGGAAACCGGTCCTGCTTTGGGAAGACACTATGAAGTGACCCTTTGTTTACAATCTCAAAAGCAAACAACTGATCTATGGCAGAAATAGAAAGCCTTTAAAGTTTTCAAAACAAGTGCTTCTGGAAGATAGTTGGAGCTGACTGGTGCCAAGACAAGAGCACAGTCCTAAATATTCTCATCTACTTTTGTCATATTGTAACTATTGACACCTAAGGAAATTGCATGGCAGAGTCAGACCCGTGTGGGTTCAAATTCAGACTCCTCTGCTTTCTAGCTGTGTGTCTTCAGGCAAGTTACTCAACCCTTCTGAACCTTAATCTCTGCACCTATTGGGTGTGGGTAACAACAGCTCCTTCTTCTGGTTGTGGTGAGGCTTGATGAGATATCATATGCAAAGCAACCTGCATTTGGGGGACCCTCAATAAATACCTGTTTCCTTGTTTTCTGTGAAACACATGGGAAACCTTCACGACCCACCCAGATCCCTGGGCCATACTTTAAGAACCATCTCAACAGACAATGAGGCACTTGACCAGCCTCATTTGTGTCTTGCCAAGCCCAGGACTCCTGTAGTCTGTGATTTCTTGCCTTCTCCCTAATGACATTTTTCCTGCCTGTCTTTGTTTTGACCAGACATCCCTTTCATCTCATGGCCCCAAGTCCAGACAACACTTCTGACATGGCCAAATTTATTCTTTTCCCTTGAAAACATTTCCCTTCACTCCTCATGGCTTATAAGCTAGGGAAAGCAAGTGGAAAAATGTTCGTCTGTCTTAGCCTGTCTGCAAAGAGGAGAAACACGGTAAGAAACTGGACTGAGATGAATTTTTCCAAGGGCTGAACTTAATAGCAAAAAGCCAAATAAATCTCAAGGAGTGTATACACAAGACACAGGGGCACTGCTTTTGAGTCCTTGTCTCTGAGAAGCTGGTTTATCCTGAGAAGAACATGCCGTCTTTTAAAAGCCAGCCTGATGTCAGGGTCAGCAATTGTTCTTGGTCTTTCCTCTTGTCACTTCTCACACACACTACAGTAGGGGGCTTCACTCAGAAGCCGCTGTTTCAGGACAAGCCTCATAATCATCTCCTACCTAATCCTTTACCATCATGTCTGTTGGGATGGGAAGGGAAGGGAGAAGGATGGACCCGCTGGGCTTTCAGGCTCTTACATTAATTGCTTCAAGCCAAGGCAGGACAAAAAGGAAGAAGCAGAGGAGATAAATGGCCTAGAGATGCTCTGATTCTATTCAGCTCCAACTTCCTGTCCTGAAGCCAGCAAGCCTGTTCCAAACATGCGTCTCACAGAGCATCACAACACGAGAGATGTTCCTCTAGTTTTCCTCCAGAAAACAGAACTAGGAAATAGTACTACTTTGAAAAAAAAAAGCTTTCTTCCCCTTTTTTCTTCTTACCAAAGAAATGCATAGTCATACTAGAAATTTTAGCAAATACAGATAGGCCAAAACTAGGGGGAGGGGAAAAAAAGGAAAATCGTCTATAATCCTTCTGATATATACATTTTTCCTTTCTCCAAAAATAGAATGGTCCCTGCAGTTTTCACTTAACAGAGAACTACAAAGCATCATCCCTTGCCATTAAGAAACCTTCCAAGCTCTTCTTTGTGATGGTTGTATTGTGTTCCTCAGGACCACAGTTTATTTAACTAAATCTCTAATGGTGAATATTTAGGTTGGTCCCCACATTTGACTATTTTGATAATGCTGTCAGGGAAATTTTACTGTGCAGTCTTCACAGGTAGCCATGATTATTTCCTTAGAATAAGTACCCACAGGTAAACAACAGTATGCACATTTTTGAGACTTTTGCCATGTATTGTCAGCTTTCCTGCCAGAGAACTTGTACCAATGAAATAACACATTCTTATTTTCAGGCGATCACAGCTGCCAGAGTTCTTCCATTATTTTCTTTACCCCACTGTGAAACTAACATGTGATTTATTTACACAGTTTGGAAAGATGGGTTAGGTTTAGTAGCTTGTGGAGAATCAGAAAAAGAAGAGAGTGCTTTAAGCATCTGTTCAAGAAAACATGGGTTGTTACTGGTGATACCCCTCCACCACATAGAGACCTCAAAAACCAGGATTTAGAAAATAAATCTTTTCTTTTTTCTTTCTTATTGTAAAAGTTACACAAGGTCAATCTAAAAGATTTGAAAATTAAAATCATTAAACATCCTCCAAATGTCCACAACCCAAATGTTAGCACTATGAACGTTTTGGCAGATTTCCTTTCAGTCTTTTTTCTTTACATATATGTTTTGTTTGTGTAAATGAATAATATTTTCCATTTTGTAGTCTGGTTTGTCTTCTTTTGTCCAAGGGCTTTCATGACCTTCCCCTGCCTTGCTTATCTCTAATGCCTTTGGGGGAACGGGCAAAGTGGTGTCCCAGGCAAGGGGAGTGCATTCTCAGTCTGGCCTGCAGGAGGAAAGCCACACATCTCTCCAAGCGTTTGACCTCTGTCTCCAGACTTTTAAGCACTCCTAACTGGACCTGCCTCTACAACAATCCATAAGCCATTAGCTGGGGCTATATTAAATCCAGAAGGGCTCATCCCTAAGACCTCAGCTTTTATTCAGGGTCGATATAATAAACGACCATCTGAAGAATGTTTCTGCTTCTCCTGCAGAAGTCTTTGGAGGAAGTGTCTATTATGCGCCTCACTGTCCTTATATTGAGATTCTCATGACAAATTTGTGCTTACATTGAACGTCAGGGAAAAGTTTGCCTCTCCTGACAAATGGCTATGCTTCCTTTTATCCAATAACTCATCACATTTCCCCGTTCTCTTTAGCTCAGTTTAATGCACAATTGGAGGAGCTCTCTTCTGCTGGGTTTCTGGTTTAATCATTTCCTCCCTTCACCCATATGACTTTGGAGAATTCATCTTTAATTTCACTGTCCTGGGGCCTCTATTTTTAAGTGTCAATCATCTCAAATTTGTTTGGACGTTAGCAGCAACACAAATCGTAAATAGTAACTGACAATCTTGACCCCTAGGCCATGTCTTTAAAGTCATAGGTGCCTTAGTAATTAATAATTCCTTTCATTAATTCCGAGTTCCTTCCTGGTATTTCAAGGCAACTGTGCCCAGAGAGCTATTATAAGATGCAGTTGAGGGCTTCCCTGGTGGCACAGTGGTTGGGAGTCCGCCTCCCCTGCCCTGCAGGGGACACGGGTTCGTGCCCCGGTCCGGGAGGATTCCACGTGCCGCGGAGCGGCTGGGCCCGTGAGCCATGGCCGCTGAGCCTGCGCGTCTGGAGCCTGTGCTCCGCAACGGGAGAGGCCACAGCAGTGAGAGGCCCGCGTACCGCCAAAAAAAAAAAAAAAAAAGGATGCAGTTGAAGATATTAGGCCTGATTGAGAAGAATGGGATTTTTTAGGAATGAATTGCTATATGCTGGTGTCACTTAGTCCTTTTCCTATATAACTAAAGTCCGGGTAAGACTCTCTGGTCGAACACGGCCTCTTATTGATATAACAGTAGGTTATTTCCCGGCAAGGATGATAGCCACGCCACTTCCATAACGGTCCACGTGGCAACTGATGCAGTGGAATGGAGAGAGGGGCTTCTTGAAGTGCCCACGGACCCATGAGAGGGGGTGTTCGCTGCCTAAGAGACTTACTCCTTGCAGTGGAGACCAAAGGTAGGCTCTGTTTCTGGTTGAGAACACTTCATCTATCTTTTATCGATTTCCTGGGAGCAAGGAGAAGAGAAGTTCCCTCCATTCACATCTTTACCCCCCGCACCCCCATCCATCCCTCCACACTGATGACCCACCCCAGGTCCCTCTCAGAGAGGGAGGCTGAGATCAGCCCAGGAAAGTCCCCAGAGGTCACCACCCAGCTGTCTCTCGGCAGAGACGTGTGTTATCACTGCCTTTCGGCAGGTCTGGGCGGGTGACAGCCTCGCAGTCTTCTGTCTTTCGGAGCTGCCCTGTGCCTCTCTCACCTCTCCTCTGAGGGCTGTAAATTGGTTCACAAATCCTGCAATTCCTTTAGCTCATGCTCCGCTGAGTTTCCTAGGTGATTTTCTGGTTTATTTCCCGTTGCCTGGTTGCTAAGATTCCTTGTAAATTGCATTGCCCTCTGCTTGGCTCTGCTCTGCCATTCGTCCAGGCTTGCGACGCGGAAGCTCTTGTCCCGGCATTTGCCATGTACCAGTCATGAATCGATCTAAAGCAACGGCTCTGCTGCAGGCAGTTCCCCCACCTGCACGGCAAGGAGGCTGCACAGCAAGGGGGCGGCACAGCGGGCAAAACCCCAAGGGCGCAGAGCTAATTTATGCCACCAGGCAGAGCTCATCTTTCATGTCTGTCTCACTCCGGAGGAGAAATCAATATACTGAGGTAGTGGGATTGCTCAGCGCTCTTGAAATGTTTCTTGACACCACCCCATCACACCCTGGGGACTGCAGGTGACTGAAAGACAGACAGATGCCCCTCCTCTAGCTCTACAAAGACAGAGAAGATGTGAATGGGAAGAGGTGAAAAGTGCAGGCTCTAGTCAGAAGACCTAGGTTCAAATGCAAACTCTGCCACTTCCTGGCTGTTTGACCTTGGAGAATTTCCTTAAGCTCTCTGTGCTTTAATTGCTTTTCTATAAACTAGGAATAAAAAGCGCACCTACTACATTGGATCGTCGTGAGGTTTAAATGAGATATTTGTAAAGCATAGTCCCTGGCAAAAAGTAAGTGCTCAATAAATGTTAACTATTATTACTATTATCATCATCAACATCATCATCCCAGAGCAGCATGCCTGCAGCCAGTGAGCCCTGCACCCTCTGCAGCCCTTTGCCCGGCCGATCCGTCTCCGTGCAGCAGCCCTGTTATTCTGACCACACCTTTGGCTTGGTGTTTCTTGTTAGTTCCCTCCCTTGTCTGTCTTCCTCTCCAGTTCCCTCTGGTTAACATGGCGGCTTTATATTTTCTTGCACCCTTTCATTGGGAGAGACGAGCCACTCATCATAATGAAAAGAGGGGCCCAGGCTTTCTCAGCAGCCACCAGTGGCCAATGTGCTGATGGAAGTATCGTTCCACGTTGACCTTCCTCTTAGCTATCTTTACAAAAGAGCATTGCAGACCTTGGGGGCTTAGAAGCCTCTACTTTTGCAGAGCCCTTCATGGAAACTCAGAGGTGGAAGGAGCCTTAGTGGTCATTGAATCCAAACTCCTACCATGCCTGGGAATGCTTTTCCAGCAACCATTAGTCAATGGAAACTGCAGATCTACAGAGGAAGAGCCTGTTCCATTGATGGGAGGGCAGGTCAAGATGTTAGACAGTTATTTTTCAAATTGAACTGAAATGTGTCCCTTTACCATTCCTCACCCTGCACCTCTTGGGAAACACTGGAAAAGACCAGACCTTTTAAACACAGCAGGCTTTTCAGCCATTTGAATCTGCCTTCCCATCTTTCCTTAGCCTTCTCTTCTCCAGGCTAAATAGCCCATATTCGCTCAAACATTCCAGGCGTGGTTTCCTGCCTCTTCTCCATCCCGGTCATTTCCCTTGAACCACACCCTGGTGTATTAATATGCTCCTTAGAATGTAGAGCCCAGCCTGGGATGCCTTCTTCTACCTGTGGTCTGAGCAGCCCGGCAGCTCTCCCTGTCCCCCACCATCATGAAGTTAGATTGCTTCTGTAATCTAGCATTTGAATTGGCTTTTTCCAGTTGTAGCTTTGGCAGCTAAATCCTCTCCCGAGCTTCCTCTCCGGGACTTGATGGTAAGCCATGACTCCCCTAACCTGTGCTTGCAACACTTTTTTTTTTTTTAATGTAAAAGTGGAGCTTTACATTTGTTCCTTGTGATCTTTGCCTCAGCATTTCTGTTTCCTCAACCAAGCCCAGATGCATGCGAGAAGGGGGTGGACTCGACCACACCAAACACTTCGAGAAATATGAATCTTTACAGTGACCTTGGGCCGTTCGTTTCTCTTTCAGCAGCGTCTCTCATGACACTGTGTACACAGTAGGCACTCAGTAATAGCTGAATCGGCATCTAGCCTGCTGTGTCACCCCCCAAAGTGTAAGCTCACATATGTGCTGTGTGTGAAGGCGCTTTGAATATCCTCAGGAACTGTGCAGACACCAGTTACTTGAATATCGCTATTCTTACGGCTGCTAGAAGCTTATCGAAGGCAAGAGTCATAGGTTGTTTTTCTCCATCTCCATAGGAGCTGGAAGGATGTCTTTTATACAGTGGGCACTCCATGAAAGCTGCTGGTTGAACTGAATTGAAGGCGCTTGCCCAGCATCTCAGACACAGAAGTCCAAACGTGGGATAGAAGTTTCTGGCTAACACACCAGAAGTTTCTGGCTAGGGTGTGACAGGCGATGAGGGCACAGCACAAAAGGGGAAAGAAAGATGGGAGGTGGCGGCTATGCTGAACCTAAAAGGCATCATTTCCTGCGTGTCTACATTGCGTCAGCTACGCCTACATAACTAGCCACTCCACGGCTAAATGGCTTCAAGCAACAAGCATTTATTACTGCTCATGAGACCACGGGTCAGCTGGGCAGATCTAAACCAGGCTCGGCTGACCTCAGCTGGGCTCAGTCTTGCATCTGCAATCAGCTGGTGGGTCCGCTGGAGGCTCTTCACACACATGCTGGTGGTTGGCTGGCTGTAGGCTGAGGTGATGGGGTGACTGGGCCATGTGTCTCTCATCACCCAGAAAGCCAGCTCATGCTGATTCGCTCAGCCGCTTAACAGAGTTCCAAGAGAAAAAGCAGAAATGCACAAGGTGTCTTGAAATGTTGGCTTATCACTTCCACTGCATTCCATTGGCCAAAGCCAGTCACAAGGCCAGCCCAGGTTTAAGGGACGGGGGAGGAAAAACCTCCACCTCTTCATGTGAGGAGCTGAAAGTCACATTGCGAAAGGTGTGGATACAGAAGAGCATGAAGAATTGGGGACATTTAAATCATCAGTTTATCCCGTCCTCACTTCCTTCCCTCCTTCCCTCCCTCCCTCCCTCCCTCCCTCCATCCATCCAATACACATTGACTAGACACCTGCTACACGACAGGACCATGCCAGGTGTTGGAGGCGTGGCTGGAGAATGTATAGATTGGTGACATGAACCCTAGACTTTGGAAGAAAACCACCACCGAGGCAGATTAGGAGGAGGACTCCCGGTAGCCACAGAGTTGCTTTTACAGGCGTGAATAACCTCTGTCTCGCGGTGGCCACAACAAGATGGTCCTCGGGCAGCTGATTTGTCCATGTGCATTTGCTTTTGCGACCAGGCTGAACCCACATGCCTGCCCAGGATTGCTGCTGCTGCAGCCAGAATTCTGAACAATTTACAAATTCAGCCTGTCACTGTGCACCCTGCCACGCCACATGTCAATCCAGCCCCAGCGAGGACATAAACAACCTGATGGGCCCCTTGAGGACTCAAGAAGCCTGGCAGCTTTCGTCGGCCACAGAACTCTCCCAGGGTGACTTGGGACAAGGCTGGGACCGCTGGGTCAGGTGCAGCCCAGGATAGAGAGCCCCGTGCAGAGCTGTTGGCAGGGCACTGTTATAGCTCAGTTTTATGAGCTCTTAGATCTCAACATTTACTAAAATGATGGAGTCTGGCAGGAAGATTAAGCACCGCTGCGCCCTTTAAATCATCAGCACCAACCATCCTGGGGGCTAGATTTGTTTTAGGCCCTGACATGATCTCTGTGTCCAAGACCGAGGGAAATGAGCGGTTAAGAGCTTGGGTTCCTCGCCAAGTTCTGTCACTTACTAGCTGTGTGACCTTTAGCAGGTGACAGAACTTCTCTCTGCCTCAATTTCCTCTTCTGTAAATGGGGCTGTAAGCACTTGAAAGAGAATGCCTCTCGAGGTTCAAGCACACTGTTATAGAATCCAGTGACTCTGGGGGCTCGTGGTGGCTTCCAGTTCCAGGAAGAGCCCCTCCACTCCCAGCTCCCCCTGCAATGACTTGGAACTACTGGAGGCCTGGACTCATGTTTCTGTAGGAGCCAGAGTCAGAAGAGATGCCCCGCTCCGTACTTAGACGACCCCGACTCTGGGATACTCTGTAGTCACTCAGAATTGCCTTGGAGCTGCTTCACGCGGCTGACTTGCCAGGTAACTCTGGACAAGTCATTTAACCTCTCTGAGCCTCTGCGAGGTGCCATAATGCCCCCAGGGGCTTTGGTGGAACAAATAGTGCATCAGGGATGAAAATCCTTTAGCAATTGTGAATCTCTGTGTCATTTATTCATTTGTTCAACACACTTTTACTCGGCACCACGAACCAAGCACTGTGCCAGGCCCTGGAGAGAGAAAGATGAGTGAGTCTTATCCTAGCCAGACGCTCACAGCCACGTGGAGAAGCAGGCAGTCGACAAGCTCCTCACAGGCACGGGGTCTACAGGAGCCGAAGGAGCGGCAGCAGGTGCGCCTGCATGTCAGGGAGAAGGCAGGAGCAGTTAAAACATGGTGACCCGAAGGGACCAGCCAGGCCAGAGATACCTGGAGGCAAGCGTACCCCCAGTCAGAGCAGTAGGGCAGGTGACAGTGTGGCCTATGTGGCCATGATAGGCAACTGCAAGCTGTCTGGCTGGGACCTTATCAGCAGTGAGGAAGGAGGTCAGGATGGGAGAGGAGAGGGCAAGCTCGCGGAGGGCCTTGTGGGCCAGGCCGAGGGGGCTGGAGTCTAACCTGAAGGTCACAGGTGTCCATTAGCAGCCGCAGCAGCTGCTCTCGTGGGATCTAACCTGGGCTCGCCAGGCGGGAGCAGCAGTGCTGTCGGCCAGGCCCTCCTGAGCGCTTACTCCGTGCAGGACGCTGTGCTACCAGCACACCTTCCCTGGCAAGCTCACCTAGAAGGTAGGGTGGCGCTGATCTGCATTGTGCTCACAAAGCAACCTTGTATCTTGCCTGAGGCCATCCAGCGAATCAGAAGCAGCTCTGGCTCTGCCGAAATGCTTTACCTCCTCTCTGGGAGGCCGGATGCAATGCAGCCTCCTCCACTTTCCTGGGACCCCCAGGACAGGTCTCTGTCTCCTCGGGCCCCCAGCACGGGCTTCTACATCTACACCTGCAGTTTCATACTCCCAGGCTGCCCATCTCCCTCACCGAGAGCAGGCACCTCCTCATCTGAATTTAACCTCCCCCTAAGGCCTAGACTGGACCTGCCAGGAAACCCTGTCCCCGGAGAGCACACTTTGAAATCCTCTCTATTAGACTCCTAGTGCAGGAGATTAAAACTGTGAGCTGGGAGGAGATATGGGGGTGTGTGTATATGTATAGGTGATTCACTTTGTTACACAGCAGAAACTAACACACCATTGTAAAGCAATTATACTCCAATAAAGATGTTAAAAAACACAAACTGTGAGCTTGAAGCTTTTCAGGGCAGCAACTATTACGGTCATACCATTTTAGAAGATCAAATATGTATAATAGAGTAGATTCCATCATGCTACACGTTGTCTGAGCTTCTGGGGCTTCTGCAGCTGCATTATGAATGGGCCCAGTCACTAAAATGCTTTCAAAACCATTTGTGCTTCTGGTAGCTCCTCTGCGAGGGGCATGGTGTGGCCCAGTGTGAGAAATGCCACCAAGGGCCATGTAAGGCAGGATTCCGTCTGTACCAGTGACCATGGAGACGGGCACCCCTATGCCTATCCCCCCTGCCTAGGGGAGATGCCCCTCCTTTGTTCAGACGCTGGGTTTCCCATCATGACCCTTCCCGTCATTACACCTGATGTTGTAATTAGCACCTTTCTTCCTGGATTCCCATCAGGGAGTTCAGTGTCTGCCTTCTGCACGGCTGTTTCCCCAGGGCCCAGCACAGGACCTGACACATGGCAGGGACTGAATACATTATAACTGATTGAACAGCATGCGCTAAACTCATAACTTTCTGTAAGAGCCAGTTGTGAATCCATTGAAGAGGGATTTTCCTGAATCTTTTTTTTTTAGCTGTTTTCTGTGCATGCTTTCTTGTAATCTACTCCAGGTTACAAAGGAATATTTTTCGTCTGCTTGATTTCAAGTCACGCTTTCTAAGTCAAAAGTGTATCACTTGCTTACTTGCTTTTTCTAAACCATCTTCTTCTTTCTCATCCTCATCTAATATTAATAAAACAAGAATTGTATTATTTGCATGGTCTAATTTACATGGTCTAATTGTTCTGTTGATTTTTCTGTCCTTCGCAGTCCAAATCACTACCCCGTTGGTCTTCCAGAAACTTCCTGTTTGAACTGACTCTGATGTGGGCGTGGCCAGTGACCAAGATACATGCCACACTCCCCTGTGGCTAGTCCACTTCTGGGTTCAGAGGGAGAGCAACGCTTTCTGGCAGAGGTCAGTCAATGTCCAGGCTTCTTGGCCTTTACAGAATGTCTTCTTAACAATAACTGCTGGGCCTCCAGGTCCCTTTTCTGGGTTTTATCTGATAGCTCAGTAGAATACAACGCAGGTCAAGGAGACAATGGCCCTAATCCCAGGAGATTCCCTTCTCTGGAGGGCGCTTCCTAAATCAAGGATGAGAGGTGGGGTGTGTGGACCGTGAGGCTGGGGACCAGTGCCTGTGATGTGGATTCTACACGTACAGCATCTATCTGCATGGACTGGCTGGGACAGACGAATCAAACTGTGGCCAGGAAGTCATGAGGCTATGTTTGGCTCATGAAATAATGAGACTGATTTTCTGTAGCTCTGAAGGCCAAAAGAGGTCTTTGAGAGGGTTTTGTATCAGTTCTATTAGACATGAAGTCTAATCAAATCCTCTTTGAAAAATTTAAATAACTTACATTTGTCAGTTGGCCCGTACCCGTATTCAGTTTCCACCTCCCAGAATGCTGATGGGTTAGTGACAAGTGGCTTCTTTCAAACATCCTGCTTACTGTGTGTTCAATGCTTTTACCCTTTATTATAGATCAGTTGCTCTCAAACTTGTCCCTGTGGCTGAGCACCTGGAAGTTATGGGGCTCTTTGCGGAACACCATGAAATACTGACATATTTAATCCCATTATGTGAGCCAGCAGCAATTTTACTAGCAGAAAATATGACTGCATTAATGTGTGCAGTATCACATGTAACCACAAACACACGTGTCCTAGAAGAAAAAAAAAATAAAAGCTACCAGGCTGAGATTGGCTGTGTGTGCGATTTCTCTTTCACATTTGTTTGCTGCTTGTTCATTCATGCTGTTGTCTCCTGAGGCTGCCCAGCGGTTAAGGAGCAGTAGGTACCAACGTTTTAAGAAAAAAATCAAGAACTGGGATGAGAATACTGAGCAGGGGTGAGCAGGAATCTGGGCCATGAAGGTCAGAAAACCCCTTCCAGATGCCCAGACATGGGGCTCTGATCTCAGAAGTGTCCCAGGGACTTGGGCAGCCCCCAGCACTGTCCCAGAGCCCTATAGCTGCTGACACATCTGGTTGAAGTACTAGATTCCAGGGTGAGTCGGCTGCTGCTGAGCTGATGTTGCTGCTAATTTACGTTCTCAGCATCCTTAAGTCACCCGGGCAAATCTCTTCCTTGTGACCACGGCAAGCCAGGTAGACACGACTGAAAGGATGGAGAAGCAGGAATCAACGGAAGTCACCATCTGACCATCCATGTCGCCCAGGAGAGGCCCTGTCCATTTAATACAGGATATCTCACCCCTGGCCCAAGATTGTGCTGCCTGAGGAAGAGGATAGAGCCTCTTGATCTCTATTCCCTTCTTTCCCTCGACCACCCTGCCTGGGCCCATTGCCTCTAAAGGTCCTACCTATTTGAGAGCCATGATCTTCGTGGGTTCCAGTCTTCAACCAATGTTTCCACCACTTCGTTCTGTACCCACTGTATCAGTTTCTTAGGGCTGCCATAACAAATTACCACACACTTGGGGTCTTAAAACAACAGAAATTTATTCTCTCACAGTTCTGGAGACGAGAATCCCAAAATCAGTATCCCTGGGTCAAAATCAAGGTTATCAGCAGGGCTGCACTCCCTCCAAAGGCTCTAGGGGAGAATCCTTGCCTCTTCCAGCTTCTGGTGGTTCCCAGTGTTCCACCAGAACACGTGTAATCAGGTTACATGATTGTGATATCTGGCCTTCTGGCTCTTATAAGGATTTAGGATCCACCCAGAAAATCCAGGATGATCCTTAATTTGCTCACATCTGCAACGACTCTTTTTCCAAATAAGGTCACATTCATAGGTTCTGGGGATTAAGATGTGGACATATCTTGGAGGGGGTGGGCCCATTCAACCCACACCCCCCAAGACAAGATCACCCTAGTGGGAAATCTCAAACCAGGCACGATGCTATTTCACTTAAATCCCTCCTGGATTTAAAGGGAATTTAAAGGGAATCCCTCCTGGATTCCCTTTCCTCCAATCTGTTTCTTCATCCTCCTCTTGCCCACAGGGTCTCGGCTAAACCGTACTGTCGTGTCTAGATCATGCCTGGACACGACAGTAGCCACTTCAGGGAACCAACAGTCCTGCCAGCAGGCAAACCTAAGAGTTACATTTACCTTCATTCCCATCTCGTCCTAAGACCAGCACACCTGACCTCTTAAAAGGAAGCAGCTTTTCCATACAGAGTGTGATTTATCCCCAAATGATAATTTTTTAATAATTAAAAATTTAAAGCTAGCTCCTAAAGATATGTTCTTTTGGGTATAAGGTTGACAATACGAAAGAAAAAATTTAGAATTGTTTATTTTCTACAATTAGGATCAGAGAGTGAGATTCTCACAAGTTTAATTAAAGCTGAGAATTTCTGGGGCCACTGGAAAGTCTCGTCCCCTCTGCCCCTGGAGAAATATTGTCCTTAAGATCATGAATATAATAAAGCAGGTGATACTTGAAAACAGAGCTCCACCTCTGGGTGATTCTTCCAGGTGCAGCAAAACGGAAAGACAAGCCCCCTACCCAGCCCAGCCGGCTGACCCGACCCCCACCCCCAGAGGCATTCCGCTGGGCCCGGGAGTGAGGGTCCCCAGCTTTACCCTACTAACCCCTTTCTGCTTTATCACTTCCGAAATGCTTATCATCTGCCAGAGGATTACCATTGCATGTGCTGCTTGTCATCAGGCTGTTAAACTTCTTGCTGTTATATATTCATTTTGGCCATTTGGATTTTCCATCTCATTGTCTCTTGTCTGCAGTGCAGAATTGTAAAGAATCCTCTGCAACTGTTTCCAATCCCAAGGCGTTTTTTCTCTCCTTTCAGAAGGTGAAACTGAACAGGAGTAAAGTGGCGAGGCTCCCTGTCCTGGATCCTCCCCACGCACCCCACGGGCTCAGGGTGGCCGCAGTGTTTGCAGACGGATGCATCTACAGAGCGAAGCACACAATAGGACCTCAGGGCATTTCGTAGAGAGCAGGGAAGCAGGAAATTCTGACTCTGCTACTTGGTGAAACTCAGCATCATTTCCTGGCCCCGAGTCATTAGGAAATTATCTGTTTCTTTTCATGTCTGTGTCTCACCAGACTGAACTCCCAAGGACAGAGATAATAATAGCACTGATAGCCACCATTTATTCAGCTCTTACCTATGTGCCATGCACTGTTCTCAGAATTTAATGTCCCTAATCTCATCTAATCCTCCATTGCAGCTTGGTGAGCTGAGCGTTGCCACTGTCCTCAGTTTGGAGAGGAGGATGCTGATACACAGAGAGGTTAAATGACTGGCTCAGGGACGGAGCTGGAATTTGAATGCAGTCCAACGTGCTCCAGAGCCTCTGCCTCTTATCCCCGGCACCAGCCATGGTGCCAGCCACGCAGCAGGCATTCCATACAGTGTGGCGAGAGGAGCGAGTGGGTGAGTGAATGAACGCCTGCTTCTGGCTTCCCGCTTTGCCCAGGCTCAGCCTGTACGAGCATCCCCCACCGCCCGGTCCCGCCCCATCAGCTCTGCCCAGCGGGACGACTGCAGCCTGGCTCTTCCAACCACGTCCCTGATCTCTCCTGCAAAGACCTGGGCCTGGTGCCTTCTGTACTGCTATGAGGTACCAGTGTGAGCGTGCGATTCTGGAGAAGAAGAGTTGGTCATGACTTTGTCCCATGAAATGCCCAGAGGATGCAGGAAAAAGAAACCTAAATTCTCTGCTGACACTCTGGTGGGTGTGGCATCACAGGTGGAAGGCAGATGATTTGGTTCACCACACCAGGGCTTTTCTCCCTTTCATGGTTACGCTTTTTTTCCCCAACCATCTACCCTTGGGTCTGGGCTGCGAGGAAAGAGATGGAAAGTAGACGTGAGCAGAGCCCTGTTCCCCCGAGTGTCCCACTGAGAAGGACACGGTGCCCCTGGATCTTTCGTGGACTCAGAGCCTCAGAGAGCAGAGGGCTCCTAAGGGTGACCAAGGTGTAGAGGGACAGGGTGGGCTTTGGAGCCAGGCGGGCCTGGCGCCCCCTCCTCGCTGGGTGGCCTTGGAAGAGCCTCTAAACTCCCTCATCTGTAAAAGCAGGACAGTAAGACCTACCTTCACCCTGCGGATTAATAAAATGTCAATAAGTAAAGGGCCCATCCGGTTCTCTCCAAGCCTGGTTAGGAACTGGCTGTGTTTCCCCCTTTGGCCCTTCAGTGGGTGTGAAACGGCAGCATTATGCAGAGTGGTGGTGAGAGGCACAGGCCCTGGAGCGGGCATCCTGGCGTGGGTCTCAGCTCTGAAGCTCACTAGCTGGGTGACGGCACAGGTTTCCTCTGTACCTCAGCGTTCCCAGCTATATATAAACGAGGAGTCAGTTGCCCATCCTCACAGTTGTTGTGAGGACTGAACAAGACAAAGGGGTCAATCAACGTTCCTGTAACCAGTAACCTCCCAGCAGAGTAAGCGGCAGTGCCTTTATTACGACCCCCCCACCTCCTCTTCACCAGGAGGTGGGAAGTACTGTCACCTGCAGGGCCAGAGTGAGAAGAACCCTCCTCCCTCCCCACTCCTCGCCCTGGGACACCTGACCAAGAAATCTCAGGAAACAACATGAAGTCCTTAGAACCCTGTGCCCTCCTAGAACGTTCAGATCCCTGTCCCCCACCCCCAAAGAGATGCCCGAACAAAGATTCAGAAACTGAGGTCTGGGGCTCTGCACAGACACACCTGGGTGGGAATTGCAGCTCCATTACATGTAACCTTAAGCTAGTGACATAACCTCTCTGGGTCTCAGTTTCCTCATCAGTAAAATGGAGAGAATCTTAGGATCTCTTAAGGGAAATCGCATAGGGTTTTGAGGCTTAAATGAGATAATATATGTAACTCAATTAGAACAGACCTTGGCAAAGAGTGAGCGCTCAGCAAAGTTTAGCTATAACCCTTTCTACTGTACAGCACTTTACAGTTTATGAAACTTTCTCACATACATTCTCTTCTTGACAATCCAATCATAATGGCAGACCCGGGGAAGGGGGGCCTTCAAATTCATCAAGCGCTAGACACGCCAAGGCAGGAATTATCCCTGTTTGGTAGGAGAACCCCAGGCTCAGAAAGCTCACGTGACAGTCCCAAGGCAGGGCCAAACCTGCATGACACCGAAGAGCATCCTTTCAATCGCAGCGCCAGGGTATTTCCCCACCAAGGAAAAACGGCACCACACCCATGAAGGCGTTTAATTTTGTCACAGCCCTAGGCATCTAGGTCACTCCTTCGCATACACTGGCTCTGCTGGGTAAGCAGCTCTGCTACGTGCCACTCCCAAGAAGAGGCCACTGTTACAAGGCCAGGGGTGGTGACATGTTGGAAACAGTTGCCCACCTACAGTTTCATCCTGCAAATAAATGCCTGGATTCTGGCCAGGGACGAGGTGACCTCAGTACAGATGAGAGCAGAGCCCTGTTGACAAATCCCCCAAGCTGCAGGCAGAGGGCCCCTCCTCGGTTGTTTTCCAGTATGTTCTCCTTATTAAAATGCAGGCTGTGTCAATCTCTTGTTGGAAATTGTGCTCTTGCATACGTTATGAAAGCCGTGACCATACTCATGTCCCCCAAACACTTGTTTCCAGCCCGAGAGATCCCTTTAGCTAAAAGGCACAAAGGCTGAGTAATCCCTCAATTTCAAAAGACACACTTTTAAGAAAGCAGCCAAGTCTAAACCCAAGCATCTGCAGACACACCTTCTCCCCAAGAGAGCAAAGAGTGAGAAAGACCGATAGCCCCAAAAGGTAGAACCTTCTAGTTTATTTTAAAAGATGAGAATGTGTTCATCAGCCTCCCAGCCCCACCATGGAGCTGCCCCAGGCCACCCACTGTGTCCCAAAATGTGTTCCATGGAATATTCTGAGGATGTTCATAAATAATTTACCGGCGTCAAGAGAGCATGGGGAGAGGGGGCTCCATTGCCAAATAAGTTTGGGAACCTCTGGACTAAAGAAAGTTAAACCAATGTCCTTCCTTCTCAAGCCTTTGAAAATGCTGATGTGGATGAGCTACAAGAGAAGGGTCCAGAACGCAATGCTCCCCAAATATGTTTGGAGACCATCACCCAAAGACTCCATTCAATACGGTGATGCCAGAATCGCCCCCTCCCCCTCCCCCACCTCATCCCCCTCCGGAGAACTCCAAACCTACCTAAAGAGACAAAAGACCTGTATGCAGAAAATTATGACACTGATGAAAGAAATTAAAGATGATACAAATAGGTGGAGAGACATACCGTGTTCTTGGGTTGGAAGAATCAACATTGTGAAAATGACTCTACTACCCAAAGCAATCTACAGATTCAATGCAATCCTTATCAAACTACCACTGGCATTTTTCATAGAACTAGAACAAAAAATTTCACAATTTGTATGGAAACGCAAAAGACCCCGAATAGCCAAAGCAACCTTGAGAACGAAAAACAGAGCTGGAGGAATCAGGCTCCCTGACTTCAGACTATACTACAAAGCTACAGTAATCAAGACAGTACGGTACTGGCACAAAAACAGAAATATAGATCAATGGAACAGCATAGAAAGCCCAGAGATAAACCCATGCACATATGGTCACCTTATCTTTGATAAAGGAGGCAGGAATGTACAGTGGAGAAAGGATAGCCTCTTCAATAAGTGGTGCTGGGAAAACTGGACAGGTACATGTAAAAGTATGAGATTAGAACACTCCCTAACACCATACACAAAAATAAGCTCAAAATGGATTAAAGACCTAAATGTAAGGCCAGAAACTATCAGGCAGAGACCTGCCTTCTTCATCTTTGCTTCCCCAAAACGCCAGGCCCAGCACCCTGTCGGGAGTAGCAGTAATAAAAGTTTGTTGAATTGAATAGAATTCTAAAGCCCCTTAATTCTAAAGCTGTTTGTCAGCAGCTTTTGAAGGACTCTGTCCTTGGAATTCTTGACACAGATTTTAATGTTCTCAAGTGTCCCTGGTTTCTTGGAACAGTTTCTACTTTTGCCTCAATTAAATACAGCTTAGATTCCTGCCCAGGATGTTACTGGTTTCTGAGAACTCCTCTCTGGGATACCAGACCCTTACCCTTAGAGGCAGGAGAAAGGCAATCAGCCCCACACAAGTTCAAGACCAAGCTCCTCCCTTCCGTGGTGTAAGGCCCTGGGCAAGTCTCCATTTCTCATCTGAAACCCTGATTTCAGATGATTGATTACTTGATTACTTCTCAGGCTCAAGCAGAGGATTTAATGAGAGAATGGAAGTGACATACCTGGCACATGGCAGTCCCTTCTTCAATATTAATTCCCTTCCCTGTCACACTTCCAAAGTTACAGAAACAGGTTTAGCCTAAAGGCCGGGGAGGGTGCTTGCGGAGGGGAAAATGCAAACGTTTAACAGACAATTATTACTGATGCCAAGGAAGAGCTTAGGAACTTCGACTCCACAAACAGCAAAGTTATGCACATCTCAGAACACACAACTCAGACCTAGATTCCCAGCCAAGGAAGCCCAGCTTACAAAAGCCCTCTACTTGAGGGAAGGCGTTTACACTTTGTCAAAACCACAGAATGCCTAGTATTTAGCCTGAGGTTTTAGCAAATAATTCATAACCCCCATCACCAAACTCGGCTTCCCTTCAGAGCACTTCCGCTTATGCTGTGCAGTCCTCAGCTCACAGCCAGCAAAGGGTGATGGTGGGGGTGGGGGGCAAACCTGGCCCAGGGTCCCTACTCAGCCACTGAGTAACTCTGTGATTTGGGACGAGCTAATTAATGTCTTTGAGCCTAAGTTTCCTTACCTATAAAATGAGAATCTTAATATCTACCTCCTGAAAATGTTATTGCAAAGATTAAACGAACTAGAGCAAAATGAAAGGACTTTACACACTGCATAGTGTCCAGCCGATGCGGTCTTGGCCCTGCCCTGCTGACAGAGACGCGCGCGGAGAACCTCTGCCCTTCCCTGACCCTGCTGAGCGATTCTGAAAGGGAACTTCTCGCCCATCCAACCTGGGCACATGGAGCAACCTTCCCTTTCACATTCAATTCCACAAGTGCTACATGACCACCTACTGTGTGCAAGGTGCCTGGCCAGGCTTGGGGATGACCGGGACCCAGCTCCTGGCTCTCGGGAGCCCTGTTCCACAGGCAGAGACAAGGCACATGCGTTCTCCAGAGGACCACAGTGCCAGGGCAGGAGAAAAATGCCGAGGAAATGACTTTAAAAGAAAAAAAGTCTACATGCACAAAATCATTCTTTGAAATGACGTGTTGGGTTAGATATATAGTCATTAATTTACCTCTGTAATTTTTAAGTGTTTTAAAGCACAAAATTTTTTTCCAAATAAAATCTGTCCCAGAGCTCCAATGTATTACAATGACAACAAGAAGAACAAAGAGGCTGTGAAAAAGATAAAAGCAGAATTCCTGGGGTTGAATGAGAGGTCGGATGCCACCCCTTGGACACCCCTAAACCCAGATTGAGAAATCCCAGAAATCATGGAGCCATTGCATTATTGTTACAGGGAATAGGTAGCAACCAAAGAAAATGATCCTATAATGATGAAAAATCAAGAACAAATGCCAGGTGCACCTTGGCTCCTACTGAGTGGCTACGCATCTAGGTGTGAGTAGTGGGGTTTCAGGTTGATTTTAACAGTAATTAATTGTGTCTTCTCCGTGGGAACTCGCGTCCACTGTGTGGGGCGCGCAGTGGGAGTAGGAAGTAGGATTTCCCAGGTGGGACTGGAGGTGCTTCAGGGCAGGAACCAGCATTTGCAAGTAAAGGGACTAACTGAGCAGAGATCTGAGGACTGCTGAGTCTGGAGGGTTTAATGGAGCACAAAGTAGGAGGAGGGAAATTGGGAGGAATAAGAGGGAGGGAAGTGGAGTGTAGAAGTGCTCCCCCATCACTGGTGTTTTTCTTTGACTTCCAGGTAGCAGAGCGCTGTGCTGGGGGTTGGGAGGGCGTGGAGCTGTCTCTGTTCCCTGGTGGAAAGAGGGTCCAAGGGTTGCCCCCAACATGGTCCCTCGGAGAAGGAGCTCTCCCAGCTCCCCTCTCTGAGGCTGGATTTGAGCCCTCTGTCTCTCCTAGGAGCCAGGGCCCTGGACATCCTTGCCAAGGTCATTGGTGAACCCCAGGGAGCCCTGTAGCAGAGACTGGCTCAGGGGTGGCCATAAGAGGGCAGGAGAGGGCTGGTAATGGGCCTGCGCGCAGCCCCTCCTGGTGTGCTGGCCGGGCCTGCAGCTGGAGGCCCTGGGAACCTGCGCTGGCCTGCAGTCGGTATGGGTGGGGTGTGGGCAGGAGAGGGAGAAGGCAGGAGGAGCAAGGCTAACACTGCCCTCTGGGGACAAAGGCCATGACAAGAACTGGACAACGTCAGACAGACCGGGGCTGGATTCCCAGCTGAACCACTTCCTGGCTGTGTGAGATTGGATGAGTTAACTGACTTCTCTGTACCTCATTTCCTCTTTGGCAAATTGGGAGAGGTTAATAGCAAAGTTACGGAGGTGTTCACATGAAAGAAGGCAAGGGACAGCCTGTATTAATAATCCTAATACGCTGGCAGTGGTTGTCCTACATACGTGTGCATAGACTGAGGGTTGAGTGTGGTCAGGGCTGGAGTTTCTCTCGCCTTTACTGGAAGAAAGTCCCCTGGGGGCCGCTTGCCAACACCTGCAGCCTCCCCAGAGTCTTTCTCTGTGGCTGGACCACACTCTTCTCACCCTCTTTCTCTCTCTCTCCACCCCCATCACTTTCCCAGTCAACACCAGGAAACGACTTGCCCACCCAACCCCCTGACGGCTAGGAACCTAGCTTCCAACCTGCCAGAATGTGCTACCAGGTGTGGGGTCCCCTCCAGGGTTCCCTCCAGCCTTAGGGCCCCATCTGTGACCTAAGAACCCTGCATGGGTCGCTTCCCCAGAATAAGTTCAGAGTCCAAGGAACGCACGCGTGCACGCACATACACACACACACACGCGCACACACACACACACACACATATACACACAGGGTCTCCAAGCACAGACCCCAGAAGGAGGCCTCTCCAGGGAGTTGCCTGAAACAATCAGGACCCCAAACTTATCTTCCTCTACCCCTACCCTTCCCCACTTTGTCCCTTCAGGACTTTGCTCCTTAAAGACTACAGGGTTAGGGAGATGGGCACTGGATCCCCCTTCACTGACTCCCCCAGGGCATGGAGGTGAGGACCACCCTGCGTCACTCTCCTTTGGGTTCCCAGCCTCTAACAGAGGGTCTACCTCTCAGCTCACACTTGATATATATTTGTGGGCCAGAGGTCATCAGATTATGCTCCTGTTACCTTGTGACAACTGGGGACCGCTAGCTTCCCTGAGTCACTCACACAGATGCACCAGCTGCTCAGGCCTCCTCCCCTGCCCTCACCCCAGATCATGCCAACAGGAGCAGCCAGCCCTGGGTCCTCTCTAGATCCTTACCATCAGGGGGTCATGGACCCCTTTGAGAATCTGATGAAAGCAATAGAACTTCTTCCCAGAAAAAGCCACCATTCTTTTCCACATGCCTTTTTAGAGAACTTAATGGATGTCCCCACCCTCCTGCCCCTGCAAAGGCCACTCATGAGCCCTCCTGGGCAAGATTCCCTGCACCAGCTCCTAGGATAGAATCAGATCAGGGCTAGAACTGACTCTGCAACCTTAAGCAATTTAGTTTGCCTCTGTGGGCCTCAGTTTCCTCATCTGTAAAATGGTGGTGAGGCTCACCACAGTGCCAGCCTTATGAAGTTGTTTGAGGAGCAGATGTGCTCATGTGCAGATCAGAAGCACAGTGGTTTATTCTTTGGGGGCAGCCTCCCTTCTAGGCTCTGAGGGGGGGGGTGCACAGCCCTGACCCTTGCAGAGCTATTGTTAGAGGTCCAAGCTTCTCATCTAGGACATTAAAAGAAGGACTGTATCCTTGTCCCCAATTCCCTCTATCCCTTGAGCTCTCTATCTCTAGGAAGGCCACAGTCCACCCAGGCTGGAAGCTTGGGCTCTTTTCTCCCCAGCCCCCCGTAGCCTCTCCGTCACAGACGTGCCTGCTTCACCCCTTAGATATCTCTTAATTCTGTCCTGCTCTCTCTCATTCTCTTGTCTGGATGACTCCAGCCACCCGCTGTCCACAGCCTTGCCTCCCCAATCGATTCTCAAAAGAATATCAGAAGGTGTCCCTAAAACACCAATAGGATCCTGTCAGTGCCTTACTTAGCACTCCTCAGTGGCTCCCCATCACCCTCAGAGTAAAAATCACACAGCTTACCCATGGCCCCTGAAGTCTGTCCCACCTCACCAGCCTCATCAGTCCACATTCCCTAAGGCCCTGAGGCTCATGAGTGCTTGCTGCTCTCTCTAGGCCCAGGACCTTTGCACATGCTGCTCTTCTTCCCAGTATGCTCGTCCCCAGGCTTCCTCATCTCCTCCCCACCTTCTCCAAGCCAGCTCCTAGGTGTCCATCATCTCTCCACTTAAACCTCACATGCTCTGGGAAGCCCTCCTGTCCTCTCTCCCCAGGGCTCAATTAGGAGCTTCTGCCCTGTGCCCCTCTGCTTCCTCTGTCCCCCTGCCAAAGTACCAACCACTCCCGTTTTAGTCACCCATCAGCCCACTCAGTCACAAGCTCCACAAGGGCAGGGACCAAGTCGGTACTGTGGCAGCCTCAACCCACGGCAGCACCTGGCTCGTGGTCGATGGATGTTCCTAAAGAGGGTGCTGAATGAATGCATGAACAAATGTACGCGTGGGGTGAGAGAGAGACACGGAACAGAAGCCCTGGCCTTGGAGGGCTACTCTCCACCCTGGAGTGCTCAGGGACAGTGCAGTTGCCTGTCCCCTTGCCTGCTCTCTGTGGCACGTCCCTTGTCCTATAGAAAACCCCTATCCCAGCACCGAGCTGCAAAGAATCTTGGAATCCAATTAACTGATGTACCAAAAATATCCAAAGCTAACATCTAGGTACCCCAGGCATTGTGCTGAACTCTACAGGGGCACTCTACTTAATCCTCAGCAAAAGCTGTATGAGGCTGCTGTCCCATTTCACGGATTAAGAAGCCAAGGCATGAAGGAGGTAATGGGTTTTGCAGGAACACGCAGCTGGCTCCCACAGCCTGGCTGTCAGATCTGAGAGCCCAATGCTTATCCCTCCATTCACTCCCTGTTCTTATCCGACCGTGTGTTTCGGATAAGGAAACTGAAAGCCAACCCCTCCGGGGCCACACAGCGGATTTACAGAGATCTGGGATTTGCAGCTCAGACGTCCACACTCTGGGTCCAGGACTCTCACCTTCACCACCCTGCCCCCTCTGGGCAGCCCCCAAGCCCAGAGGATGCCAGAAATTTCCTTCTACTAGCCTGCCACCTGGACACCCTGAGGTGCTCCCTGAAAGCTGTATTCCTCTCCAGACCCTGCAAACACCACAGGCATGCGCATGCACACGAGGTCCCGCATGCCATCCCAGGTTCCTGCCCCCAAGACGGCCGCTGTCCTCGAGCTGCCACTCACGACATAATGAGCTCAGTTCTTCAGGTGGCTTGATTGGGACTGTTTCACAGCCACCAGGATCTCATCCCAAACCCCTCTCCATCCAGTGGCCCTGTTTTGAGCTGCTTCCCCTCCCCCGTCTTTGTGCGTGCCCCCTCCCCAGCTCCTGCCTGCACACTGTCACTCCCGAGCATGGGCTAGAGGTTTGCCAACTAACCCCTGGGAGCCTGGGAAGGTGCCTGCACGGGTGGGGGCAGAGAGGGACCCTGTGCCCCTCCTCCACTTCACTCAGGAGGCTCCGCTGTGGATCTGTTTACGGACTAGAATTCCCTGTATGCTTTTGTTTAAACAAAGGATTCCTTCCGACTGTGAGAAAAAGGCTTCAAGCCCTCAGCAGGTTCTGTACTCCCTCCAAGCCTCCAGTCTTCACATTAGTGCCCAGTGAGACAGATTCCATCCTCTCTCCCTTGTTGTCACCTTGCAGATATTTATAGCATTACCCTGTCTACCAGAGAGCGTAATGGGCTTTTTAGGCTAAACCAATTAAACTCTCCTCCCGTAAGTCATGTCTGCTGGATTGCTTCTGCTGCCCTTCTCTGAACTTGCTCTATCTTCATTATCTAGGCTCTTCACGATGCGGGAGGGCAGGGCCTGGGAGTTCACACATTGGTTACTGGAGAATCTCTGCCTCTCTTTCTAGTCCTGCCGGCATCTTTCTGCCCCAACTGCCACTTCTCATTCCCTGGTGGTGTGGACATGCTCCAGACCTGGGCAATGCTGTCAACCCCCTTGTAAACTGGGAAGCAGAATATACTCAAAGAGGGGTCATTGATCTTTCCCTCCTTTTTACCTTTGCTAGCTCCCATCCACAGCTATTCAGCACCTAAGCCTACAGCAAATGTATTGAGCTGGCACCACAAAGGGGGAAACGCGCAAAGATGATTGAGTTCTGGGATGCGCCCCAGGCCCCGCAGTCTGATGGAAGCTGCTGCAAAGCATTTCCCAATGGTTGGTTGTGATCCCAAGGGCTCGTGAAGATAGTGCAAGGGATCGAGCTTAAAGGTAATGATACTATGTTCCCCCTTATTTTTTTTATTTGACTTTTATTTTATTTATTTATTTTTTATACGGCATGTTCTTATTAGTTATCTATCTTATACTTATTAGTGTATACATGTCAATCCCAATCTCCAGTTCATCCCACCACCACCCCACCCCCCATTTCCCCCCTTGGTGTCCATAACATATGTTCTCTACATTTGTGTCTCTATTTCTGCCTTGCAAACTGGTTCATCTGTACCAATTTTCTAGATTCCACATATATAAGTTAATATACGATATTTGTTTTTCTCTTTCTGACTTACTTCCCTCTGTATGACAGTCTCTAGGTCCAACCACAACTCTACAAATGACCCAATTTCATTCCTTTTTTTAAAAAAAAAATTATTTTATTTATTTATTTTTGGCTGCGTTGGGTCTTCGTTGCTGTGCGCGGGCTTTCTCTAATTGCTGCGAGCAGGGGCTACTCTTTGTTGCGGTGCGCGGGCTTCTCATTGCAGTGGCTTCTCTTGTTGCGGAACACAGGCTCTAAGTGCGTGGGCTTCAGTAGTTGTGGCACGCGGGCTCAGTAGTTGTGACGCACGGGCTTAGTTGCTCCGCGGCATGTGGGATCTTCCCGGACCAGGGCTTGAACCCGTGTCCCCTGTATTGGCAGGCAGATTCTTAACCACTGCACCACCAGGGAAGCCCCAATTTCATTCCTTTTTATTTTTTAACATCTTTATTGGAGTATAATTGCTTTACAATGGTATGTTAGTTTCTGCTTTATAACAAAGTGAATCAGCTATACGTATACATATATCCCCATATCTCCTCCCTCTTGCCTCTGCCTCCCACCGTCCTTATCCCTCCCCTCTAGGCGGTCACAAAGCACTGAGCTGATCTCCCTGTGCTATGTGGCTGTTTCCCTCTAGCTATCTATTTTACGTTTGGTAGTATATGTAAGTACATGCCACTCTCTCACTTCATTCCAGCTTATCCTTCCCCCTCCCCATGTCCTCAAGTCCATTCTCTACGTCTGCGTCTTTATTCCTGTCCTGCCCCTAGGTTCTTCATAACCTTTTTTTTTTTTTTTTAGATTCCATATATATGTATTAGCATACGGTATTTGTTTTTCTCTTTCTGACTTACTTCACTCTGTATGACAGACTCTAGGTCCATCCACCTCACTACAAATAACTCAATTTCATTTCTTTTTATGGCTGAGTAATATTCCATTCTATGTATGTACCACATCTTCTTTAGCCATTCATCTGTCGATGCACACTTAGGTTGCTTCCACGTCCTGGCTATTGTAAATAGAGCTGCAATGAACATTCTGGTACATGACTCTTTGAATTTTGGTTTTCTCAAGCTATATGCCCAGTAGTGGGATTGCTGGGTCGTATGGTATTTCTATTTGTAGTTTTTTAAGGAACCTCCATAGTGGCTGTATCAATTTACATTCCCACTAACAGTGCAAGAGGGTTCCCTTTTCTCCACACCCCCTCCAGCATTTGTTGTTTGTAGATTTTCTGATGATGCCCATTCTAACTGGTGTGAGGTGATACCTCATTGTAGTTTTGATTTGCATTTCTCTAATAATTAGTGATGTTGAGCAGCTTTTCATGTGCTTCTTGGCCACCTGTATGTCTTCTTTGGAGAAATATCTATTTAGGTCTTCTGCCTATTTTTGGATTGGGTTGTTTGTTTTTTTAATATTGAGCTGCATGAGCTGTTTATATATTTTGGAGATTAATCCTTTGTCCATTGATTCGTTTGCAAATATTTTCTCCCATTCTGAGGGTTGTCTTTTGGTCTTGTTTATAGTTTCCTTTGCTGTGCAAAAGCTTTTAAGTTTCATTAGGTCCCATTTGTTTATTTTTGGTTTTATTTCCATTACTCTAGGAGATGGATCAAAAAAGATCTTGCTGTGATGTATGTCAAAGAGTGTTCTTCCTATGTTTTCCTCTAAGTGTTTTATAGTGTCCGGTCTTACATTTAGGTCTTTAATCCATTTTGAGTTTATTTTTGTGTATGGTGTTAGGGAGTGTTCTAATTTCATTCTTTTACATGTAGCTGTCCAGTTCTCCCAGCACCACTTATTGAAGAGACTGTCTTTTCTCCATTGTATATCCTTGCCTCCTTTGTCATAGATTAATTGACCATAGTTTCCCCTTTCTTTTCTAAATCAATAAAATATTTACTTTTTAAGATGGGATGGTGTGAGTGCTCTGAAGGCATGCCATGAGAGGGCACCCACCTCGAGTCCACTGAGCTCAGATAAGTCTGCCCATGACTCAGTCTCAAGATCGTTGGCTCGTCGCTCAGCCGATCGCCGAAAACCATCCTGGTGGTTTTCACTATCATGCAGTATTAAATTCTTTTTATGTTTAGTCATACTCAGTTTAATTTACACCTAGTATAGACCATTGGTTTAAGTCAAGAAGCATAAGGAACTCTGAGATGGAAATACCATATCAAGTTAATGAGGAACATAAAAAACAGAATAATTCTCAAAATTTTCCTAGGACTCCATAAACCAGCGCTAAAAAGGGAAAACACACTGTGGCAATTATAGTCAATTTGGTTTTTTACTTATTAAGAATAAAGATGATCCACTTCTATAACACGTTTTTGAAAAGCGCTTACAAATAGCACTTTCAAACTTTCTCTTCCATCTCAATATCCAATGGAAGAAAACTCTTTACGTTTAAAAAACCAGCTGATTTTTCAAAACACAAAAATTTCAGTAACTCCAAATAAGAGGTCCTAAGAACGGTTTTTTATACTGCAACTATATTTACAACCTGCATTTTAAAATATATTTGGTCCCCAAATGAAACATATAATATATCAAATTAAAATTTGTCAATAAATCACCTTTTCACATAATTAAAGTAAATTAAACAACATTTATCACTTGTTCAATGGGGAAGATGCCCAAGCTTTAAACATAATGGATATAATTAAAGAGTGATTAAAATAAACTTTATAATACAACCTTTAATAATACACTGAACTAAAATTACATTATTACATTTAAAAATCACTCTCTTACATATCACAGAAAAATTACAAAATGATTTTAAAGTATTCGTTAGTGTTGTTCTCTAAATCTTTCTGTTTTTCCTCTTCCTGGTTCCCATGGGAGAGTTGCATTTTTTGGGCCCCTATGGTTGAATAAGGCTGTGTGTTTACTCCTGGCCAATGAGGACAGAGTGGAAGGTTCTATACCTTCCAAAGCTCCTTTCCCTCTGGCACAGTGACTGGCAACATTTGAGTTGGTGGCTGTTCCATGAGCCCAGCTCCCTGAGCCAGAATGATGAGCATAACATCCTGTTGACCCGTAGTGGACATGCTGACCCAGCAAGAAAGAAAACTCTTTTAAGCCACTGAGATTTGGGGGCTTGTTTGTCACTATATCTTAACCAAGCCAATCCTGACTAATACAATTCCCACGTGGGAATATGTTAGGTTACCTATCACCTTATTCCTAGTGATAGATAATCTCTATCACTAGGAATAACCAGGCAATGGGTCAAGCTTGGGCCTTGGGGGAAAACACACCTATGCCTGAGTCCTGGACTAACTACTTACTAGCTACGTGGCTTGGATAATTTACTTAACTTCTCTGAACTTAGTTTCCTCATCTTTAAAAATAGGGTGCACCATACTCGCCTTGATTGGCTATTAAAAGATTAGAAATAGCAAGTGGAAAAGGTCTTGCACCAAGTCTAACACATAGACACTATAGAAATAGAAGCCATTATAAGATTATTTTAGTAAACTTCTTTTATCTGCCCAGCACCCCTTTTCCATGTCTCTTTCTTTGGCAAACTTCTCCTCCCCGTCTCTGATCATGTGATTCTAGTGAGGTTGCCAATAACAGTGGCCTGTGCCTGGCTGAAAGGATGTGCGTGTAACCAAGGCCTCATCAATTCCCTTCCCCATTCACAGTGACTGGTCAAAGGGCTGGGCATGTGACCCAAGAAGGGCCAATTAGGACATTCTGGGGGATTTGATATAAGGACAACGGGAGAGAGGTTCATCCTCCATGGACAGTGACCAATGATGAAATAAGCCTGGCAGTGACAGTGGTCATATTCCCTACTACATAGAGAAAACTCTTCAGTGAAGAAGAATGAGGTCCCTGTACAGAGGGAAGAGCCAAGAGATGGAGTAATGAGGAGAGAGGTGGAGAAGAAAAGAGAGATGTAGGAGAGGAGAATGAGAGAGACAGAGAGACAGGAGAGAGAGAAAAGAGCTCTCCTCATAGTTGCCCTGCATCCATCCAGCCAAGTCCAACGCTAGCGGCTCCTCTTTATTCCTAGTTCCATGAGTCAGTAAATTCCACTTGGGTTATGTTAGTTTGCAGTGAGTTTCTGTTGTTTGCTATCAAAAGCATCCTGATGAATTCAGAGATGCACACATAAGACATGTGCACACAAATGTAGCACAATCCAGGCAGAAGGTAGTAAGCACCACAGAAGACATGCCAGGTGAGAAAGGTGAGAAAAGATACAGGGGAACGAGAGTCATGTCTGACTGGCTAAGGTAGATGGTGATCAAGGAGGGCTTCCTGAGAGAGGTCGCTTTTCCAGCAAAGCCTCGAAGAAGAGTAGCCTGTCAATGGATGTTGTATTTATTATTCTACCTTTTAAGGACCAGCAAGAGCATACCTCTCTTCCCCCATGTCATCTCTTTCCGACCCGGACAATAAAACCAGAAGGCGATGTGAACTTTCCCTACTTTCCCATGACTGAAGATTGAATTCGTGTTAAAGAAAATGTTTCAGAAAAGTTCCCAGAGAGGTTTTTCCTCAGCCTTGCAGCTTCCCCACATCCCCCACCTCCCCGAATACTAATCAGGTGCCAGCAAAGTGGGAGGTGCTAAGGATATACAGTTAAGCAAGACTGACTCACACCCCCAGCCCCACGGAGCTGACAGTCCATTGGGAGTGGGCGGGGGCAAGACCTCACAAATACTGGTGAGAGCCATGAAAGAAAGCAACGAGGAGAGAGACGGAAAATGGCTGTGGGGTAGAGAGTGCAGGCAGCCACCTCAGATGGGTGGTCCAAAGCTTCGTTCAGGACTGGACAGAGAGAAGGAGACTGTCACTGGCTCATCAGGGCAAAGGACCCGCGTGTTCAGAGGCTCGGAGGTGGGGAGGAGCGTATAGTAGGGGAACTAAAAGAAGAGCAATATACGGGGTTTCCCTGGTGGCACAGTGGTTGAGAGTCCGCCTGCCGATGCAGGGGACGCAGGTTCGTGCCCCGGTCCGGGAAGATCCCACATGTCGCAGATTGGCTGGGCCTGTGAGCCATGGCCGCTGAGCCTGCGCGTCCGGAGTCTGTGCTCCGCAACGGGAGAGGCCACAACGGTGAGAGGCTCGCGTACCGCAAAAAAAAAAAAAAAGAAGAGCAATATGGATACAGCAGGACCAGGATGAGGAGCCTGAAGGGGGACGAGGCCCAAGAGACAGCCAAGGGCTCGATCATGCAGCGTCTTGACAGTCATGGAAGTTGACTAGGTTTATTCCGTAAGTATAGGGAGCCCCTACAGAGTTTTAAGCGGGGAGATGACACTTCCAGCCCAAATCCTAACCTTTGCCCCGTCAGCCCCACGTGGCGGGATCTGAGGGCCTCGCTCACCCGGCAGAGGCGCCTCTTGGAGGCCCAGTGCCACTGTCCTGGCGGCCGGCCCCTGTCTTGCATCTCCGTGCTCCAGCTTCAGCCTTTACTTGACCCAAAGCCCATTTTCTCCGAGATTCGGGCCCTCCCAGCTCTCATCCCTTCTCCTGGACTGGAGTTGCCAGAAGTATTGCCGTCCCCCGCCGCCCCCTCCCAAGCATCTAAATCAGAATCACCCAAAGGAGCTTGTGCAAAACCAGCTGTAGAACCCTCTCCCCGGAGAGGCTGATTGGACAGGCCTGGGGTTCTACGTTTATAGAAGATTTGAAGGCTTTAGAAGAATCCCCAGGTGTGAGGTGGGGCTCCCCCTCCTGGCATCCCTCCCCAGGGCCGACCTCTGCTTGCTGGCCCACCTGTTTGCTGTCCTGCTAGACGTCCAAACATGGACGACCTACCCAGAGTTCCCCCGCCTCTCCAGACTCCAGATAGCCGAGGCCATCTGCCAGCCCCGTAACCTGGTTATTTCCTGCAGGACATCCCCCCGAGTGCTGGACATCTGTCTGAGCCACCAGCACCTGTCATCACTCTGTCCTCCTCTCCATGGCCCCTGGCTGCTCAACTTTCCCCCTTTGCAGCTTGGGATCCGCAAGCCCCACAGGCAGGTCTGCTCCCCTCACCACCAGGTGGCTACGCACGTGGGCTTTATGGCTGCACAGACATGACTTGGAATCCTGGCCTCACTATGGGCCAGGTGGGTGGCTGCAGGCAGTTACTCTCTTTGAGCTTCCATTTCTTGTCTGGGAAATGGAGCTAATAATAACAGCTTATACTTTTGCTATGAAGATTAAGTGAAAAATACATTTAACAGTTCCCAGCATATAGCCAGCACTCACTAAAGTTAGCTACTATTGCTACCATTACCATGGTTACTATTATTATTCCCGGTCAGGGGTGATCTGCTTGACAACCGTTCTCTTAAATAGTGATAGGAGCCTTCCTCCTGACAGGAGCTTCTTCTCCCTGTTGTCCCTCCCTGAGTGAGGATGCTGGTCCATGCACTGTCATACCTGGTTCAGGAGATGGGAGATGGCAGGAAACTATTGCTCCAGGAAACAGATGTCCCCTTCCCCTGGCTGGGGCGCATGACCTGTGCTGAATTCTCAGGAAGGAGAGGGTCTGGGCCCCTGTCCTCTCCTCCCATTTCTGCTGCTCTGGCTAAAGTCTATTTTTATCAGACTATTCTGTAGTCCCATGAGCTGAGATGTTTGGCTGCAGAGAACAGCTTCTCCAGGGAAAAAGAAAACACATGACCTCCAAGCTTCTCTCTAAAATCAATTGCTTGAGTGGTTCTGCTGCCCTGGCACCTCTGTGTACTCCAGCTGGGGGACCAGCTGTCTAGGAGCGGGGGCCACTGAGCTGGGCTGAGGCATGCCTGGCCCTGGATGAGAGAGGAGTGCATTTTCTTCCAACCCAACTGCCTGAGGGTGGCCAGAGAGCTCCAGGGACAGCGCCAAGACAGACACAAACCCACATGTAAGCCATCCCCTTACCTGGCACCTACAGGCCGCGTGAGGAAAAGAGCTGCCCAGAACCACACCTATTAGAGTTGGCAAGGACAACAGAGATCATCTCTTTCAACCCTTCCATTGACCAGCTGGGGAACTAACATCCAGAGGGGGAAGGCACTCTCTTCTCTGCGTTCTCAGTGAGGCAAAGCCACAGCTCCTGGCCTTACAGTGATCTCCCTGGGGACTCGCTGGCTGGGCTGTTCACCGGGTCATCTGTTGCCTGGAGTAACGGCTCCACACTTGGCTTGACCGGCGCTCCTTTCCAGCCATATGGTTGGCCCCTGGTCCCACTCTGTTTACTGCCAGCATTGCCTTCCTGTTTGTTTTCTTATGGGAAGAGCCAGAGGGGCCAGGCAGGGCCACAGCTACTGAATGGCTCTTCTGAGAAGCAGACTGTTATTCCAGCAGCTCTGGAATGTCTAGAAGGATGAAATGGAACTGCTGTTTGTAGTGGTGGGGAGTGACCTGGCCCCTGCTTCAGCTCTGTGTATTAGAGGGTCAGAGTTTTTAGACAATGCCAAACTCCAGATTCCAAAGCACGTGCGTGTCATTTTCATGCCTGCGCCTCCCAACGACCCTGGGAGGTCAAGGTCAGTGGGCTTTACAGCCACCACAATCTGTAGATGATCAGCTGAGTTCTGCCCAGTCAAGTGAGCAGCCCGGTCTACAGCTCCCATACTTCCTGCACTGAATTGAGGGTTTGGAAACCAGTTTAGTACCACGTTCCCAGGGCCAGGCACAATTGGTGGAGTGAGATTTTCTCTATGCATGATACGGCAAGTCCCTCAAAATTTATGGGGTTTCCAAATAGAGGACACTCCAGCCTATGCAGCATCCTTGCGCAAAGTAGAAAATAGTTCCCCTTCCACGACCTGTTGAGAATTGTGGTAATTGATTTTGTTAGTACAAGACACCTGATTGCCAGGAAACTGTCATAACTCATTTACAAATCTGTAATGTATATGATATGAACGGGGCCTCCACAGCTGTGCGATGCCTCACCTGCGTGGCAGTGTGAGGTGGCCTGGGCTGATAGCTCTGCTCAGCCTCTTATCTCAGATCCTCCCAAACTGGCCCCGTCAAGACCTTTGACTGTCTGCTTCCATTCCCTGAACAGTTGGCTCAGCCTGGGATGGACAACCTGCAGTGCCCCATAAATTCGGACAGTCTATTGATGGGGCCCTAAGTGCCTCCTCCACCCTCCCCAGCACAAAGAAATGGCCCGAGGCCCCAGGGCAGAGAAAGGAGCCCAGGCCAACATCTGCTTGGAACCAGAAGAGCTGGGCAGGAGCCTGAGAGCTGCCCCTGGCAGTGTAAATAGAGGATGCTGTTGGGGGTGATATAGGTATAAGGAGGCAAGACAGCGTGGGAGAGAAGTAAATAGAAGCACAAAGCCAAATGCGTCCAAAATGCGTCCCTGCCTCCAGGGTCTCTCTCTAAGCTGGGAAAGGAAAACTGTAGCTAACTTCCCCTCCAGAGGGAGAACATGAGAGGGGAGGGCTGGGAGAGCTGACTCCTGGATCTCGTTCTCCTACACAGGCTGGGGAAGAAGAGCCTAAACTGTTGGATACTCTCCACCAAAATCTCTCCAAATGGGGGGAGAAGAGAAAAGTCAGACCCGGGCGGGGGCGTGCGGTGGTTAATTTTCCCCTTGCTTTAGGAGCCAGAAAGACAGCTTTGCTCCCACTTCCTCTCATTCACCCCACGCCCCCCCTTCCCTCCATCTGGGCCCTCACCCCGGTCACCGCCTCTGGGCTCATTATCTGCCCATTGATATTCAGAATGATTTCATTAACGTCACGGCAGATGCAGTCATGGAGAACTTATTAAGGAAGTTCGAACTGGCCAACGCTTCCCACAAAAAGCCAATTTAAATACCAAGCAAAGGGTCCATTCATGGTGTCAAAGACAACTCCCAGTGCATAGGGTCAAAGAAATATCGTTGCTTTTGGTTAATGCAGATGCTGCTGCCAGAAAGCTGCAGTAAAACTGTTAATATCTATTTTGGGAAAACGTGGATTAAAAATAAACAGCCTTAGCTGAGGGCAGACATGTGACGATGGAGCAAATGTGAAAGGCAAGTGCAAGGATGCTCAGTCACAGATTTCGAGCCTGAATGATCAAGCTTTATTTGTTCCCTGTACGGTTCATAATTTTATTACACAAAGCAGCCAGTTTGGTTTTACACAGCCAAAGGAGGCTTGGCATGATTAACAGATCGCATTTGCCAATCACTTCATCTATGAAAAGGTGGGTTAGCTTGAAAGAGATTAAGTTATTTTCAACTCTTTAAACATGGAGACATGGGCAGCCTAAGTCATCATTCTCTCCCGAAAGCTGGTGCAGAGAAACACGTACGGTGGGTATGGGAGTGCATGGGCTGGCCCAGGATAACCCCTGGGGTCCTGAGGAATAAACCCTCCCTGTGTAGCCAGTGAACAGCCTTCAGCCTCCAGAGGTTCGTGACAGAGGCTGAGCTACCAGGCAGAAGGGGTTAGGCTTTGTTGGTCCTCGGGAGCTCTCCAGGGTCCTGGACAGCTTCTGCTAAAACTCTTTCTGACCTAGTGGACCCTCAGGCCTTGAGCTGGGTCCACCGCCTCTGCCTTCCTGGCTTTGCCCTCCAGATACCAGCTACACCGAACATGAACAGCTTGCCAGTGTCTGCACCCTCCTTAGTCTCATACCACATGAAAAAGCTGCGAGGTGTAGTTGAAAGAGGCTAGATTTTCAAGTCAGACAGACATGGGTTTGAATCTGTTCTACACTCATTGTGTGAGTTGGGAATGTTATCTCTTCTCCTTGAGCCTTGGCTCCCTTTACTGTAAAATGAGATAATAACATTTGTCTTTTAGGGTCGTTGTAAATGTTTTAAAAGTTGGTGAATATAGAACACTTATCTGTGTCTGGCATACAGTAGGTGCTCAATAACAAATGCCTAACATTATTATCTAGTCAGCTTCAATGCTGTGCTTAGGCTGCTTTGGCAGCCTGTCAATCCCTGGACCGGTGACCCTTTTCCCTGTTCATGAGTTGGGACTCAGTGGTGGCAAGGAACAGAAAATGGACATTGGCTTATGTAAGAAAAAAAAAAAAGTCGAGGTTGCATTACAAGGACGTGGTAGTGTCTGGTGGAAGCCAAGAGCCTGGTGCACCGACCTCACCAGGATGCGCCACCATCTCCCATCTCTGGTCCTCTCCTTATTCCATCTGTAGGCGGTTGTCTCTGTTATTCCATCCACCTGGCAGAATGTGCCCTCCATTGTTTATGAGTATTCACTTTGTAGGTCCAGAGTAGAGACTGGTCCAGACAGGCTCCATTCTCTCAGTCCCAATTCCAGTTTATTAGAGAGGGAAAAAAAAACCCGGATCGGACCAGTTTGGAATGACCCTTGACCCAAACAAGCCAGACTAGGGGCAGGTCACCCAACAGGAAGATGACTACTGGGCAGGGAGAGCCATTCCCAGGGGAGACAGGGTGAATGCACATCCAGTAGCATCATTTGGATTTCCAGTCCAAACCACTTTCAGATGCTGGTTGATGCATTAAAGCTGTTAAAATGTTGTACCATAGATACATAGAGAATAGATGATGATGATAGATAGATAGATAGGGCTCTAGGTGTGATAGA
The DNA here is from genome assembly GCF_964374135.1 of Grampus griseus. Classification (NCBI taxonomy): domain Eukaryota; kingdom Metazoa; phylum Chordata; class Mammalia; order Artiodactyla; family Delphinidae; genus Grampus; species Grampus griseus. The sequence continues at coordinate 57,062,350 of NC_139010.1, read as the reverse complement.
CACAAAGGTACTTTAGTCACATATATTTTACATGCGTTTTTCTTATCATCAGACTCATGCAAAATAAAAAGCTAATGGCCTTGTCAAAGTGGGACATACCAATGCTGTCTGATAACTCTCACTATGTAGGGGCCGCAGTGGGAAACATTGCAAACTTGTATTTTCACAGAAGACCCCAGAGTCATCCTGTGTCCCTGGCAGGGAGGATGTCAGAGTGACGGGGCCTCTGTCACTGCTCCAGAGGCAGCATGACCCCAAACGAGATGCTCCTGATCAAGAAGGGCTGGACATACCTAGAGAGACCCGAATCTAGCATCTGCCCCCACACAGCCTGTTCTAGGAGAAACGTTCAGCCCGAAAATGCCTAACTGCATAGCTTCATCCTCCAGGTCCTTCAAACCCTTCCCTGCATCCTTTTCTCCTACCAGTGTGTCCTAACAGCCTTGCAGCAGCCTCTGTTATTTGTCTAGGCAGTGCTTCTCAACTTGGCTGAACATCAGAATCATTCAGAGAGTCTTAAAAATATAGACATCCTGGGACTTCCCTGGTGGCACAGTGGTTAAGAATCTGCCTGCCGATGCAGGGGACACGGGTTCAAGACCTGGCCCGGGAAGATCCCACATGCCGCGGAGCAACTAAGCCCGTGCATCACAACTACTAAGCCTGTACCCTAGGGTCCGAGAGCCACAACTACTGAGCCCGCGTGCCACAACTACTGAAGCCCACGTGCCTAGAGCCCGTGCTCTGCAACAAGAGAAGCCACCGCAATGAGAAGCCTGTGCACCGCAATGAAGAGTAGCCCCCGCTTGCCGCAACTAGAGAAAGCCCGCGGGCAGCAACGAAGACCCAACGCAGCCAAAAAAAAAATTAAATTAAATATAAATTAATTAAAAAATATATATATAGACAGATCCTAAGACCACCACCCCTCCCCTTCCAGGGACTGTTTTGAAAGCTCAGTGTACTGGGTCAGGGGGTAGAGGGACAGAAACTTATTTTTAAACAGCTTCCCAGTGATTTGGATTTACTTCAGACTTGACAGCCCTGAACTAGGGTAAACAGTCTCACGGCACAAACATAAGCTGAGGCTCTATTGTGCTATGCCCGGGTGTAAAAGCTTTAGATGTGATTTCTAAGAACTGCCTCTGCTTCACTCCTCAAAGGAAATGATGGCTTTCCTTCTTCTGCACTGGCAAGCTCGCCAGAAACAATGCCTTGGGGAGCACCCCAGGCTGATCCACAGGATGATGGCATCTGTACTCTTAAGGGTGTCATCCCATCTTCCCAAGAACCTTCAGAAGAATGGTACCCACAAGCCTGCAATTTGAGAAGAAGCAGTATTTGAGGAAAAGACAGCTAAATCAATGCCCATGGGGCAGCGGGGCAGGGACTTGCTGTGATTATAGGGTTATACTCTGCGTTGAGCCACTCTTTACATAAATCAGTAGCCAAGGCTAATTGCTAAGAGTTCATTGGGAATGGGAAAGAGAGAGCTCCCAGCCCCCCTAAGAGGGACAGAGAGGCCTGGGCCTGGGTGGGAGAGGGCAGTTAGGACCATCAGAGAATCAGGAGAGCTGGACCAGAAGCAGAGAATAAGAAGAAGCTAGAGGGACAGGGAAGCTCAGAGGAAACTCAGGGCTAAATCAGGGGAAGGAGAGAACTAGATAGAAAATACTAATTCTCAGGAAGTCTAGGAGAGAAGGATACTGCGCAGCAACAAGCTAACCTTAGCTGGCCTGCAAAGACTTGCAGGCTAAGTAATTTCAGTGTAGCTCATGGAGAGACCTTGGAACTCCCCCACATAGACAGAGAAGTTGGCCTTAGCGATGGGCATGTCTCTAACAAGCTGTGTGACCTTGGGCAAGCTGCCTAACCTCTCTGGGTCACGGTTTCCCCATCAGTAGAACAGCAGGGTGGGAGCGGTTGATCCCTATGTTCTCTTCTAACTCCAAGACTGTGGATGCTGTTGCCGCCGAGCTGGGAAAAACTCATCCCTGGCTGCCGTGCGTGCTGGAATCTCCCCCTCAGCCCCAGTCTGGGCCCTGTGAGGACCCTTCCACCACACCGAGGGGACCACCTGTAATGACTGAGTGGGAGGACGGAAGGTGGCACAGGGAGGGAAACATGGGAGGGGTGTCACGGCCATCTGGGGAGCAGAGAGGCCTGCAAGAATTAGGAGACCTGAGTCCAGATCAATGTTCCCATCGTGGTCTTCCTCCCTCACCACTGAACCCCCACCCCAAGGATCTCAACGGACCCTGCAAGGAAGCCTAACCACTTCTAAAGACAGAAGGGAACACATACTCTGCTCATGACCAGGTTACACAGGCTGACCAAGGCATCGGGTTTCTTCGCGTTGGGCTGGAACGGCCTCATTGCAGCGTGGTAACTGCGTAAGCTGGCAGACACCTACGCCTTTGACGGATGAAAAATGACAGTGAATTACAACTTCCTCGCGTAGTCTGTTGGCAGCCGTGGGTCTGTATCAGTCAGTGTCTGGTAGGGTAAGCAGAAACCACAGCAGTTATTTTAACAGAGAGAATTTGATCTAGAGAATTGCTTAAACAGGTGTTGGATGACTGAGAAGGAGGAGACACAAGGGAGGCGAGACGCTGAGAAAACAGAGTGTAAGTGCAAGAGCAGCTGCCACCCCAGGGCAGGAACAAGGAAGGTCTGGGGTGTGGGGGTGCTGAAGCTGAAAAGAGGGGTTCAGGGGGAGGAGCCGGGCCCCGGGCTTCTGAGGAGGGGTGCTGCCCAGCCTGCCTGGCATATCTGAGTGGGCACAAGGAGGCTGACTCTAGAAGTGAGGCAGAAAAGCTGGAAACTGGAACTGCCTTCTGCTGCCAGGATGTGAACCACCGTTGGGGTGAGGGTGACCAGAACAAGAAGCAAATCCAGTCCGGGAGGAGCGAGTCCCAGCTCCCCCCTCCCCCTGCTTCTTGTTTCCCCCTGGCCTCCCCATCAGCAGAACCTACCAGGGACCCGCTGGTGTGCAGGGTCCCAGCCTGGGCGCCCCAGAGCCCCATCTAGAAGAGTAGGGCTGGGCTGAGAGCCTACATTTGGCAGCCGTGGGGTCTGCGGCAGGTGGGGAGAGTTAAGAAGGCCCGGGGTGCGGTGTGAACACGAAGCTACAGTCTGCCGGGCGCCCGTGGAACGGCAAGGGCCCCCCAGTAGCTGGGTTTGGGGGGAGGCTCAAGCCCGGCATGGCCATGGGCTGCTAGCCGGCGCCCCTGGAATTCGGGGCCAGACAACCCCATTCTGGAGACAGGAAACCAAGGCGAGGCCGGCTTGCAGGCTCATCGCCTCCACTTCCAGCACCTCTCCTTCCTTCCTGCGGAGGACTGGATGCGGACGCAGGGAGAGAGGGGCAAGCCCCGCTCCAGGAAAATCTCCCCCTGAACAGCGTCCCCTCGGGGGTGGGGGCACTGCCTCTGCCTCCACCTGCTGCCGTCCTTGCTGGGCCTAAGCCACTCGGCCCCCTGGAAGGAGGGACGGGAGCGCTTTTTCTCGTCACAGAGATGCCAGCAGCGTGTTGGGGGCGTCGGCCCATCTTCAGGGCTGCAGCGCTGTTGAAGTGTGGAGCCTGGGAAGCAGCTGCTTGCACGGGCCGGGCGCAGAAATGCAGCCCAGCGGAGCGGCCACACTGTGCCAGGCCGCTGTCCCTCAGCCTCTACTGCCTCCGAGCTGGCAGCCCAGCCTCCACGGCTGCCAGCACCGCAGCCTGCTCTGCCGTGGATCGACGGAATCGCCCTAACCGATGCCTGATGGAGCATAAATACCCCGGTTCCCTTGCTCCCGGAGGGGCTAACTCTGAGTGGCCGGTCTGTGCTGTTTCCCAGCAGAATTCAACCCCAGATGCCCACGGTAGTAACTCGCTTGGTCATCCTCTCCTCTCTGCTGTGCCCCTTCCTGCTCCGGCAGCAGTGTTTCCTGGGACCCACCTCTAGGTCTGCGGGAATGAAGAGACCAGAGAATGGGAAAAAAGGAGAGGGGCCTCGTGTCCAGACAGAAGCCAGCCCCAGGAGAGGAGCCAGCCGGGGACAGTGTGGTGGGCTGAAGCCTCACCCTCTGCAGGTGGCCCCAGCAGCCCCCTCAGGAAGTGTCCGCAGCCGGCCTGCCCTTTGGCGTCTGGCCTGACCCTCAGGCTTGAAGTTTCTCTGAGCAAGGCTGCAGCTGTGCCTGACTGCTGTGTTTTCCCCAAGACTGTCGTGCCGGTAGCTACACGACACCCGGGGCTTTGAGCTCTGCGTGTACTTTTGAAAAGGGAAAATCTGGGTCAGGCAGTCACCATCCAAGTGTGGTTTCAAAGGACTTTCTATCCCCCAAGGCTTTCCCCTTGAACTTAGCCAAAAGTTTCCTCCCAGGCTGATATTTCTTCCACAGAATTGTAGCCCAAAGTGAAAAATGCAGGGCCTCGCTCACCACCAGCGGGTGGGGTTGTTTTTGAGACTGATGAGTAAGCGAGGAAAAGTACTGGCAGCTGAGAGGCCAGCGGCCCAGGCCCGCCTGGGGTTGCCCCACTCTGTGCCAAGGCCTCGCCTGTCATTCGTGACATGAGCTGCCACGCACGGAGCCCCCGTCTTGGAACCACAGCTGGTTAAAAGCACCGCCTCGGCCTTTTCTCCTCCTGCTTCCAGTACGGCCCTGTGGTATGTGGGTCACCCCAAGAGCTCCAGCTCAGACAGGGCCAGAGGCCACTACCAACGTCGGTGTCACCACCCTGGGGGCCCTGTCCTGCATCCTTGGGTCATCCGTGCCCACATGCTCCAGGCTCGGTTGGCCAATCCAGGCTGACTTGATTCTGGAAGTCTTTTCCCATTCGTAGGGTGGAGCGACCGGGAGTCGGTGGCCCTGTGTGTGCGTGTGATTTGGGGGTAGCGAGTCAGGTGGAGGGTTGACTTCCTTTCTCCAGGACCCCAGCAGGGCTCAGAGAAAGCCTCGGGGCCTGCTGCCCTCACACCACCCCAACTCCATGAGGGGGAAGGAGGTGGACACTCCTCCCAGAGCTGAGGGGAGTGCCCCCCAATAGGCCCGAGCCCAAAGCAGAGTCAGAGCCGGAAGCAGGGCTCCGTCCTGCTGGTTTGGAGAACAGAAAGGCAGCTTCCACGAGGATGCCCCCAGAACGACCTTCCTCCACGTGAAGTCCCCCTTCCTGTGGCTGTCAGAGCTGGATGTGTTCCAGCAGTGGCGGATCTTCTTTTTTATTTTCATTTTGTTTTGTTTTGGGTGTAGAGTTCTATGAGTTTTAGCACATGTAGAGATTCACATACCCTCACCACTCTCAGGATACAGGACAGTTCAGTTCCCCCAAAACTGGTGCTGCCTTTGGAATCATACTCTCCCTGGCAACCAATGACCTCCTGCCAAGGTCAAGGTAGGGAGAGGGGAACCCAGTAAACGGCAATGAAAAGGAAGTCTAAGAAGGAATACCGTGGTGAGCCAGGTGCTTGTGAACCATCTGGGACTTTCCACTAAATCCCAGGTGTGCTTAAGGCTGAGAACACCTCAAGTTGAGGCTTCAGGCGGATGCAGGTGGACGTGAGCATCACGGGGAGAGACTGGGCTTGGGCACGGGAGCACCGGGTCTCAGCCTGGACTCGGCTGTGTGCCTGTCGTCAGGCTTCTTGGCTTCCCTGAGCCTCGGTTTCCTGGACTGATTCCTGTAGGCTTGATAAGGGCGCTTCGATCTTGAAGTGGCCGGGCTTTGTGCTGAGCATAAGAAGGTCTAAACAAAGGCTTAGGCCCGGCAAGCAGCTGACCTCCAAACCATGCTGAGGCAAAGAACACCGCCTGGAATATTGAGCAAAAGTTACTTTGTAGCTGCACAAAAACTGTGCTGCACAGCTCGGAAGTCTCTGGTGCTGTGGGAACTGTTCTCAGACTTAGGGGACAGGGAACCCTAAGGGGGACAGGTGTGATGAAGAGGATGGAGACCCACTCTGGCACAAGTGGCGAGTATATCTATGGTTGTGTCTGGACTTTCTCTCTGGACCGTGTCATGCCTCTGCCCTTGCCTGTCTCCCTAGGTCTGGATCTCAAGGATCTAAGCCTCCGCCCCCTTCCCAACTCAACAACAGAGGGCTGAGAGCTTGGGCTTGGCACCAGGGGGACCTCATTCAATGCTGAGCCACTCTCTGGCTGGGTGACCATGGATAAATCACTCACCTTCACTGGCCTCAATTTCCTTGGTTGTAAGTGGGGTAATAAGTGTGCCTCCATTGGAGGGCTGTTCTGAGGGTCAAATGAGGCAAAAGGTCAGTTTTGTTTGTGGCCTGGTTTTGGTTATTGTTGTTTTTTAAACTTCAGAGATGGATGTTGGACCTCAGATCTCTAAACTCTCTCCCAGCTCTTGTGTTAATTAAAACAGACTGGGTCCTACTTCAGCCATTCTAGAAATTTAAAGTTATGCAAAATTGATTTACTGGAAACAAGAGCTGCTCCGGAAGAAGGGCTAGTTCTGGCGCCGTTTTAACCACTGAACCCAAACTGACTCAGCGTCAGTTTTCTTGACTGTAGAAGACCAGGAATTCCTCAGCATCTCCTCCTCGCAGGTGGAAAGAGTCGCTGCTGAGAGGTCAGGGGCCCAGGGCAAGGGCTTCTGGAGGCTGAGCGAAAATGCAAGAGGGGAGCTGCGTGTTCCTATCTCCTCCATCCCCCATCCACACGCACATCTACCCCTCATAACCCACTCCGCTCCTCAGTGACCCTCCAAACTCATGTTTTAAGTCACAGAAGTTTGCTTCTGGACTTTGTTTCGGCCACATGAGGGGAGGGGACATTCAACCACCCCCGACCTTGTAAATATACAGACAGACTCCATTTTGTCTCAACAGGTACCCGAAAACTGCATAATAAAATGGATTGTAGTAAAGCGGCCCACATTTTCCCAGAGGCCCAGGGTTGTAATTGGTGGTTACTGGTCTGATCAGTGGTGACTTAGCAGCAAATTTATACCACCACCAGCATCATAAAAGCAAATACTGTATGTCTCCATAATCACCTGCAGTGCTTTAGTTATGCTCCAGGTCCTATAAAATGGGCATAAATAGACACAACACTTCATTACATGAGAGGAACCAATGGCCTACATGCAATATATGTGTAGCTATAAAAAATACAACCATGTCACAAATTTGAACTAATATTATTGAACTAATATTATTGAACTAAACTAATAATATTGAACAAAACCAATATTCCGGCCTAATGGGCATCAATTAAATATTTAGTTAATGCCAGTTTTCCCCCACTTGCTTTGAATTCCAAATGAATTTGGGAAGGATGATTTGGTAGCTCAGATCTCTTTTAAAACGTGCCCAGGGAAGTCTGAGTGGTTACCTTTGTCCCTCAATATATATGAAGGTCCCAGAGGCGGCAGCGGCATCCAGCTCAATGCAATCGGCTCGGAGCTGAGTGACTTTGGTTGTTAAGAATGGTGTTTATCCCGCTGGAGAGTATGTGCCAAAGGAAGGGCTGCCCCACACAATACTCCCCTGGCCTCTCCACCTCTGAACTCCACCCAGTTCCCCAGCGAGGCTGGGGGCCAAGCGCCCGAGCTACGGGAGGGAGGGCAGTTTTACAGAGTTGCCCTGGGAGTGTTGCGAAGGACCATTGGCATGAGAATCATGGCAAGATGGGTAAAATGCAGATGTCTAGGCCTCACCCTAACATCCTACTCAGTATGGCTGTGATGGGGCCGAGGAACCTTCATTAAACCAGACCGTTGTTGACTCTGGTGCACAGCGGGGTTTAAGAATCCCTGAAACGGGGGGTCATTCTCATCTCACCCCCTCCCGGCCATGCATTGCAGGCCACCACTGTTCCCCAGCTCTACAAAAAAAATGGGGCGTCAGGGCCCTCCTCACACTGTGCTGTAGCTACCCTCCCTTCCCTGGAGGTAACCCCGTCAGTCACTGGCTGTGCATCTTTCTGGACCACTTTTTAAAAATGTATCTGCACACTCACATATGACAAGAGGTTCGTACCATGTACACCAACGGCATCGTTCCACAGGCATTGGTGTGGAACTTGCTTTTTTCACTCTACAAAGTGCAGGGAAACCATTCTGCATCAGTGCGTGGAGATCGGCCTCGTTCTTTTTCTCTTGCATCACATTCCACACCAGGGCTGCGCCATGGGTTATTTCATCTCCCCTCTGTCCTTTCCTGGTAAACTACCATGTTTCTCTGCACAGGTCCTTGGGTCCATTCACAATGTCTCACTTCCAAGGCCTGGGCCCTGGGCTGGGGGCAGGAGGAGGGAACAATGACCCGAGCTGTTGATGCTCCGCGCGTCAATGAAAAACCTTTAAATAATCACCAGGCCATTAGCTCAGGTGTTAGCTTCTCGCGCTAACTTGCCCCCGCCTTAACTGAAGGTCCTCTTCACTTCACACCTGGGGTAACCCCCCAGCTATTTCTCCACTCAGGGGTCTCAGCCTGCGCTGCCAAACTGCTCTTCCTGACCCACCACTTGATCGTTGCAGCCCCACTAAGCCTGCAGCAGAGGGCAGGGGCCCGAATCCACACCCGGGCTGTCGTGCTCCCTCACCCCAGCACCGGACCCTCCTTTCTAGCCTTACCTCCCTTTGGTCCCCTGCACTGATCTGATGCTCCAGACAGGCCGGGAGTCTCTGTGTTCTCAGGCCTGTGTGGGAGGCTGTGGAGATGCCCGCCCGCCCTGTTTGTATCCGCATGGGAATCCCTCTGGGATTGCTCGTAGTGCAAGACTCGCCTCCATCCTTCCCAGACACTCCCCGGGCGCTCATGTCCCCTCCTCCACTGGAGTTCCTCCCTCCAAACAGGGCTGCTCCCTGCGTGCAGGTCTCCTCTTCCCAGCTGGACGCAGCCCCTCAAGGGCAGGATTGCCTCTGTGCTGCAGGCATCAGGGCTAATTCAGCACAGTGCAGACGCTCTGGGCCCTGGTGAGCGGGTTCTGAAGGACACGGATGCCGCACTCAGCTCCTTCACCCCTTCCCACTTCCCGCGCAGGACCTAAACCTACTTGCTGTTGAGTAAGTACATCTCCAGCCCTGCATCTCCCAAAGTAAAGACGACACTCCTTAGCTGGCTGCTAGAACTATCTATACGGAGGTCTCTGTGTGCCTGAAACAGGAGATAGAACCTGCTGCACTCTCCAGCCTCCGTGGTCTCTGATGCAGCAAACGAGCATGGCCGCCCAACCCTCTTCTCACCCGGCACAGGCCTCTGAAGTAGTTTTATTCTCAGCCTCCTCCGCTGAGCCTGTCTCAGTGGGAGTAAGGAAGCTCTCGGCCTAGTGGATCAGCCTTACCAGGGCGCTCGGCTGACCCAGAACGAATCCATCAACAAACGACGAGGCGCTCCCTCCCCGTGGCAGTAGTTCTCCGCTGTAGCGTGCATGGGGTTCATCCAGGGGATTTGTTAGGACACACATGGCTGGGCCTCGCCAGTTTCTGATTCAGGAGGCCTAGGGTCGGGCCTGGTGATTGGCACCTCCACTAAGGGCTCAGGTGATGTTGAAGCTGTTGATCTGAGGACCACGCTTGGAGAACCGCTGCCTTTCAGGGTTTGGAATTGGTTCCTGCTGCCCTAATTTTGGGTCAGAGGAGCCTGAGGCAGATCCCTAGTTACTTCACATCTGCCTCCAAATCTTGTCTTTTTGCAGATGGTTTCAAGCAGCTGATAGAGAAGTTACCCGGCAGGGCTGGTGGCCAGGCTATCTGGCTGCTGAGCTAAAGGAGGAAGGGCCATTTTGTGGGGTCATGACAGAAGGGCTTCAAGGGACTCCTGGCATCAGCATCACCGTGGCTCGAGTCCCCCCTCCTCTTCCCTGGCTCAGGCCCTCTATCCCCTTTATTTCAGTGCTTTGTGTCCTTTGCAAGGTCACAAGACTGTGAGAATCTGATGAAAGCAATAAATTCCTCTCCCTAGAAAAGCTTACATACAGATAATTTTGCATCAGGGGACATCAGAGATACCCCCAAGGCCCGCCAAAGATCTCAGGTTGAGGACCATGCTAACTCAGTGATTCTTAACCTTCGATACCCAATAAAATGTCACCTGGGAAGTTAGAAAATACAGATGCCCTGAAACGCCCCCCTGCCCCCACCACTGCAGAGATTCTGATACAGTGAGTCTGGGCTAGACTGAGGCATGGGTCTTTTTTAACGTGCAGTCAGGTTGAAACGCTGCAACTTGCCTCCTTGCTTTGACCTAGCCCTTCCTCCCCTTTCTACGCTGCCTGTACCTGTGGCATCTCCAGGCCTTCTGCTCAGTGGGGCTCCTGGACAGGCCTGAGCCCCTGTTGCTGCCATGATGATTATGGGTGGATGGGGTGACTTGGTGTCTGTCCAGGGTCACCTCTTCTCAATTGTCATCCTCACAAGGGTTCACGACCAATCTCTAGGCTGTGTCCCGTCTCTCCTCTGCGAGGGCATCTGGAACAGCGAACTCCATCCTTCCCACCTGGGAACGTCTGTATGCACCATTAACCGGGCCGCTCCTTCTCACTTAGATTCAGATTAGCAAGAGGAGCTGCTACTGTGTCCTGTCGTCAGAGACAATCAAGATGAAAAAGTATCTCAAGCAACCACATGGAAATGTTGGCTTCAGCACAGGGTGTCCACACGCCTGTGAGACCCCCAGTGCCTGTGGTAGCATGCCAGGAGGACGCTCTAAGATTTCCAGAAGGCAGGACTCTATCATCAATACCTGGAGACAGCATAGGCGATTGTCATTGATTAAGTGAGATGCTTAAATAGACCGATCACAGTCTAATTATCGCTCATCGCTGACTCGAGGTACCCTCTGAAGTTATAAAAAACAGTCTGTGTCTTCTCCTTACTCCTTCTGAGGAACTGAGCAGGAGGAGTAGAGATTGGGGGAGGGGAATCAGGGTGGGAAGAGGAACAGGGGGCTGGCTGTTGCCCCTGGCCTGGGCAGCTGGGGTTTCTGCCCGCCTAGTGCCCTTGCCCCTTTGTGGTATCAGCACTCCAGTTTCCCTTTGAGGAACTACCCGCCCCCTCCATTCCAGGATGCCTTGGTAACACTGTCAAAGCGCTCCCTTCCCACCCACCCCCTTGCCCCTGAGCAAGCTCTGGCCCAGAACAGCATCAGCCCCAATCAGACCTTCTGGTTGAATTTAAACTTGAGTGAGACGACCTGAGGCCATTCCACGCGCAGCAACCGGAGTCAGCTGCCCTTTCGTTCCTGCTAATAACCAGGTTCCCTGAAGCTGTTAGCCTGCCTTTAACCAGCCTGCGTTATTTAGCTTTTCCTGTTTCTTTCCAGTAAGTCCCTTTCTTGTTTAAGTTAGCGGAAGTTGGTGTCTATGGTCTGAAAGGTCAGAAGGATGACGGATAAGAGGCTGTATCCCATGTCTCTGTCAGGGCAGGGCCTGGGCAACTAAGCCACTTCAGGGTTACCGAAAGTGGGGTCACCGTGCAGGTCAGGGCCATATTGCCTCTGAGTCCTTGTGGGATTTTTTTTTTTTATTCAAATGGAAAGTCACAAAAATTATAATCATCCTCATCAGTTCACTCAGTCCCACGTAGTTAATTTTTTTATCTTGATCTTTTGTTAGCACTTTTATGAATTCATCAGTTTTCCATTAGGGTTCTGAAAATGCTTATTCATTCAGTTCAGCAGTATAGTCAGTTACCAGAAACCTGTATTTGTCAGAGTCTTTTCCATGAATTCCTTGAAGATGAAACCCTTTTATAGGAACATTTTTGCAGGTCAAGGTCATATTGAATGGGTACAAAACCCACAGATATGGCCAGCTGAGTCACATCAGGGATGAGGTCCATGAGGCCAGCAGACTACAGAGTGGCCACATCCCAGCAACCAGAGGTGACACAACAATGGGGTAGCCGCTACATCTTTGGGGTACTTGGTCCTCTCACAGCAAAAGTTTTAGTCCGTGGCTGGTGTGCTAGCTTCCCGTGGCTGCCGTAACAAATTACTACAAACTAGGTGGTTATAACAACAGAAATTTATTCTCTCACAGTCAGAGGCGGCCAGAGGTCTGAAATCAAGGTGTCGGCAGGGCTACACTCCCTCTCAAGGATTCTCAGGAATCCTTCCTTGGCTCTTCCAGTTTCTGGCAGCTCTGGTTTCTTGACTTGCGGCAGCCTAACTCCAATCTGTGACTTCATTTTCACATGGCCTTCTTCCCTGTCTGTGTGTCTCAAATCTCCCTTTCCTTTCTCTTATAAAGACACCAGTCATTGGATTTAGGGCCCACCCTAAATCCAGGATGATCTCATCTCTAGGTTTTTAACCTAATTGCATCTGCCACGGTTCTTTTTCCAAACAAGGTCACTTTCATAGATTCAGGGAGTTAGGACTTGGATATATCTTATTCGGCCAGTTTCACAGGATACAAGGTCAATATGTAAAACTTGATTGTATTTTTAGATGCTAGCAAGGATCAAGTGGAAATTTAAAAACTTTTAAGTGCCGTTTACAATAGTACCAAAATGTGGAATACTGAGGCATAAATCTAACAAATGTATGTTATATGTGGGATCTTTATGCCAAAAAGTATAAATTACTGATTAAATAAATAAAAGGAGAAAAATAAACGGAGACCTATACTGTGGTCATGGATTAGAAGGCCCAATTTTCTTAAAATACCACTTCTCCTTACCGACTTATAAATTCAGCACAATCCCAGTCAAAATTCTGGCAGGCTTTTTTGGGTAGAAATTGACAAGCTGATGCTAAAATGTATATGGAAAGGCTAAGGAATTAGAATAACTAAAACAATTTTGAAAAAGAACAAAGTTGGAAGAGTCACTATCCGTTGTAAGACTTACTCTAAAGCGATGACAACACAGTGTGATATTGGTGAAAAAATAGGCCAGAGGCCAGGGAAACAGGATAGAGTACAGGGAACACAGCACAGCCCCGTCCGGGAGAGGCGTTTCCTCACTCTGAGGGCAGGTAGCACCATTGCTTTAGAAGCATCAACAAGTAGCCCCTCTGGCTTGGAGCTCAGCATTTTTGGCCCATGAGCACTAGCTACAAATACGTGAAAAGTTTTTCTAGAAGCTTCTTAGGTAATGGACATCAGTGGTGGTGGTGGGCAGGGTTGGGGGTGTAAAGCTGGGTGGAAGATTATGGAAGATGCTGCAACCTAACTGTAGCTTACAGCCTGCTTTATGAGCGCATGTTGCCCACACCTTGAAAACTCCTAGATGTAAACTGAGTGAGATTGGTTGGGGGGGTGGGGTGGGTGCTGAATGTGTTACCGGAATAATAGAGAGAAGAACCTGGAAAATATTGCCTTTACTGTTACTGTGACCCCAGCAGTACCCTGGAGCCTGGGAAATTGGGTTAAGTTTACTTTTCTGGATTTCCCAAAGTGGCTACATAAATAATAGATGCTTAGCAAATATCACTGAACAAATAAGTAAATGAACCATCGGCTCCACACAAACAGATTGCACTGGCTGATGGAATTCACGTAACTCACATAAGGATATAAATATAATTCATGACTTATATTGAGGGCAGGAACTGGGTCTGCCCCTTGCCTGTGCCTAGCAATGTGTTCTCTGTGCAAATATGACAGATCCACGCCTAACAGGATAATGCTCCCATCTGAATGAAACATTCACCCGTTAGCTCCGGTTTACAGATCCTTGCCCAAAGCATAAGGCGTTAACACCAAGCTCCCGGCACACCACCGCACCACAGTGACAGTAATTCAAAGAGGGCTGGTGGGCAGAATCATATGCTCATTAACTGGTAATGAGGAGAGGAAATTATTTCCCCTAAGAAGTTAAGTTTCTGCTGATATCTTGGTGGAATTCCTTCTCTCCCACCATGTTTACTAGCACTCAGTGCTAAAAGGAGACATCATTTATCTACATTTTTTCTGGATAGTTCAGTCAACACTTTAGGGGTCAAGCTGTCCTAGGAAGAGTGGTTTTCAGTTAATGGCTAGGAAATGAAGCTTTTGTTGTACTTTCTGGGCAGTTTCCTTTGTGAACAAATCAACAACCTTGTAACTGTTTAACTCCTCTCTGGCCACTGGTGTATCCAGAATGGTCCAGGACTAAGAATGGTTCCTGCAACTCAGGATTCACTGGGCATTATGAAAGCCAAGACCTACAAGGGGAAGGAGAGGGCATTTGCACGGGGCTCCAGGTCCCTCTGCCTGCCCAGAGCTGATGGACGGCAATGACACCTGTTGGCCAACCCCAGACATTCAGTCTTATGTTCACCACGGCGTAGATTTCTGTGGGGTTGGAGAGATGTTGAACTTCCTGTCATGGAGGAAGAGTCTGCCAGAAGCTAGATGCTGGCCTGACCTCCCACTCCTGGCCCAGCACACGTAGGGCCTCCTAAGGACATAACGAGGAATCCACCACCACACACGTCAATGATGTGCTCCTCAGGGACACGGAGGTTCTGGCAGAACTCTACACAGGACAGACGATACGGCCCTCCCACCCCACCATGAAGGGACTGAAATTCCTTTGGGAATAACTGCGATATAGAAGACTGTGACCCTCAAAAATCAGCCCGTCGTACAAGGAGGGGGTCCTTCATAATGCAGGAGGGGCGCTGAGGGGGCTGACCTACCAGACAGGTCTGAGACTCCTAGGAAAATGGCATCCACAGGGCCCCAGACTCCGTCAGGCAAACATTTTCTGAGGGTGTGGTCTAGAGGTGGTTCTCAAATGTTAGCAGGCATTAGAATTATCTGAAGGACTTGTTAAAACACAGATGTTGGGCCGCATCCAGGGAGCTCCTCATGGAGTGCGTCTGGGGTGGGGCCTGATAACTGGCGTCTCTAACAGGTACCCAGGTGACGCTGATGTTGCTGGTCTGGGACCACACTCGGAGCACTGCTGGGCTGGAGCTGAGCTTGCCAGCCTGCTTCCTGCCCTGTCTGGTGTTGTCTGAACAGATTAGCCCTGCCTTCTGGTGCGGCTTGTCTCTCACCCCTTGGCCCCCAGACTCGCTGGTTTGGCCTTTGACCGCCCTGATGCCCGTGGCTCCCTGTGTCACCTCTGGCTCTCGGCCGGGTCTTGGCTTAGCTCCTGCTTCATCCAGGGATTTCCCTTGACCTCTATCGTGGCAGGTCCCACCCTCTGCCCTGGGGCAGGCCTGGTCAGGGAAATTCCCCACGGGACAGCTCCTTGCTGCCCCCTCCTGGCTCCTGGAAGCTGAACATTGGCTGGTGCATGGAAAATTAACCCTTCGTCGTCGTTTGTCAGTCCCAGCCTTGATCTTACATTCTAGCTGGGGAGATAAAACCAATTCTTCACAAAGAACCTTAAAAACGTGTGCAAAGCTCTAGATCAACAGAGTCAAATGCAACAGAATACAAAACCGTGTTTAGGTTGCCATGTACCTCTCTCTGGTCTATGGCTCTGTTCCAGAACTCATTCATATTTCTCACTGACGGCCTCAATTAATTCCAGAGATAATCCACAAATGGTTGATCTGGGGCTGTGAGTGGTAACTAATACTTTCGCGTTCAGTTTGGCTCGGCCCCCAAGTAGTCAACGATCTTGCCAAAGGGGCCAAGAAGCGGCAAGGCCCTGGGTAAGGGAGTGCTGTGCGAACTGCGAGGTTCCCGGTCTAGCCCACTAAGGCCAGCTGACCTCACCTGCCACAGGAAACCTGGAGAAGCAATGAGGTTACTGTATTAGTCATTTTAAGAGATCCAGGAAAATACCACGGAATAAGAAATGGTTTTTAATTTAACTTGTCTGGTGTCACTTGAGGAAAAAGGGGTTCAATTACTGGCGGGTGAGAAGGTCAGCGTAGTAGACTTGCGTGAGATTCTGAAGGGACCTCGGGGGCTTCGGGACTGTGGCACTGAGTCTTCATTGCATCTCATTTCCCCCAGAACTTATGACTTTCATTTACCTGAGTAGAAGCACGTCCAGGCACTGTGCCCATGTTTAGCTGCTGAGACCTGGGGTTTGCAGGTGGAACTGGGGGGAAGAAGGAGAACGGGATGGGGGCATATTCTTAAGGGGCCTGGAGAAGACCCATCCCGGGCCCTTGGCAATGAGAGCGTGGAGTCCTAACCACTGGACCGCCAGGGAATTCCCTGGGGGAGAGTTTAGAGAGGGGTGTGTGGCTGAAAGGGAAGAGGCAGGGAGAGAAAAGGAAAGGGGGGAGCAGGGCGTGGGGAGGGGTCTAGAGGGAGAGGGAGGGAATGATGATGGGTGGGGAGGAGGACGATGATGAGGATGACAGCCTTCCTCAGCCTAGGACTTAACCTGAGATACGAGGTAATGAGCTGAGAGCATGTATCTTCCTGCGGACGGAGGTGGCAGAAAAAAGGCTATGGGGCAAAGATGAGGGAGAACTATTGGTGTCAAATCAGATGAAGAGCCAAACATCTGTGGGAACTCAGGGCCTTTGTGCTGGGGATGCAGAGGTGGAGGCGGAAACGGGGGAGTCTCAGTCGGGCTCCCTGCCTTTTAGCAGCTTACTGGTTACTAAGATCCTCCCTGTCCTCGCCCCAGCTCCCCGCCTTTCCCAGGCCCTACCCCCTCCCACCAAAAGATATGAATCCGTGAAGAGTTATACCAGCTCAAGATAGTACCGGAAAGATTAAGGTTCCTACAGCCCAGCTCTAATCAAACCCACCCCCAGCCCTCCTGGGAAAGCTTCCATGGCCCCACACCTGTCGAGGTAGGGCGGGGCCCACACCTGGCTCTGGGGCTGGACAGCTCAAGGCTTTCTTTTTATTTATTTATTTTTGGCTGTGTTGGGTCTTCGTTTCTGTGCACGGGCTTTCTCTAGTTGCGGCGAGCCAGGGCCACTCTTCATCGCTGTGCGCGGGCCTCTCACTGTTGCGGCCTCTCTCTTTGCGGAGCACAGGCTCCAGACGCGCAGGCTCAGCAGTTGTGGCTCACGGGACCAGTTGCTCCACAGCATGTGGGATCTTCTGGGACCAGGCCTCGAACCCGTGTCCCCTGCCTCGGCAGGCGGACTCTCAACCACTGCGCCACCAGGGAAGCCCGGCCCGGGTCTTTCTAAGCAGAGCTTGAGTGACTTGATACCCCAACCGCAGCCCCAGAGCCCACCTCGAAGCCACATCCCCGCCTCCTCATGGCACCTCCTCCCCCTGCCCCCAAGACTGTCCTTAGACTGGGCAAGGACTCCCTGCTTCAGGAGGCATCACTGTGGCCCTTGTCCAATCATGGTCCCCCAGAGGACGTGGCGTTCACAGGGCCAAGGGGATGTGCCCACTGGAGCCCACACCCAATTTCTAAACCCAGGCTCAGGGAATTCTTGCCCAAGAGGCCCGAGCCAGCTCCCAGCCCTTCCTCCTGAGGGTAGACTTCACCCAGGCTGTGCGCCCAGGCTCAGGGGGCCAAAGGGCCACAGTTGCAGAGGTCTGGACAGGGCCTGGTGTGCTCATGTTTCTGTCACAGCAGAAGGACCCTTGCCGTGTGGGATGGAGCAGATGGTGGGAGGGGGAGGCAGGTGGGACAGGCTGGGGCTCAGGGCCAGGGGTAGATACTCCCTGTAATAACATGTTTGACACAGAACTCCAAGAAGTAGAAAGTTCTGGATTCATACCTGGCCTATTCCAGGGCTTTCCAAAGGTGTATTTGTCAAGGCAGGAGGACAGACCATGTTTTATTTGACAGTGAGTGAGTTTGATTTTTAACTCTTAGATACGTGGACATACGGTACGAGGCCCCCTTTGACTCATGACCAAGCCCTGCAAATGTTATTGAGTAACAGAGATTTTCCGGAAGTTTTCAGAGGAACAGGGAGGAAGATGACATTCCATATCACAAAGCAAAGCTTGCTAACGTTTCCACTGAGCCAGCTCTTCCCTCACATGTCCTC
Source organism: Grampus griseus (assembly GCF_964374135.1). Classification (NCBI taxonomy): domain Eukaryota; kingdom Metazoa; phylum Chordata; class Mammalia; order Artiodactyla; family Delphinidae; genus Grampus; species Grampus griseus. The sequence continues at coordinate 57,044,534 of NC_139010.1, read as the reverse complement.
CCCTTACCCAGCAGACCGTTCGCTCCTGTCTCCCCAGGGCCCATCTCCTTGGTGAGCCTCTCCAGCCTGGCTAGATCCACCTCCTCGCTCCCCCATCCCTAAGATTTCTTAAGGTCCCCTCAGCTCCCACTCCCCAAACCCCACTCTAAACACAAGCCTAATAAACAGCTCTCAGCAAAGGGAAAACCTGTCCTCTGTTGAAATGGTCTCTCCTCCTCCATCTGTCCTGCTTTGTGTTATCACGGTCTGCTCTCCACCACTGCTGTGTCTTCGAGCCATCTCGCCCACTAGGCGGTGAGCAGAGACTGTGTCTGGTTCAGTGCCGTGACTCGGCCAGTGCCTTATATTTTGAGACCATTTATGCAAGGTTTCATGGACGAATTCGTGGAGAAATTAGAATTAGAGTTAGGCCTGGAGAACAGGTAGAAGGTGGAAAATGAAGTCAGGAGAAGAAAGGAACAGAGGGGACAGGAGAAGCAACAGTGGAGTCACTGTATCCTGTGGGCAACAGCGAGCCACTGAAGATTCTTGAGCTAGGGCATGACAACACGTTAGGAAGATCCATCCGCGCAGGATTTACTGAAGTCAGGGTCAGCCGAGATGCAGGGAAGAGAGGAGGGCAGTTTGGCCCTGGGATGTCAGAGGGCAGGAGTGCAAAGGCAGGACAAATGGATGCTGGAGGCCGTACACTGGCCTCAGCAAAATGGCTTGCCTGACGCCACATGGCTCAGTCAGTTAGAACTAGAATTCAGGTCCCCAATTCCCAAGATGTACAATTTCCTCCATACTGAGTCTCAAAGGAGGTGGGGCTGAGTCCCAAAGGCTGCTGAGGGGGAAGTTTTGCCCAGCGGGCATGGCACTGGGTACTCTAGCCAGGTTCTCCCCGGGCGGCTGCTGGCAACGTGCGAGATCACAGCTTTGTGCAGGAGATTCGGGCCTTCCCACTTGGGAGGAAAGGCCAGGCTCTGATTTGGGCGGGGATGAGGAACACCCCATGGGGAAGGGATTCGTGTTAGCTACTGTTTAATCTCTCAGCTCCTCACTCAGAGGGGTGGGCAGATGGCAAAGCTTACACCTGGGGCCCTGGGGGACTGGGTGAGGGGTGAGGAGACATGGGAAATTCCTGACATCTGTAAAGTGCTCCATGACTTCCAAAGCTTTATTCATGACCACCCCACTTTCCCACCTCTCTAGCTAGTGAATCATAGCCACCCTCCAAGGCTCTTCTTCCATGAAGGCTTCAATCCTCAGACTTCCCTCCTCTGTAACCTCACAGCCCTGTGCTTAGGCTCCAATCTACCACTTGCTACCCTCTGCCGATAGGAGCTGTGTGACTTTGGCCAACTCACTTAACCTCTCTGTGCCCCAAGTTCATCATTAGTAAAAGGAGGGTAATGAAAGCATTGTCCACAGGGATTTTAAGAGTAAATCAGATGATACAGGGAACAACAGCTCCACACCTGCAAGCTGTTATGATGATGACGATGACGCCTCATCTGTTTGGTTGACTGTGGGTCTGTCTCCCCCACCACTCTGCAGATTCCTTGAGGACAGGGATCTCACATCCAGCTTGTCTGCTTCTCCACCAGGTCTGGCTCAAAGCACAAAGCAGCCCATTTATTCAGTCCATCAGCACCTACTGAACACTTGCTATGGGTGCTAAGCCCTGTGATAGAAACTGCGTTTAGAGATAAATAAGAAGCTCAAGGGGGGCCCCAGAGTCGAGGTGGACACAGACCCGTATATCAAGAGTGCGGCAGAGGGTTTTGGCGGCAGCTGAGGCTGTGAGCACAGTCAGGCACGAAGGAGGAAGCGGACAGTCTCCATCAAGTCAAAGCTTATTGAGATGAACTGAATTGTCCCATTTGACCCCCAGAGCAACAGCATTTAAGGATGAGGAGATGGCCCTCAGCTGAGAAAATCCCACCGCTAGCACGTCATGGAGCTGGGCCTGGGACCCGAGCTCCTCCCTTCTGAAGCAGGGGGCTCACACTGACCCCCTGGGAAGTCCCTCCTTCCACTGCTCCCCAGCCTCAGCCTCTGCCCAGACTTGTAGGTTTAAGGACTTCTGGGCAGCATCCGTTCATTCCCTGGGCTCTAGCCCAGGCCGGGCCCTGGCCTCCAGGGTATTTTTAGTTCTGGGCGGCCAGGCCTGGGAGGGTGATTGGCAGCAGGTGGAGCCCATGTTTTTCGAGCTTCCCGTGTTGTTCCTGGCTCAGCATGAGAGGTGGCTGGGCATGGGGAGGGGGCCGAGGCATACCTGGCACCCCAGCCCACAGCGGGCTCATTGTCCCTGGGGGAGGGGCTGGGCCACTACTGCTCCCACTGACCAAGGCTGGAAGCATTCTTTGCTGTTGATTCATCACAGGGTACTCTTTGAGCCCAGCTGGGGTGGGGCAGGGCATTGGGGGGACATCTGGGGCATGGGCAGCCAGGGGTGAACACTAGTCCTCCAGTGGCCAGGTCAGTGTGACCTGGCTGTCACCCAGGAATCAAAAAGGTCTGCCTTGCCACCCTAGCCCTTATCACATTCTGCCTTATAGTGATGTTTGCTTACTTGCGTCTGCCTCCAGGACCAGACTGGGAAGCCCCTCCCATCCACCCCCTGCAATGTCTAGCACTCTAGCCCCCTGTCCAGCAAGTAGGAGAAAATCAAAGATGTGCTGAATGATGGAGCCTTTGGAAGACCGTCAGGCAAGGTGGGGGGGAACAAGGGGAATCAAACTGCACTGATCTGGGCCTAGGGAGGAAGCTGGGAGGCTGGAACTCTGACCATTTTACAGACCGGGGCACTGAGGAACTGGGAGGAACCAGGACTGGGGGAAAGAATCTGGAGGAACCAGGCTGGGATTCAGGCGTCTGGGTGCCCCCCAAAACTGATGGGACTCCCCTCTGTCAGCCCCTCCTACTTTTGTCTTATTCCACCGTCTCCCCGCACCCCACCCTCCGCATACACTCTCCGCCTACGAGCCTGTCAAGGGCCAGGGCTGCCTCATTCAGCTCTGTAAGCGGTTGTAGTGGAGGATTTCAGCTTGTTCCATTATGGTTTATTACGTTGGGGAGCAAGTCGTGTCTCTTGGGGCTCAGTATTCCCAACTGTACAAGGGGCCTCATGCCCCCGCAGTACTCAATAAACTTCGAGGGACCAGGGCAATGGAGAGGACTGCCTGTTACCCCAAAGACAGCACACCTACACCCCACCATCCCGACCTCATCTGAACAGAGCCACCTCGCCCCCCTGCCCGCCCCCGCCGAAAGGAGACTGCGTTGTCCGAAGTAAACAAGCCGGTGGGACAGTGAGGCGCTACCACGTGAAGGGCGCTGCGCATCTTAGGGACCCACTGACTGTAATCCCCAGGACAACTCTGGTGGTGGCCACACCACCTGGCTTTGCAGAAGAGGAAGCTGCGCCTCCGACAGGCACTCACGAGGCCACAGCGGCACTCGGGCAAATGCAGCCAGCTGGCGCCGAGCCGCAGTCTTTTCCCGGGAACGCCGATCCTCCCACAGTCCCTCCTGCTGTAGCGCGCCAGTTCCCTCCACGGAAAACAGCTGCCCCGACCCCCTCAGCCTAGCGACCCCGGGACTTCCCGGGCCGGCGGGCTGCGAGTGGGCGCCGGGCCGCCCCGGGCCGCGTCCGGGGGAGGGGGTCGCCGGGCCCTCGTGGGGGACGGACAGGGCGGGGCGCCCGCCGCGTCCAGGTCCGCCCGGGGGCGGGGCCTGCGGGCCTCCTCCGCGGCTGGCGGGCTGGAGGGCGGGGCGGGCGGAGCGGGGCGGGGCGGGGAGCGGGCGCCCGTGGGCCGCAGCTGGATAAAAGGGCCCCAGGGTGCCCCAGGAGGCCCGTTAGCGCTGCCCGGCCGCGGAGCCCCGGCCCCAGCCCCGCAACGTCGCACTCCAGCTGGTGAGCCCCTGCCTGGCCCCTGGCCAGGTCTGTCTCTCGCTGTCCTGCCTGTCTGTCCGACTTCTGTCTCTCTGGGGGTCAGCAAGTCTCTGAGGGTTCCTGAAAGCTGGGAATGGCAGGCGTGGGGGGTCCCATGAACAGTTAGCCTAGACCCCTAGTCGCTCCCCAACCTGCTGCCAATGTAAGTGACCGAGTTGGGGAGCTTGGCCCCATGGCCGCCCAGGGTGGTGCGTCGTGGCCTCGGGGTGCCTGCGTGTCTTGTTTGTGGACACGCTGCGTGTAGTGTAGCCTTTTCTCTGGCCTCTCCCGGGGCAGGGTAGGGGGAGGCAGGGGAAGGGACAGGTGGGTTCAGACGTCATTCCTGTGACAGGGTTCAAAGAGGCAGGGTGGAGCCGGGCTCTCTGAAAAAAACAGACCAAAACTGAGTATGCTGGGGGTCGGGGGGAGACTGGGGACAGAGATGGAGGGTGGGCAGAGGGCTTCAAACTCTACATGTCCTATGCCTGGACAGGTGGACATTTGCTGGCACTGTGTCAGGTCACCACAATCAGTGGTCCCAGGGAGGCAATCAGGGCTGAGAGGGGAAACCCGACCCCCTCCTCAAAGAGCTAGAGAGAGGAGGCTTCCAGTGATTCCGGAGCCTGGTTCCCACCAGGACAGCACCCCAGCGCTCTTTCTGAATACCCTTGGGCACTTCCAGCCTCTCTAGCAAGGCCAGGTCAAGCCAGGTGCCAGAGTCCCCTGGCAGCACCTGGATCAGGTGCCTCTCTCCTCCAAGCTGGCAGGATCCTGGATCTGCCACTTGGTTGCACTCAGCGCTGGCATCCAGCCCAATGCCCTCACACCACGGCTGGGTCATAAATCAACCAGCAAGAGGGTGGAATTTCATTCATCTCCCTGCCTCCCTTCCTTCTTCCCCTGCTCCCGTGTCCATCTCTCTCCTGACTGGGAGCCTGGCGCTGGAGCCAGGCTGCCTGGGTTTGAATCCTGGCTGGGCAAGTTACTTAGCTTCTCTGGACCTCGTGTCCTCACCTATAAAGTGGAGATGAGTATTCAATAAATATTTTTAAATGTATAATAAACTTATTGTGATTAGCCTGCCCTCCTCCTCAGCCTCACTCTAGCTAGCCCTTTCTCCTTCACTTTGGAAAAGATCCACTTTTGAGGCTGTTTCCTTCTCTGAGGGAGGCTTCTCAGCCTGGTCCTCTTTTTGCTCAGCTCTGGGGGAGCAGTTATGGGAGACACTCCCCTGGGTTGTGGAGACAGGAAGCAAAGACACCAAGTGCTAGGAAGGTGGGGGTCCGGGCGGGGGACTTAATGGAGGGGGTGACGTTTGAACTGGGTGTGGAAAGATGTGTAGGAATTTAACAATCTGAGATTGAGGGAAGGGGTACCCCAAGTAGAAGGAACAGTGAGAGCAAATGCTTGGAGGCTGGGAACTGAAGGATGTGTTTGGGGAATGTGAGAAGACAAGTGTGATGTGAGCGAAAGCTGCAGTGGGCAGGAAGGCTGGGAAGTGGGCTCTCCCTGCATATGACTCGGTTCCTGCTACCGCCCATCCACCTCCTGGGCGGCTTTCATAGAAGGGAGCTGATCTAACTCCAGGATTCTTCAGCAGAAGGCCACCCCTGTCCCCACGGAGGCCCCTTGGAGGGCAGGGGGCCTGTAGGCCCAGGAGTGTCCACAGCCTCTAATAAGACCTCCACAGTACTCTGGGGATGTCAGCCACAGCTACACAACTGACCTGCCCAGCCCACCCCCTGGCCCATATCGTAGATGGGGGACCTCTAGTGCCACCCCCTCATTTTAGAGGTGTTGCACCTGAGTCTCAGAGGAAAGCATCTGAATCATGTCACCTAATTTGGTGGCAGAATGAGGAGCATCCTGACTGCTGCTGACAGGGAGCGGAGTCATCTCTCAGGCCAGACCCAATGTGACCCCTGGGTCCTACCAGCTGGTGGGCCCTGAGCCCAATCTTTCTATCCTCTCATGTCATCTGGGGGAGGTCTCTATCCACAGTGACTTCGGTTTGGCTCAGTCACTAGCTGTCCACCTCCTCCTTAGGGGTGCAGGGAGGAGGGAATGGGAACATCCCAAGCAGCAGAGAGCCTTCTGCATGTGGTGACAGCCAGCAGGGAGCCTCCCCCGGCTCCTGAGTGGGGAGGGACATGAAGAAAACAGTGCTTAAGTCTGAGAAGGAAGTGTCGCAAAGAAGGGTAGCAGTACTGGGGACTTGATGTTGAGTTGGGAACGCGGCCTCCATTCCTTCTTTATCCAAAGAGAGGCTGGGACCAACCTAGACCAATGGTTCTGTAGTAGCTGTTTCAGTTGCTGTTAATAATAGCTGTCAGATGAGAGCTTGCTCTTCTAAGGGCTTAACGCGTACTCATTCATTTGATCTTCACAAGAATCGCACCCCCATTTTATAGAGGGGATAAACTCCATGAGAAAACTAAATCACTTGAGATTGAGAAACTAAATCACCTGCCCAAGACCACCCAGAAACCAATTGGTGGAGGCGGGACGTGAACTCAGGCAGCCTGACTCCCAGTCTGCACGCCTAAGCGCAGTGCTATGCCACCTTGCACCCACACATCTGCAGATATCTACGGGGTGCCACCTACATACCTGGCACTGCTCTGGGCACTGGGGGCACAATACAAAGTCCCTGTTCCCGTGGAGCTTCGTTCCTGAGCTCATCATGTGCACTTCTAGGAGCCCACTGCCCCCAGCCCTGGGCTCACCAAAGCAGGCGGCTTGGTAGCTGAAGTGGGTGGGACTGGGCGCGGCCAGGAACAAGGACCGATTCTCAGCCAGAAACCGGCTTGTGGGGAAGGGAATGGCAGGGGGCCCTGTAAGACGCTCCCCACTGAGACTGACCAGCTAAGGAATCCCCCTAAGAATAGCAGTGGCCATGGGAGAAAGAGGGAGTCTCCCCAGAAGGAGCCCTTTTAAGCCTCAAGCACCGAAGAGGAAGCCCAGGACCCGACTTTCTCCCTCCACTTCCAGGCCAGCCTCAGCTTCCCGTCAGCAGTAGAGCTGGCCGTGGAGGAGCTTCGGCACTGGTGGCTGCAGATACTCTAACAGCTCCAACCGGGGATGACCGTCCTCTGTGCTCGTCCCAACCCTGCTCCTAGGAGCAAGGCTGCTAATGTATGAGGGGGAGCCCCCAACTCGTCCCCTGTAAGGACCCAGAGAGCATATGACAACAGCTTCCTGGAGATGGGAGCCCTCTTCTGTGTGTGGTCACTGCCTAAAACCCTCCCAGGGCCCTTTACTTCCTGCAGGATGAAGGGCAAACCCTCTGCACGGTGCACAAGGCCCTTGATCATCTGGCCCCAGCCCGTCCCTCCACCTCAGTCCCCTCCAGGCCCCCAATACTGCAGTACAGGGTTAAGAAAGGGCACTCCCTGCTCTTGCACAAACTCACCTCTTTCCCTGTTTCCCTCTTTCCTCATCCTGTTCTCTCTACCTGGAATTCCCCTTCTCTGAAGGGGAATAAGAGAACTCTTATTCATCCAACAAGGCCCTGGTTAAGTGTCCCTTCTCTGATTCCTCATCTCTGAGCTTCGTGAGGGCAGAGAGTAGTGTCTGATGTGTTCACTTCTGTGTCCCAGCACCTGGCCTAATAGTTGGCCTGAAGCAAATATTTCAAAAATGTTCGTTGACTCAATGTACAAATTATGCATGTAGGTGGACCTAGAGGTGGAGCTTGCTGTGTGGCTTGGGCAAGTCTCTTAAACTCTCTAGGTCCCAATTCCTTATGTCTAGAGTCAGGAAGTTGATCCAAATACCCTCTATCTCCTCCAGCTCAGACAGTCTAGCCCTTGGGGGCTCCCCATGACTCAAAGTGTAGGCACCCCCACCTTCTACATATAAGACGACATCAAAAATGGCTGTTCATTGAGCACTGGCCGTGTGGCAGGCTCGTGATAAGCACTTTATGTAGGCACTTTACATCCATACTTTATTCAACACTCACAACAGCACTGGGAGATAAGGATTACTACCCCCACTTTACAGATGAGGAGACTGAGGCTCGGGAAGGCTAAACTTCAACTTCCTCAAGGTCATATGGCCAAGGAATGGTGGGTTTGAACCAGATCGACTAATCTCAGAGCCCAGACCCAATCCATGCCACCACACACACACACACACACACACACACGCACACGCACGCACACGCTCTCGGAGGGACCTGTGCTACCCTTTGTCTCTGCTAGCAGAAGAGACCCGAGGTCAGGGGTAGACGTGGTCATCATTGTCACATTTACTCGTTCCCAGGTGCCTTGACCCACAATGTGGTCCCTACCAGCTGCCTTCCCTCCTCTCCTGCTGCTCCTGCTGCTGGGCCAGACCCCTCCCAGCAGGCTGCAGTCACTGAGCACCATGAAGCTACGGCTGGTGGGCCCAGGGAGCAGGCCGGAGGAGGGCCGCCTGGAGGTGCTGCACCAGGGCCAGTGGGGCACCGTGTGTGATGACGACTTTGCGCTTCAGGAGGCCACGGTGGCCTGCCGCCAGCTGGGCTTTGAAGCCGCCTTGACCTGGGCCCACAGCGCCAAGTATGGCCCAGGGGAGGGTGAGTGACCGGTGCTCCCCTGCAGGATGACGAGGAGATGGTAGCGGGCTTCTCTCAGGGGCTGGGCTCCCTGAGGCTCCAATAGAACCTGTCACGTTCCCACCAGTCCTTTGATACCCAGCTCAAGTGACCACCTCTGTGAGGCATTTCCTGAGTGCTCCAGCTGCAAATGACCTGTCCTACTCGCCCATTCTCACTTGCAGTGAGGCCACCACCATCACCACCATCACTACCACTCAACTCTCAGTTCCTTGAATATAGCAATCACACACAATGGGTGCTCAGCAAATGCTGTTGAGTGAATGACTAGATGGATGAATGAGGGAACAGGTAGATCTAATTAACAGACCTACCTGGCATTTTCCAAAAGTAGATTCTATGGGACCTGAGGCCAAGAGGAGACACTAGGCAGGGATGTAGATACCAAGCTCCCAGGAGAACCAGCTCCTCTCTCCACCCCCATTTTCTACTCAGGCTTTGGAAGAGGAATGTTGATAACTGTGGGGTCCTATCCAGGAGGTAGAGCCCGTGACTTGCCTCTCTGTGCCTGTCCCTGAGCATCACTCATCCCCTCCCACACAGGACCCATCTGGCTGGACAACGTTCACTGTGTGGGGACAGAGAGCTCCCTGGACCAGTGCAGGTCTAATGGCTGGGGCGTCAGTGACTGCAGCCACTCGGAGGACGTCGGGGTGGTGTGCCACCCGCAGCGCCAGCGTGGCTACCTTTCTGAGAGGGTCTCCAATGCCCTTGGGCCCCAGGTGAGAAGGCCGTTCAGGCCCTGGCCTGAGCTGAGGAGGGGGTCAGGGGACAGAGGGCGTCCAGGTGGCGAGCCTGGAGGAAGAAGGAGAAGAAAGGGAGCAGAGCGCGGGCTGGGGCCCTGAGGCCTGCTTGTGGCCTGGAGCAGGTGCACGGGTAGAGGGCCCCAGCTTGAGAAAGGGCGGGCAGGGAATCAGAGGCTGGGTCTGCCGGAATCACTGAAGCTGCTCCCCACGAGGGAGGCAGCAGCAGGTAGGGCTTGCCTCAGCCACAAGGCCCGGCCACAGTTGCTGTCTCTTCCTGGCACAGACAGCTCCAAGCTAAGAACAGCCCAAGCCGAACAGCAGGAGCAGGCAGGGCAGGTCTCTCGACTCTACCCTCTGCTGCCAGACGGCCTCAGCCTGAGGACAGCTGGCCGTGGCCCACTGAACGGGGCAGGCCCTGACAGGGGGCTTCGCACCGGTCTAAGTCATCCAGGGTTAGGGCGGGGGTCTCGTGGGCCAGAGGATCCTGCTGGTGGTCTCAGGCAGCTGGTCTGTGCCCATCCTCTGCCCTCCCCAGGGTGGCGTGAAGAAGGCCCCCTTGTGCCTGGTGGAAGCCTCCCAGACTCCAAGGGCTCCCATCCTGGCCCCAGGAGAGCATGGCTCTGCTTGGTTCTCCTGGAGTTGAGGAAAGGACCCTAAACAAACCGAGCTTCTGCCTCCTACTCACTGTGTAGCTTTCAGCAAATGCCTCCCCATCATCCCCAAGGACCGAGCCACGTGGCCTCTGTTTCCTGGCCCGTCCCATGAGGGCGCTGGGTGGGGTGATCTCTAAGTGCTCCGAGCCCCAGCTTTCCCACGTGAAGACCTGCAGCGGGCTCAGCGGGGGCAGGAATCCTGGGGCCCACGGTGACCACGCGTCCCACAGGGCCGGCGGCTGGAGGAGGTGCGGCTCAAGCCCATCCTTGCCAGTGCCAAGAGGCAGAGCCTGGTGACCGAGGGAGCTGTGGAGGTGAAGTATGAGGGCCACTGGCGGCAGGTGTGTGACCAGGGCTGGACCAGGAACAACAGCAGGGTGGTGTGCGGGATGCTGGGCTTCCCCAGCGAGGCGCCTGTCGTCAGCCACTACTACAGGTAGGAGGACAGCTGGCTGGAGGGCCGTGCGGAAGGCGGGGTTGTGGAAGCGTCTGAGTGTGTGTGTGTGCGCGCGCGTGCACGTGTCTCTGTGTGATGTGGGACCTTGGAGACTGCAGTGAGATTGGCAGGAGTAGTGTCTGGGAGGACATTCAGTGGGTGTTGGGATTGGGAGGGAAACAGGCCCGGTGGAGCAATGTGCCTGGGTTTCCTGGGTTATGGATCCCTCAGTAATTAAGACAAGAGTGAGGATGAACTTGGAGACCCTGGGAAGTTTCTAGAAACAATCAGAAAATAAACATCGTACTTGCCAATCAGATAAAAAGAATTGACTATAGTGCAGAGTACTCCCCAAATGAAATGTAAATAAATGTAAAATTGTGTCCCTGATTAAAAAATTAGACCTAACTAGTAAAGTACAGTGCTGCTCGCAAGTACAGATGGCCTGGGTTCTGGTCTAAGCTTTGCCAACAACGAGCTGTGGGCCTTGGTAGGGCATCTGGGCCTCAATTATCCAATCCGCAGGGAACTGTTTGAACTTTGTCTCAGTGAATTTCCTCAACTGCGATCCAAGCCAGGCTCTGACTGGGTTGCGTCCAAGCCAGGCGTGGGGTGGGGCGGCATTTGGGAGAGGGAACATAAAAATATTCTGTCAGAAACGTGACAGAACTGTCCCAAGACTGCATTAGCCTGTAAACGATGACGAGTCATAGTTCTACCAGCTCCGTCAGTGAAAACTTCGTATGTTTCTCATCAAGGGATAAACCTCCCACGAAACATCTGAGTCATCTACCCTTGCCCATCCCCAATCACTTTTAGTTGGTCTGTCCCGTGTCTCTGACTTAGATGACCCTGGTTTCCAAGGCCAGCCACGTGGCCCCATCCTTGGGGATGACTGGGAGCTGGGCCCCTGACTCCCTGCTGCCCGGTAATTGCACATCTAGGCCTCGCTGGCTTGCCTACCTCCCCTGAGGAGGGCAGCCCTGATTATAGCCTCAGTATCTCTGCCTGGGCAGCTCCCACCAGAAAGGCCTTCAACTTCCACCTGTCCCCAGAGGACTTTCCCCAGGGCCCCTTTTCTGCGGTTGCCCCCTGAAGGCTGACCTTCATCTGGACTGGGGGAAGGGCGAGCTTGGAGCTGCCTGCCCCAGGGCAGCCCGGTGCAGAAGAGACACCCACTTTGGGCTTAGTCAAGGGAACTTGCTCGCCCTGCTTTCCTTCCCTGTAAAATGGAGATCATCGTCATCTGTGGGGTGGCCACTCCCTCAGGACTGTGGTGAAGCTCAGCACTGAAGTAAGATTAATGAACAAGTTTACAAACTGAGTCTAGTACAGACTCAAGGACAAGGATGGAGAGGCAGGGTGACGGCGGGTAGGACTTCTGCACCCACTCGACTCCCCGCCTGTTTGTTCCCATCCAGGAAAGTCTGGAATTCGAAGATGAAGGATCCCAAGTCTAGGTAAGGAGCAGCACCCTCAGGGGAGGGTGCAAAGGGGTGTGGCATGAAGGGCCTGCTTCCCCTCCCTTCTCCTCCCCTCCAGTCCCCTCTCCCCTCCCCAGTGCCTTGGCCTCCCTGAGTCCTGAGCACAGCCCTCAACCCCTCCCCTGCCCTCAGTCTCCCTTGTCTTCCAGACTGAAGAGCCTGACAAAGAAGAATTCCTTCTGGATCCACCGGGTCAACTGCCTGGGAACAGAGCCCCACATGGCCAACTGCCAGGTGCAGGTGGCACCAGCCCAGGGCAAGCTGCGGCCGGCCTGCCCGGGGGGCATGCACGCTGTGGTCAGCTGTGTGGCAGGGCCCCGCTTCCACCCTCTGAAGGAGAAGCCCGGGAGCAAGGAGTCCTGGGCAGAGGTGGGTCCCATGCAGGCCTGGAGGCACAGGCCCCACCCCACGGGGAGGCGCTGATGGCGAGGCAGAGGAGGAGCGGTGAACCACCCCTATCAAGGGGGCATCAGTTCAGACTGGGAGGAGGAGAGCAACTCACAGAACGTAGAACTTTGGGATTTACTTAAAAGGGACGTTTATAACCCTACCATAAATGGAAAGCTGACAACTGTAATTACATTGTAGCTACATCCCATTGAGGGCCGAAGGCATGGAGCCCGAGCCTGGCCCTTCGTCATAAAAAGCAATGAGCAAGTGCTAGTAGGCACTGGGGCAGGGCAGCACCATGTGAGGGGGTCTCCTCGATGAAATCGGAGCAGGCGGGCGGGCATTAGAACAGAAGTGACTTGCCCACTGTGCGTTTCATTGACACATGTCCCCATGGGTCTCTAAAATCATTTCACAGATCTGCTGCGGAAGTGTTGCTCTGGGTTCAGCCCCAAAGGACAAAGCAGCAGTGAGGCTGGGCAAGAGGAGGGGACTCGCCTAGTGAGCAGGTGGCAGGCTGTGAAGGCCAGGGAGCCCCAACTCCTAAGGCTCTTTTGTTAGGGCTGGAATCTGTGATTACTGTGGCCGCTCTTTGTCACCGAGGAAGGGGGAGGTCGAGAAAGAGCTTATTCAGAGGAATGGCCACAGAAGTCAGAACTCCAGGCCTTGGCTCTGCCTGTCCTGAAGGGGCTCTGCCGGGGGTGTAGCCCCTACCCCTGCCTCCTCGGCCCTCCCTGAGGCCGGGTTTTCTCCCAGCAGGAGATGAGGGTGCGCCTCCGCTCGGGGGCCCAGGTGGGCGAGGGCCGGGTGGAGGTGCTCAGGAACCGCCGGTGGGGCACGGTCTGCGACCACGGGTGGAACCTCCTCTCCGCCAGCGTCGTGTGTCGTCAGCTCGGCTTCGGCTCTGCTCGGGAGGCCCTCTTTGGGGCCCAGCTGGGCCAAGGTGAGCGAGGAGGCCTGGGGTGGGGTGGGAGAGCCTGGATGTGCCGCCGGTCCACCCTCTGGTGGTCCTGGGGTGCCAGGCCCCAGGCCGGTTCTCCCCTTCTGTGGAGGGGGAGCCGCAGGTGTGGGGTTGCAGAGATGGACCTCCCATGGCCTCTCTCCCTCCCTTCTGCAGCGCTGGGGCCCATCCACCTGAGTGAGGTGCGCTGCGGGGGCTATGAGCGGACCCTCAGTGACTGCCCCTCCCTGGAAGGCTCCCAGAATGGTTGCCAGCATGACAATGATGCTGCCGTGAGGTGCAACATCCCTAACTTGGGCTTCCAGGATCAGGTGAGCCCCGAGCTAGCCTGGGACACTGCTTGGAGCCAGTGGGGAGCGGTTCATGAGAGCCTGCCTGGAGCCAGCCTGGAATGCCCTCTCCTTTGGGAGCCTCCCCTGGCCTGGCCTACTTCCCCTCAGGGCCGGGTTCTAGCCTTCAGAGGTGTCAGAATATCAGTGGGACTCTTCAGGTGCATGGGCTCTCCCACCCCACCCTCTCAGGTCCCCTGTGAAGCTGAGAGAGACGGTGCCTAGGGCAGAGGGCCACAGGATGTCAGCACCCGGGAGTGACACTGGGAGGCTGAGTGGGGTGGTCAGAGTTCAAGGGTCACGCTAACATGGACTGTGGGCAAGTCTCTCGCCTCAGACCTTGGTTCTCTTCTGTAAAATGGGGTCAGCTGTCCCATAGGGTCATTGTGAACGGGACGATAGCTATGAAAGCCCTTGGCAATAGGCACGTTGTCATCAGTGGTAGGATTTCAGGTAGCAGGAGGGCAAGTACCAGAGTGAGAGCCCCAGGTGCAGGCACCCAGTCAGATTTCTCGAGCGGGCAGGGACGTTAGGGACTATCTGATAAAACGTCCTCACTTTACAGAGGAGACTAAGCCAGAGAAGGGGAGTGTCATGTCCAGGGCTGCAGGTTTCCAGGCCGGCAGCCCTGAGCTCTCCCCTGCTAAGGCGGCCCCGCCCCTCACACACCCCTGACCATTGCAGGTACGCTTGGCCGGCGGACGCAGCCCCGAGGAGGGGGTGGTGGAGGTGCAGGTGGACGTGAACGGGGTCCAGCGCTGGGGGGCCGTGTGCAGCGACCACTGGGGCCTTAGCGAAGCCATGGTGGCCTGCCGACAGCTTGGTCTGGGCTTTGCCAACCATGCCATCAAGGTAGGTCCTTGCTGTGCTCCAAAACTTCCTGTGCTAAAGCTGCTGACCCTTCATTCATTCACTCAACAGTTAATTATGAGTGAAACCATGTGCCAATATAATGCTGGGTGCTGGGATACTGTGGTGAACAGGACACACAGTTCCTGCCTAACGGAGCAGTCAGTCGCCACATACAGTCAAGTGAGGGATGCAGTCATTCATAAAACGTTCACACAACAGGCACATAATTGTGTCTGTAGGAAAAATGAATAGAAGTGAGCCAGACGAGGTGGGGGAGGAATAAAGAGCCCATGCAAAGACCTTGCGGTCGGAGAACGCTTGACTCTGTTGAGGAAATCAGGGGCCGGGGGTGGAGTGCGGCTATCAAGAGGCAGTGGTGTGAAGCGCCAGGGTGAAGGAGGAGACGGGCCACACCATTCAAAGCCCGCAATGCAGACTTTTAAAAGATTTCTTCCTTGCTGTGCGGCAAACAGTTGGGATGGAGATTAACATGAGTACAGAGAAACTATTGCAGTAGCCCAGCTGAGAATGGTGCTGGCTTGGACCCGGGGAAACAAGTGGATAGATTCCAAAGATATCAAGGAAACAAGATCAAGAGGCCTGGGGCATGGCTGCCATGGAGAAACCTCTTCAACTTCGCCCACACTGGCCTGCCAGGCAATACTGGGCATACTTCACCCGGGAGAACTGGGCTCAACCCCGAGCACAACCGACCATCTAGGGTTTTATGAAGAACAGCTGGGGAAATGGGACAGGCCTGCGTGAACAGGAAGGGAACAGGACCTTCGTCTTCAAACAGCTGAGGTCTGCCGTCAGGGACAGTGATGGCAACAGGGCCAGCGGTGGAAGCCATAGCAGTGGATTTTTGCCTCGACACATAGAAGGCATTTCTAATACCAGAGGGGTCCAGAGTAGCATCACTAAAGATTTCAGGCCAAGGCTGGGCACAGCCCGGTGTGGGTGGTCTGATGGGGTCCAAGCCTCAGATGGGAGTCAGGTGACTCTAAGAGCACATCTCAGCCCTGACTGGGTGATGCTGGCTGTTTTCTTAGGACACCTGGTACTGGCAGGGGACGCCGGGGGCCAGAGAAGTGGTGATGAGCGGGGTGCACTGCTCAGGCACAGAGCTGGCCTTGCAGCAGTGCCAAAGGCACGGGCCGGTGCACTGCTCCCACGGTGCAGGGCACTTCTCAGCCGGAGTCTCCTGCACAGACAGTGAGTAACGGGAGGGGCCGGTGGGACAGGCTGGCCCGGGCTCCCCTAATTTTGCAAGGCCACACCTCCTGTCCTCAGGGAGGGCCCTGAGTGCTGGTCCCAGCTCCAAGGTCAGCAGGGTTAAGGGGTGGAAGGAGGGCTGGATGCAGAACGCCAGCTCTGCCATTTACCACGTGCGGGGCCAAATCACCTGCCACACGGGGATACAAACCCTGCCCTGCCCATCTCATGGAGTTACTGTGAGAATTAAAACAGAGAATATGTGAAAATGTAAGGATACACAACAGTGTTTTCCAATCGTCGCATCACGACCAATAGTTTATAAAAACAGGATAGAAAACAATGATGTGATACATTTAGTAAGGGTAATATTTTTCTCTTGGAATTATTTATGTGTGTCACAACATTAAATATATTTCTTACTACAGTCTGTAGTAAGAAAAGAGTTTGAAAACTGTTGTAGAGGGTGTGGAAATGTGAGGACACATGGGGCCTACGGTGAGCTGTGGGACTCACCCAAAAGACTTTAGGTCAAGACCATTTTGAGGCATCGGTCTGCCCCACACCCCCAGATTCTTGGGGTAGAAGCATCTGTTTGACATCTGCCAACCTGGTCTGGGCCAGGATAACCGTATCCAGTCCAAAGGCTGCAGGCTGCCACCAACCTGAGTGGCCACTTGACCTTCTTCCCAGCCAGGCTTCAATGCCCAGACATCCTTAACTCTTGTCAGCGAGCTCTAGGGCTTCCTCTCTGTCCAGCGCATGCTGGAAGAGCGCCAGCCCTTACAGCACACCCTCCCCTGCAGGGCGATGGGGCCTGCTCCCCCGCCTCTCCCCTCCCAGGAACCTGTACCCCTCTGTCCTACCGCCTGGAGTGGCAGCTCTTCTCCTAAATGCATTTGATGTTTCACAACGGCTGAGCACAGTCAGCCGACCTGCCATCTCTGTGGTCATCCCCATTCCTCCTCTGTAATTTTTCTCCCTTTTTTCTTGCCTTTACCCTCTCTTCTTCTCTCTGAAAGCACTCTTTTCCCTCAGGAATTCTGGGGTCTGTCAGTGGGCATATCCTTAGCTCTCTCCAAAATATGCCTCAGGAATTCCAAGAGCATTTAGTGGTAGTACAGACACCATCCAGCAAACAAGCTCCCACCTTCGACGCCTGTGTTCCCATCTCACCATCGTCAGTGCAAGGCTCACCCATATGATAGCTCTGCCCCAAATCTAAAGTGTAACCCAGTTTTTGCATGAACATTGAGAATTGGCAAATTTCTCTCTTGACGTTACATGCAAAAGCTGTGCCTTTCCTCATTTCTGTGCTGACACAGTGAGGGACAACACGCTGGCCTCTGAGGAGGGTAAGAGCCCCCGTGACAGGAAGGGAGCGGGAGAGGCACTGAGCAGCTTATGGAGACACAGGCTCTAGCATGCTGGATTTTTACGCACCAGAACGTCCACGATGCCTCAGAGGAGAATGCACAGGATGCCCTGGTACGAACACCCCTGATAGCAACCAGGGTAGAACAGGACGCTTGGAAGAAGCACAGGCTTAGGAACTGCAGCAGAATGCACCAGAACGGTAGAACCCGGGGCAGGCTTGGTGCTTAACTCTTCCAGCTCTCCAGCCCTCTCCTTCTGCCCCTCGCATTGCTGGAACTGAGGCCCAGAGAAAGAGTGAGCTGAGGTAACAAGCTAGGGGTCAGCAGAGCTTACTGCGGGGTTATATGAGCTAGGCTACAGAGGCACTTAATGGGCTGAAACGCATTCTACAGAAGAAATACTAGCTTACATCAACTGCATGCTTACCGTGGGCCAACCATGATCTAAGCACGTTACAGGTACTATCACACTAATCATCTTCTTCTTCTTCTCCCCGTCATCCAGATGAGGAAAATGAAAGACAAAAGGCTGAGCAAGTCCCAGAGCTAGTTAATGGTGTAACTAAAAACCAAGCCAAGAGAGGAACCCAGGCAGTCTGGCCCCAAAGCCAGCAAGCTTAGGCTAAGGTGATAGAACTTTCCTGCTATTAGAGCTCACATCTCCTGACTCTAAACCGCCCTACTCTTCCGGCGCCTCCAAAAGAGCTTAGTCTGGAGGCAAGGCTGTCCCCTAAGCCAGGGAGCCAAACCGGCTGCCTTCCTAGCCTCTGGGTCTCCACCGTGCCCAGGTGCTGCAGACCTCGTTCTGAACGCCCAGCTAGTGCAGGAGACGGCCTACCTGGAGGACCGCCCGCTCAGCCAGCTGTACTGTGCCCATGAAGAGAACTGCCTCTCCCAGTCCGCTGACCGCATGGACTGGCCCTACGGACACCGGCGCCTCTTGCGCTTCTCCTCACAGATCCACAACCTGGGCCGGGCCGACTTTCGTCCCAAGACAGGACGCCACAGCTGGATTTGGCACCAGTGCCACAGGTTAGTGCCTGCTTAGGCCTTGGCTCTAGGGGAACAAAACCAGGGTCCAGGGAGCCAACCGGTGTGGTCT
Organism: Grampus griseus; assembly: GCF_964374135.1. NCBI lineage: Eukaryota > Metazoa > Chordata > Mammalia > Artiodactyla > Delphinidae > Grampus > Grampus griseus. The sequence goes on along the minus strand of NC_139010.1, from coordinate 57,026,471 downwards.
CTTCCGGGCAAGCCTTCCTGGGAGGGGCGTGCGCTCTGGGAAAGAGCCTTCCTTCCTAGACACCTCACTGGCCTTGCCTCCGGGCGGCAGTGAGGAATCCCAGGAGCATCAACCTGCCCTCTCCATCACTCCGTCGGCTGCCCAGGAGGTACCCACATGTTCATCTCCACCACAGTGTCCAACAGAGCAGTCCTTGCCAGCAGAGCTGGTCTCTGTTAGAATGATAGTGGACAATTTTTCTGTTGGCCCTGAGGCCTTGTCTTTAAAAGCCAGGTGAAGTGGGGACTCCTAGAAACCTGGAGACCCAAAATAGCCATCCCATCCAGGGTGCTGGCTGTGCCGAAAAAGCTAGCTGGTTTCTGCAGCAGCAAAGCGAGGCCCGCAAGGAAGAGCTGCTGGCGCTGGAAGGAGACAATGAGCGTTCTTTCCTATCAGGAGCCTCCAGCCCAGACAGAAGGAGAGATGATGTCTGTGACAAAGGCAGAATGGAAAAGGGTGTTTTTTTCCTTCAGGACACAGCCGTGGGTGGGGAAAGCTGAGAAGAACAGGCAGTGACTTTGGGACTTGGCCTTGCTGAGAAAATAAGTACCTTTCCCGGCAGCATGAAGAGCTGTCATTAGAACTGGAAACAGTGGTAGCAGTTTGGGCCCAGGCTGGCAGGGAGCAGAGGAAGCATCCCTCCTCACTCAGCAACTCAGCTCCTGGGCTGGTCCCTGGACGTGTCTCTTCTTTCCACCTGCAGGCCTCAGGCCTTGTAGCCAGGCAGCCTCCTGGAGCTTTGACCTCTCCTCACCCGGGTGAGACCCTAGGTGACAAGGGCAGCTGTCTTGCTGCCTGGCAGGGGTGCCAGAAAAGTAGGCCGTGGGTCACACTCATCTTGGGTTTGGGGGGGGAGAAGGGCACTGCCCTGCTATTGTAACGTTCCTCTCTGGGTAAGGATGGGGCCTAGTGCCTCAGCCTTCCCTACCAGCTCCTCTGTGAGGACCCTCTCCTGTTGCTGCTGGCCTGACAGCTCTGCCCCTTCTGCAGGCACTACCACAGCATTGAGGTCTTCACCCACTATGACCTGCTCACTCTCAATGGCTCCAAGGTGGCTGAGGGGCACAAGGCCAGCTTCTGTTTAGAGGACACAAGTTGCCCTACAGGTATGTGGTTTCCTGTCGGCATATCCTCCTCTGTTAGATTCCTCGGCCCCTTTGGGCTCGGGATCCCCTCTGCCCTGCTTAACAGCCTAAGGCAGCTGGAGACTCCAGCCTGGCAACAGTCAGCACTCAAGGCGACTCAAAAAGATAAATTTCTTACCCTCTCTACTTCCTCTGCATTCCCAACATACTGTGTACCACTTTTGAAATGCCTAACGCTTTCTCTTTTGGATAATAGTTGCAGACCTGTTTCACTCCTAAGTCCTTTGGGACTTAGCATGGATTGATTGTCTGATTCCTATTCGCACACCCACAGTTCCTAGCCCTTAGAAATGGCATGGTAAAACACTGGCTCTCCTCAGGGTTGTATGGGCAAATGAATTAGCGTAGTAGGGCTGGAATCTTCTAATCACATTTCCTAGGCCAACAGGAATTTCCACTAGTGCATCCAAAGAAATAATCTCTGTCACAGATGGGCTTTGCTATGGTGCTGGATTCATGCTTAGTAGGAATTCTGGCTCCAACAGGCAAGATATTTAGCTGAAGCCCAGGCCCCTAGTCTGACTGCATTTAATTGGCAATTCAGGGACTCAATAACTGTCAGCACCCTCCATTACAGGAATGCAGAGGCGCTACGCATGTGCCAACTTTGGGGAACAGGGAGTGACCGTTGGCTGCTGGGACACCTACCGACATGACATTGATTGCCAGTGGGTGGATATCACAGACGTGGGTCCTGGGGATTATATCTTCCAGGTAAGTGAGCTTAGGGATTCCCCACAGGAGGTCCATTTCTTCCAGATGTTCCAAAAGCTCCCTGAGGTCAAATGAAGAAAGAGAGCTTCATAAATAGGATCTCTGCCAGGTCTGGCGCTTGAAGGAGCTACACCGTAGGGGAAGGGATCAGAATCCAGGACGTAGGTTTGAGTCCTGATTCAGTGAACAAGGGGCACGTCGCAACTCAGTCCCCATCTATAAAATAAGGACCTTACTGCCTACTTCCTGGGGTGGCTGTAAGGGTTAACAAAGAAGACGAGCACAGTTTGCAAGACAACATGAAATGTAAAGGATGTCACAGCCACTGTCAACTCAGAAGCCCAGTCACCTGTTTTCAGCTGGCCCATCTCTCACCCCAGGTGGTTGTGAACCCCAAGCTCGAGGTGGCAGAGTCCGATTTCTCGAACAACGTGATGCGGTGCCGCTGCAAATACGACGGGCAACGGGTCTGGCTGCACGACTGCCACACAGGTGACTGCGGGCCACTGTGAGACCAGCCCCATGCGAGCTCGGGGAGCTGGAAGACCCTGTGTCCCTGTGTGTGACTTCAGTGTGTGTACAAGGCTGGGGAGGGGACAGAGATGAATTGCCTTTGACAACTTCATAGAAGTTCATAGATTTCTGGAACAAGCTGCATCAGCCCCACCCAGTAACTATTCCTACATCCCTCTTTGTCCTTAAGGTTGTTTGGATTGTAATCTCAGTCTGCCATCTGTCCTGGAATCTTTCCTTTACTTCAGGCCATGTCAGGATTTCGCCTTTCCAGTCTGTTATTTCTCCCCTTCCTTTCATAGGGTCTTTCTTAGTTGCCTCCATCCCAGGCTGACTGCCTCACAGGCAAACGTAGAAGTCCCCCGGATCCGTGTTGCTACCGCCAGCCCTGATCACTGCTTACAGGACGCAGACCACGGAGAACAGGGCTCAGGACACTTGCAGGATTGGTAATTTCAGGCAAAGAAGCAACAATCCAGTGGGGAGCAGAGTAAGGAGGTGGCTGCCTCACTTGCCTGTACAGAAAGGAAGCAGTTCCTCTACCTTAGAGTTTAAAGTGCTTGTATTTGCTGTGGGGTGTGTGCAGTCACTCCCACGCTTTGCACACAGAGGGTGGGGCAGGTGTGTTCATTTAGTCCACAAACATTTATTAAGACCTACCTCTGTGTTGAGCACTGCCAGGCACTAGGAACATAAATAGGAGTAACAGGCAGAGCTAAGTGTCAGGTAGGGTAAGCAGACACGCAAATGGGTAACCCCAGTCCTACTGGGTACCCCAGAGCGCTGTGAAGCACTGCTGAGCAAGCAGAGCGCCCTCCGAGCAACCACCTGGAGGCCAGCCGGGGTTTCGCAGAGGAAGGGACATCTGAGCTGGCTGCAAGGAGAGGCACAGGTCAGAGAGGGGACGAGGAGAAGGCGCATAGGATTTGGCTTCAGAGGGCTTCACTGGGCAGCAAATCCAGTTCCACCACCTTCTGGCTTTAAGACAGTCAGGAAATCTCCTCCTCAGAAGCTGTCTCTTTTGTAAAATAGGGCTATGCAGTCACACCTACTAGAGCTCTTTGCAGGGAGGGTTACGGTGGCTCCTGCTGAGAGAATGGACTTGATCCTGTGGGCTTCTGGGAACCACTAACAAATTTCAGCCAAGGAGGCAGGGAGATCAGATCAGATTTTCAAAAGATAACTCTGGCAACAGATGGAAGACAGTGAGAAGAGGAATATAAGCATTTGAAAATCGTGAGACTGCGTAGATGCTGCTGCCATTAAGTGAGACAGGAGCGTGAGCGAGATCAGGGGTTGGACCCTAAGGCTGCCGGCGTGGAGGCACAGCCTCCGTGATGCTGCGGGCAGGCTGCAAGAGGGCCAGGGCAGCAAGGAAGGAAAGACCACTACGCAGCTCTGACCCCTCCAGGGTCCTTGCAGGAAACACAGGGCACACTCAGGTGAGAGTAGGAGGTTATTTAATGAGAGGACTACACTGAGGTGTGAGTAGGACTAAGGAGATGAGGAGTGTTGAGACGTCCAGGGATAAGCAAAAGTGGAATGTTGTTATCACCTTGGGCTTGAAGGGGCAAAGTGTGTCCTGGAGCCAGGCGAGCGCTAGCACTGAGGAGGAGGGAGCAGCGGGCAGGAGACCATCACTGCACAAAGAGGGGAAGAAATGCCCTGGCCTCTCTCCTTCCATCCTCTAATCTCGTGCTGTTTCTTCCCAGTGACCTACATCAGTCGGCAGTCTCTAGGGGTCAGGTCTCCAGGGCATGAGAGAACAAGAAGGGTAGAGAATGAACCTGGGGAGGGGCGAGGGAGAGTGGCCAGCACAACCCTTCCCACTCAAAAGCCTATCTTCCCGATGTCCCTGCAGCTACGCATCTGTTGGCATCCATTTCCATAAAACGGATTGTTTGTGCCCACGACTAACCTGATGGAAAGGCTGAGCTGGGCAGGATGTCTTGGTGTTTGTGACGTTGTCAGGGAGGGGATGAGACTCCGGTCAGGTCGACGACTTACCTGCCCTCCTCTGGTCCGCAGGGGACGCACACCGAGCTAACACAGAGCACTCCCCGGAACAGGAGCAGCGTCTCAGGAACAACCTCATCTGAAGGCACCCCTGCGCACCCCCAGCTGCTGCCCACACACCAGATACCTCAGCTTATTGGAGCCATGCCCTTCACAGAGCCCTAACTCAGAGGGTAAGGGGCCAGTGCCAAGGGGCACCAAGAACCAGCTCAGGAAGCCTTCTGATGGCAAGATCACCACACCAGGGCGGCACTGCTCCCTCAGGATGGCTCTGGGTCTATCCCCTGAGGGCCTTTGGTCTCTAGACTATGGCCTTTGGGCTTTGTTCAGCTGAGCTCCTCTTCCATAGGAGACCCAGTCCTTCCCGGATCTTGCCCCAGAGTTCATGGTTCAAGAGCTATCAGTTCCTTAGGAATGGACTGTGGCCCAGTCCCCCATCTAAATGGTGCTTTGCAAATGTCTTGGAGGAGGACCGAAATACACAGGAGGAGAGGTCAGCTCTCTGCTAGGAGCTCTGTGCAACACAACTTGTATCAAAGTCACAACTGGCAAAGAAGCTGGTGAATTCAGTCCCTTGCTTGATAGGTCCGCATTTAGAATTCAGCTACCATACTCTCTAGAGTCTGTTCTTTAGTGCCCTTACCTTTACCCTACAGCACATATGGGTGTTTCTAATATCCCTGGAAGCTTAGGCCTCAGGCATCCCCTTATCTCCTGACGGGCCCAAACCACCAGTTACCGAGTGCTTGCAACGGGGCAAGATTCACTGGAGTGGCCAGATATGGCCTTCCCGCAGAGCAGCAAGAGGAGGCCGAACAGAAAGAGTCCCGGGGTGCTGTGGACCCCAGCTGCTGCCAGGCCCTCTGCCAAGGGAAGAACACTTGCCCTGACCCCGGCAGGCAAGGTCACTGTGTGCCTCAGGACCGGCCTAAAGGTCGGGTCCCCCAGGCTTCTGGAGTGAATTTTGCATTGAATAAAGTTTTGCAGTGGAAAGAACATGGGTCAAACAGGCCGCTCATCTCTGCAGGAAAAAGAAGACAGGTCTGGTAGAGTGGAGGACAGGAGACTACGGAGAGGTCAGAAGGGGAACATTTAATTTAGTTAAGGACTAAACCTAGGAAAGGCCACCATCCCTGCTTGACCTGGCTGTTGGCAAGCCCTTGCTCAGATGGTATAAAATCCCATGGTCTTCCTGGACATGATTCTTAATCCTGTCTCCACTAAGACACACTTGAGAGATGATCCTTACAGGTCTGATGCCCTGATGCCAGTAAAGGTTGCTCACTATGGACTGCTACAAAGACAAGACTGGCTGTGATTCTTGGCAGTTCCCAGCACCCTAACTCTCCCCCTTTTCACTGCTGGTGACCTGGTTACTAAGATGTGTGGAGCCCACATACTACTCACAACAGCCCCACTGCACTTCTCCGACATCAGCCTACAGTCTGCTTCGCAATTCCCTCCCTAGGCTCGGTGGTGAAACATGGGTTGGAAAGGTTAAGGGATGAAAAGTAGGAGGAAAGAAGAAAAAGTCCAAAGATGGTAAACTTTTACAACCAAGGCTGCAAGGCCAGAGTGAATGGTGGTAGATGGGGCAAGATTACAATAGTCCTCCCGTCCTCACATATGAGAGCTGCCCTTCCTTAGCCGGTAAAAAGGGACCCGCTCTGGGGTATCCTCTGTGAATACAAAGAAGCGCGCTTTTCCTTCTCCTCTACCATCCCTCTTCTCAACTCCCTCACCTCCTTCATTAGGGCAGAGGGAGAGCTTTACTTTGGCATGGCAGTTTAGGTAAACAAGGGAAGGACTGATTTCCTGTTGGATCCAGCAAACATCTCCCAAACAGTAACAACATTATACTCGCACATGCACCCAATGGTCTGTGAAAGAACGTGTAGCTGGCGGGGGAGCGTGTGGTGACTGATGACTAGATTCAGGCAGGGAGGTTACCTACAGCTTCTGGCTGGATCCAAGTTTCCAAGAAGGCCAGAAAAAGCAGGCCAGGCAGCCAGCCACCGGCTCTGGTCTCAGTCTTGCTGCCCACATCACACATTTGATAGGTGCAGCCAGTTCTAACTCTTGGAAAAAGCTATACAAGGGTTGTGCTGTTACACCTCTGACTTGAAAGGGAAGGATATGGGAAGATGCGGCTGGCATGACTTGTAACTAGATGAGGAATGTTAACAGAATAGCAACCACCAAATTCCAGACAGAACCAAAAATGTCTGATGATTTTTACCTCGGCATTCTTGTCTCAGAGAAACTGAAGTACTAGGAACCTCAGCTTACCATTCAGATGCCTAATTTCTTCCTATTCCACAAAGACTTCCACTCCATGAGGAGTATACTGGAACGCAAGGGGAATGTCTCTATCTACTATAAATTCCAGGTGATACTGGGATTCAGAAGTTCAACATACATGAAGCAACATGTAACACACAGCAGAGTGCGTTAGCTGTCTTCTCAAACATCTACCCGAGGAGCCAGTGGCAGCTACAGGGTGCTCTCCAGTTAGCTCAGTGTACAAAGGCATGGTGTGGATATGACCAAGGAGCTGATTCCTGTCTGGACAAGCTCAAGTAGTCCGTGCTGGGTCAGGGCAGGTGCTCCTTCTTACCTCCAGCCAGTATACATCAATTCCAGCTACTGGAAAAATACAACTAAAAAGCACACTCTCTACTAAGGGCCGAAGCAGGAGCACTCCTTAGCTTTCAGTTTTGGCTAAAAAAATCCTTTCTCTGGATCTACTTATAAGGATAAATCTGAAAGTTAGAGGTGGCTGACTGTTATCCGAAAAAAAGTGTAAGTTACTAGCCACCAAGTACACAGCATTAGAATGAGGACAAAAGTAACTTCTTGAAATTATGAGTACTAAAAGAAAACTGGGTAATAAACACGGGACTATGTGTTACCATCAACAATGCCCTTAGAAGCCAAAATGCTGCCAGAAAGGGGAAGCACCCTCAAAGGCAAGTGATAGGAACAATCACTTTTTTTTTTTTTACCACCCAAGGCCATTCTCAGCCTTGAAGAATCAAAACAGAGCAAAGGTCTACCTCAGAGGTATACTGTTCAGTACGAAACCTGGCTAGTTTCCTGCATTTCCTTTCAAATGCAGCCATACTGTTCAAACAGACTTCCCTGTGTTCTACGATGACAGCACAAGCTGTACAGCCAGCTGCCCTAAGCAGTGCTGGGGCAGAGGGTCGAGAGGACCTAATGACCCCTCCAAACTTGGAATGGAGGTATTGAACATGAACAAGGGACAGTTTCAGAACAGACAAAGGATGAGAAAAACAATGCTGAGGAACTGTAAGAGGGCTCTAAGACCGAAACAGCGGCAGGGATCAAGACCCACGGCCAGTGTCATTTGAGGAACGTTTGGACGGAGCCCCACTACACCATCTTCTAGGCAATGCTATAACCCATCATTGTCATGGGCACTAAATCATACAAAAATGAGGCTGCTGCCCTCACTGAAAGCACAATGAGACATCATTTCTTGCTCTCTCAGCATCTGGAGGTCCACCACTACGATTTCTTCAAAAACACTGAGAATGCAGATATGAGAAGGATAAAGCCTGAGCTGACTGCTCTGACTTGTCCACGTCTTTTAGGAAATCTCTTACTGCCCAGAGGTGTGTGACTCGCTGCTCTTCACTATAATGGACGAGCTGGTATGGCTTTTGCCAAATGCCTCTGGCAAAGGCAGAGAAGATCATACCAAGAACATGCTGTGTGCCAGATGCCTCCTGCAGGATGTCAGATTGGACAAAAATGGCGAAAGGCAAGAGGGTGGGGTGGGGATGTGCAAAGAGGGCAAGAAGGGGAGAGAAGCCACCACATACCAATGCCAGAAGAGTATTTTGTAGTATACTCTGGGGCACAGAGATGATCAGCAGTCTACTGCTGATCAATAAAACCAACAGATCCACTGAATCCACGCACAGCATTACGGGGTGAAGATAAGGGAAGAACTGCTCTCTAATTTCTTTAGGGGCATGACAAAACTGGCCAACAGCAGAGTGATGTATGTCATAAAATGGGCTTTAATGTCTTTCTCTTTCAACGTGATAGTACTGCTTAAACTGGAACTGGCACACAGCTCCCAAGACCGGCTTCCTGTAAGGAATGAAGCGGGCATGCCCCAGGCTGCCATGCGGCTGGAGCAGCCCCAGGCACTCAGCTTAGTACAAGCTCTGGAGTCCAAATACCTACACCTGCTGCAGTTCACCAACTTTGGGGTTCTGGAACCGGCAGTGCAGATTCTGTGAATACCAAGCACTCCAGATACCGTTCCATCTCCTTGTACTAACAGCTCCCTCCCCTCTGACCGCCCACCTCACCCGCCCCCTGCAATACTGCTGTTCTCAGCTTTGTGAGGTACTAAGGAACACCCTGCCTTTGCGGTGCCTTAATCTCCCATCATCACAGGTTTGAATCCTCTGTTTTGCATTTGCTTAAAACATCTTGGAAGTGTGACTTGCCCTGTCCAGAGGACTCTTGGAAGTCACATCTTCCAAGTTTCTTCCTAGCTGATGGCTTCCTTCCACGTCCAACACAGTTAAGGCAGTTCCAAAGAACTGCATTTAGGAGTGAAGACAAACAGGAGTCTGTCTTCCTCCTATACCTCATCAGCCCTTGTCTTGATCGCTTATCTCTTTCTTTCGTTAACATGCACATCTGCATGTACACAGAGCTCTGGAAAAATCCTCTGAAGACTGGAAATATTTTCTGAATTCCTGGAATTATCCCTGTCATCAAATGATGTTCAAACTGCAGACTGGTCTCTGCCTTCCCAGATGTCTTCCCGTTGCTTGGCTTCCAATTGTTTTCTCTCTGTAAATAAGGGCAGTGTTAAGATGGTTAAGTATAACTTCACATAACCAGTGACTTTCACTTAATCTGAATTACAAGGCAAACTTTAATCATGAGACAGGTGAATTCCCTGGTTTTCTCTTACCTGATTCCAAGAGTCAATATTTTTAACTTTCCAAGTGCTTTGTAAGTGGGAACAATGTTTCTCTTACTATATAATAAAAAGAGAAAGATCTGTGGCTAATAGAAATAAAAAGCATATAGAATAAGTCAGAACCGAGCAGGATCCAGATTTTTGTCTTGCTGATAACATATTTATTTTAATTATCTTTCTAAACTGTGTTAGTGCTTCAGTAAAATTGCCCATTATTCCCAGTCTACTGATCTATATAAATATTTCAATAGGCATCAAGAATATGTTTCAATATTTTTCTTCTACTTTTTTGCTCAAATGGAAATAGTAGCCACTGGGCTTTAGTCATATCTCTCTACTACAATTCTACAAAAAAAAGAAAGAAAAAAAAATTTCACAGGAAAATCAAATTTCAATATTTTCAGAGCACTTTCAGGAGCCAGAAATCTTCTGGAACACCAATTCCAACATGGAAAAATGACCACATATAATGGAGGGAAACTAAGAACTGTTTCTAAAAACAAAAAATGCACAAATCTGGGCAATCCATCTTCAAATTTTAACACAGAAGCTTAGTTTCCATTTAACACTTTCACCAATACCTGAGACAATAAAGACCTTACACGGTGTGGTGACCCAAGTACTTCACTAGATGCCACAATACCAGTTCTAATTTCATGGCTAGTCAGTCATTGATCTTGACACCATAAAATGTAGATGATTAAGCCTAAGTGCTTCCTTCCAAGGGCAATTATTTCGACTAAGAGATTTTGCAAGTCATGAACCAGGGGGATTACAGAAATCAAGGTGAGTTTAGAGTTAATTCTTGCTATTCTGACATATCTTTCCAAATCAGCAGAATCCCTTACGGAATTCCTATACTGTATTTGACTCAACTTTAAGGGCAAAGAACTTGATAAGGAAGCTAACTGGCACTTGGAAATGTGAGAAAGAGAAATTTGCTGCTATTTGGGCACCATCTTGTGGCATTATCTGAAAATAGCAGCAAAGTTACAAGAGGCAAAAAATGGGGGTCAGTAAATTCCAAACTGAAGGCTCAGTGTCATGTGACTCAGCTTTAAGGCAAGCTTAAATTGGGTTGAGATTCTCCAGGGAGATAGCACGAAGGATAACTGGCTTGTCTAAAGGATTCTGGGATTTCTTAGGAAGGCTGACTGTGGTTCTGATTCAGAGAAAAGTTAGGAGAGGATCTAAAGGCAAAGGCAACCTTGGATGAAAACAATCAAAAAGTGGTCCTGGGTTCCAAGAAAAAGTGAAGAAACTAGAAAAGTGAATTATTAGAACTCAGATTTTTCAATAAACTCAGAAACTTAAACCAGAGAGGCAATATGGAAAGCTTTAGGAAAAGAAATCCAGGAGCAGGAGAAAAACGAATGACTGGTCCCTAATCCACGATTTCAAAATCGAAGTAGCACTGAAAAAAAAGTTTTTTGTTTTTTAAAAAGTTTGGGGTCAAAACTCCTTTGGTGGTAAATATAACCTGAAAGGACATAAGGCCACAGAAATATTAATGCTAATGTGTTCGATTTTGGTGTTATGAAACATGTATTAATATATTATTTTTCTAAAATTGGAAAAGTTTAGAATTCTGAAACATTTCCTACACTAATGCTTTCCAACAAAAGACTGTAGATCTGTATTACCAAATATATGTAAATATAAGAGGAAATTCTGGTGGTAAACCATATGATAAAGTCAGCAAGAATAGAGAGACAAACTGAGAAGCACAAAGAAATAGTGAAAATGTGAGGCTTAAATTTATAAATATAGAACATGAACAGAATACAGAAATACATGTTAGGATGAGACCTAAAAATATTTTCTTCATCTTAAAAGAAAAAATGGAAGCTTGGAGGTGTTAAGTAACTTGCCTACGATTACATAATCAGTGAAAACCTGAAGCTGGAACCCAGGTCCTTAATTCTTAAATCAGCATACTTTCTACTGTCCTGACCTCTGAAGAGAGGATCTGAAAATATTTACACAGAAAAGGAACAAATGTGGGGGAAAAAAAGTATTTTGCGAAAGATAAAGAATAAACATGTTTCCACTTTATCAAAGAGAAAAGAAAGTAGGTAATAGCTGATAGACTGTATTAAAAAAGCTCCTATTAACTCCACCAATTAAAAAAAGTAAGAGAAAGCCCAACAGCAGCCATAAGGGCAAGGAACTAAAGAAGAATATAGTGTTAGCATGAAATGACTAACTAAAGCACTAACGTAAGCTGGCCCTGAAGACTTTTATTTCTCAGTATAATAAATAAATTGGCAGAAACGATTACATTAAATGAGTTGACTTCTCACTGAGGGAACAGAAAGTGCTAAAGATGAAAAAGGGGCCAGTTTGGTGTCGTGTTTACAAAAATAAAGAAAAGGGATGGAAATTAAAACCTTCAAAATTTACTTCTACACCTAAGAAAATAATGAAGAAAAATCATCACAAAATCCACTTGTAGCCACCTACAGAGTAATAATCAACCTGAAGACTTGAAGTACAAGTCTGGTCAAACTAATCTAACTGCCTTCTTTTATGGATTGACAGACCTGGTAGATCAAGGAGAGGTAACATAAATGACCTCTTCGTTTTAGATTTCAGGCTTACCAAGTATGTATTAATCATTAATATACTGGGAAAAAATAGTCTGGCTCACGTAAGTGTTAAGGGAGCATTTAACTCTAGAGGGTGGAATGATTATCAATGTATTAAGTATAACACGTGTTATTTACTTAGCAATAATTGGTGAAATGGTCAGTCAGTCCATAAACATTTTCATCTCTGATATAGGCCAGAGACGTGAGTTTACTAAACAGCAGGTGACACCAAAAATATGGATAAATACTGCATTCCACAGAAAAAGGTCAGATTAAAATGAAAGGAAATGTGGTTAGAAATGAAGGGAACTTCACGTCCAGGGAGAAAAGACACCAAGAAAATGCCGTAAGACCTAGATTATGAGTCAGCAATGCAGCACTGTTCTTGAAGGCAGAATAATGGAATTCCTAAAAAGGATTTCAGAAGGCAGCTGACTGTGATTAAATTTTTATTACAGTTGACTAAGTATCCTATAGAGATGACTTTACTTTTAAGTTCTCAGTGATTTCATTAATCAAACTAAGGGATCAAATTATTGTTTACCTAACTCTGCCTCTCAGGCCTATGACCCAAAAGATGGCCTTTTAGAACCAGCCAATTAATCATATACCCCCCAAGAATAAAATGGAACAAAGTTATGAAATAAAATTATGGCAGGCTTTGAAAATGAGAGTGGCTTATTCTGAAAACTTTGATTCCAACTTTAGGTGGGAATCAAATGTTCTGATAAGTGGAACATGGGGAAATTTTACACGTATTCCTGAGTCTGGTCTTTAAAATGTGGTTTTATCATTTAGTGTGAATCCTTGATTTAAAACGTGATTAAGTCAAATACAAAGTACTCAAGGACGATCTATGTTTTCATTTCCCACTCTTAGTATAGTTCTAATCTGTCATGCGCTCTGCTAGACTAAAAGATCTATCTGTTCCTCACACTCAGGGACTTGTGTCTAAAGTTCTTATTTTCCAGATATATAAAATATGATTTGCTTAAAATGATTTGAGTACTTCCTTTTTCTCGATTCTCCCCAGAGTAGCTTTAATTTCTTAATCTCCTTTTTAAGGATTAAGACAAAGACTTCTCAATAAAAGGATAAGAAGACCAAAGTAGGGTAAAGGAAGTTATCAGGAAAGTATTTATACCTCAAAATCCCAAATTCCAAATTCATTAATTAGAAGGGTTCCATATGTAATGTTCAACTCTGGATTTTATAAAGAAAATCATGGAGGACTTGAAAGGGTTCAGAGTAGAATCATGAGTGAAATAAGACATATGAAGAAAAATTAGAGTAACAAATGTCATTCATGTATTCAGTCAATGAATATGCACACTGAGTATCTCTTTATGAACTAGGCACTGTGCCAGACAGCAGAACTCTTGAAGTGGGAAAAAGAAAGGCTAGGAAATTATTCTATAGTATTAGTAATAAAAGTACCTATATCAGGATGGCACAAAGATTTCAATTTCGATTTCTATGCTAATTCTGATCTATTGGCTACGGTCAAGTCAAAACTCACCAAGAGTGTCATGACTGATTAGCACTGTCTGTCATGGATAATGAATGGGGAGCAACAGTACACAGTACACATTTGTCATTACTGGCTTATATTATTATAATGAATACTAATTTCCCAAGAGTCACATAAATAATAGTATTCTAAATACGTAAAGCACCTTTTAAACATTTTTATACATGTTAACTTACGTTGCTCAAAAAATTCTCCATGGTTAGGTAAGTCAGGCATTGCTTTCACTTTGTTGGAAACTGGGGCACAGAGAAGTATAAGAAAATTGCCCATGGCCATATAGCTAGTTAATGGCAAAAACTCTATTATAGCCCAGATCCTCTCACTCCTAAATGATCTGCCCTGATCTTTACAGTTAAAGGCTGTTAGAACAGAATGATGTCCAGATGTTCCTGAATTTCTACTAAATAAAAAAGAAGAGGAAACTGTTTTAAACTATTGTACAGGTTTAAGTTAGACCTATGGAAGAATTTTCTGACAGTAAAAGCTCTAACCATTGGAAAGGATAACTAAAAAGAAGCCTGTCATATTTTATTTTCTGAAGACCTTAAAATGTTTTAATTTTTTTTTTTGGAAAAAAATGTTAATTACCCCAAAACTCCTTCAAAAGGGATTACACTATTATAAAAGGACCATGGGTTTTAATTAGAGAGGGCTAGGTTCAAATGTCTCCTTTCAATTTACCAGTTGGGTGACCTTAGACCAGCTACTTCACCTCTCTGGGCCAGCTCTAAACTGGAGATAATACGATCCCCATCCAGAGTTATCATAACATGTTATATTGACAGGAATTTCCTTCCAATCCTTTTAATTGCAAAAACCTCTATGTGGCTTTTAATCTTAAAATCTTCAGAACTGAAGAGAGAGGAGAAACAACTGCTTAAAATATCAGGTTCATATTTTCTTTCTTACTCAAGGCAGATATCCCCACCAGACTGCAAGTCTTAAGGAGAGGAACAACATCTTCTGTTTCTCTAACTTTCCTAATTAGGGAGCACAATGCCTTGCACAGGGTAGGTACACAGTGAATTCCAAATGTAGTTGATAGTGTATCACAGGCAATTGAAAATAAAAAGAGTAATGACAAGAAAAAAATACGTACTGGAATCTGTGCTGGACTCACCATAAAATGATATTTTGCTACTATTACTAAAAACAGCAGCAGCTCGTATTTATCACACACTTATTATAGGCCTAGAGAAACAGGAGGGAGAGTGTTCCTATCGTTTTTAAAGATGACTAAGTATCTTTTGTGGATTATCTCACTTGATTCCCATTTTATGGATGAGGAAACAGAGGCCTCCAGAGAGTAATTACCCAACTGGTAATTTGCCTAAGGTGACATAGCCAGTAAATGGCAGAGTTTAGATGTAGACCCAGGCAGTCTGATTCCAGAGTCTATAATGTTATTTCCTATGCTGTACTGACCCCTTTCCCTCCAGTGGAAGAAGAACTGGAACAGAAGTATCTGTTCTGTTTAATACCTAAACAGTACTTTTAATTTCCACAGAAAAAAATCTTTAAGTGAGAAGTCTTGGGCTCCATGCAATTACAAGAGTATATGCTCAATGCATAAAGAAGCCAGAAAGCTATATCAGGAATTTTTCCATACGCATTTTCTCAGATATAAAGAATGGGAGAGTTCTGAAACATAATAAAGGAAGAGTCCTCTATAACCTGTAAAGATTCAGGACCAATGGATAGGAGAAACTTACCACCGTGGGTCTCTATTCACAACTAAATGCCTTCTTTAAAAAAGTAAGTAACAGGGTACCCACTTAGCCAACAGCCTCATTTTTAATTTCATCACTGAAATGTCCTTTGCATAGCTGAGCATTTAAAACAAATTCAAGGGGAACAGTATGCTGATGTGCCTACAGAGAAACAGAGGGGGATACTCAGGTGATAGCCATACAAAACTATTATTGCAGTACCTGTAGAAATACAAGTGATATTACACACATAGGGAAGCAGGAAACATTGCAAAAAGAATCACATCTCCTTTTATAGATACCATTGCTATTACCCTCTATTGATTTTCTGAGATAACTGTGGTTATCACAGAGAAATCATTTTCCTCAGAGATAACCAATTAATAAAGGGTTAAGGACACTGCACATTCTACTTTAATCTAGCTCTGACAGTGCCATATATAAAAACCAGAGGAATCTTCCCCTGTTTCTATAGTCTGTAGGAAGCCTTTGAGTCAAGAATGCATGGAAAAAATCAAAACTGCCTCATTATAATCATTAAGGTTTCAAAAATTAGTTGGGTTCAACTCTGAAACTCTAGCACCTGCCATGACACCCTCTGTCACTGGTTATCTGGCCAGTGCAGCTGAGAGTCTGCAAGCTGCCTGCTATCACCAAAGCAGAGTGGACAGGAAGTATTAATGGCCTTGTTAGACCGGCAATAAACAAGGAGTTTGAAACTTCCATTCGTTTAGTGGAAAAATGAAGTTACTTTTCGGTAAGTGGAATTTTCGGAATAAATTGTCTTCACAGATTCCACAGATCGAGGGCTAAGGCAATCAGACTGTCTAAAGCCTGAAGGTTGATAAAAAGCACTTAAGTGCTAACCGGAGTCCCAAGCCTTTACATACAAGTCAACAGCCTATAAAGGGGAGAGAGACATTTAACCTCAACTACAAACTATAGGGAAAGAAAAACCCTGCTTGTGGATCAGTTGAAATATTCTGAGGACTCTTAAGTACTGGAAAATAATCAGAAGATTAGGCTAACCTAGATGTGCTCTAATGGAGCCACTCAGGACTGTCTTTAAAGAAAAAATTACCTTCTACAGTTATTATCAATGTCAGATGCTGCCTTCTCCTTAATTTGTCTTCTATCTAAGATCTAAACCATCTGATAATATCATGGCAATCATGGCCCAGTAAAACCACAGCAAATAATGTTTTCTGCCTGGGAGACTATTATGTCTTCATAGGAATATTTTTCTGAGAGTCGGGAGCAAGAACTATAGAAATAGCCATGGATAAGCTAAAAGGACTGAACCTATCTCTTGGAAAACAACAGTAGGAACATGGATTAAGATGCCTTGGTGTGGAACAGGCAGACAAATTCTAAAATGTCTTCCTCCTAAATATAAGGCATGAAAACAATTTCAATATATGTAGGAGGCTTCTAGGAAATGGAAATGCCGAAATGGAATGGGCTTCCTTCTTTTTTTTTTTTTAAACACATGCCTTATAGTGAACTCTAAAGGGACTAAAGAAAACACCATCAACTTCAACTCACCGCGGGCTTCTTGCAGTTTCTTAAGTTCTGCTTCCCGTTCGGTTTTGCTCTGCTTACTTCGAACCCCAAGGGCACTGATGACTAACCTTCTGGCTAGGGCTGCTGAAGTCTCAGGACGCTCCTTTGCTGGCTGGAGAAACTCTGAATGGGAGAAAGGGAGGGAGCAGGAGGGAGTAAGGAAGAGAAAGCACTCTAGCTCCAAGTGATTTAACTCAGTAATTAACATACCAAATAGACTAACAAGGGCTGTATCAGCAGTAATTAATACAAGCCTGATAGATGAAGAGCAGAGGAAATTAACATGGCAAAGCACAAACAACCCTGCCTTCATTATCTGTATTAACACAATTTCTTATAGTGACTCTATCAAACAGCTAAACACAGAGGTAAACTAGATAAGGATGTCATCAGAAAATGGTTGCTGCATGGCTTGCAGTTAGTATCTCCCACTCTCTCCAAGTGGCTACTCCAGTGCTATATTTCCAACACAGCCTTTTCTCCTTAAAATAATATTTCCTTTAACACTAAAAATAAAAGTGATATGTCCTTAGAACTCTGGATGCTATACAAGTGCTGGAAAAAACAATATCACCGCTATCAACAAGAAAAAGCTCCTGAGATTATAGGCTTACCAGCATAAGCTCTAGCTTTGGCCTTGGCTGCTCTCGTAGCCTGCGACAAGGGCCGGATCTTCACCATGGTATGTTTACTACCCAGAGCATCACGAGCTGTTAAGAGAATAAATATAAAGAAGTAGAAGACATGAAGAAGAGTGATGCAAAAAAAAAATTTAAGGCTAGTTCTTAAAAGTATTTCCTAGATGTTATCCTTTATTTTTCATCATGAGCAAAAGAAATGGTAAGCTCTAGAAAATCCGTAAGGAACAAAATGGCAGTGATTATTTTAGAACAGGGATCAGTAAACTATGGCTTTGTGACCAAATCCAGCCAACCACCTGTTTCTGTAAAGTTTTACTGAAACAGAGCCATGCTCATTCATTTGCATACTGTCTAGGGATGCTTTCTGGCTACAACACAAGAGTTAAGTAGTGACAGAAACCTTATACCCTAAAATATCTACTATCTGGCTCTTTACAGAATAAGTTTGCAGACCCCTATTTTAGGTGATTCAGACAGGAATCAACATCTCTAATTTCTTTGAATGCCTCTGCATCAGATCTATCATGAGGCCAATGATATAAGTGAAAAGGCCAAATCATATATTCGGAAAGTAGGTATTACAAATGCTCACTGGACAGGTTAAAGGGCTACTGCAAATTCATTTGTCGGGGAGGGGGGGTAGAATCAAAAATATTTTAAGATTTAGTCATACTGGCTTCTTAAATCTTTACGTATAATCTGTCTATGCACTATCATAATGACAGCTATGCAGCAAATAACCTTGGAAGGAGCTCTCTCTCCAAATACCACTGGATTAGGATAAAAAGGGAGAGGGGGAGCAAATGGGTACCAAAGTAACATGCCTCAAAAACCTCTACCTGCCAATTATCTGTATTGACTGAATAAAATGTCAGGTGGCTGGAACAGAAAGCAAATAAGGACAAGTAGTCCTTAGGAGACTACTTGTAAGAGAAAGTAGGAGAAAACGGACAACAAGCACACTGAAATCCATTGGGTGAATACCTGTAATCGGACTGGAGAATACTCCTAGGGCGTGTGTATCATCCACCCATTTAATATCAAATCCTTTCTTTCTGCAACAAAAGAACAGAATTTTATTCCTTAAAATAAAATTTACTTTTAAAAAACATCTTTCAAATAGAGTCTCATAAAGCATTTCATGATGAGATAGAAACACTCAACAAGCACACAGGTGGAATGGGGATAATGACACACAAAATGGCTTGGGGTACAGAAGAAGCCACTGAACTTTAAAAGCAATAATACCATCATAAAGAACTACCTGGGAGCATTTTACATTGTAAGCCAGTTTACAGACATCAACTAATTAATCCTCACGTGTTCCCTGGGGAGGTAAAGTATTTATCACACTATTTACAAGAGATGTTTTTAGGGGACTGGAACTAGAAGAGGTGGAACGAGGAAGCATAGGAGGGGCAGAAGAATATTAGAGGAGGAGGTAGGCAGGGAAGGTCATCTGGATTTAATGCAAATATAGGCTCAAGGACAGAGACAAGAGACAGAGAGGAAGAGGGAGACAGGTCATTCAAAGCAAAATCAATCAATCAATCAAATAAGGGAGAAAAGGGACAACTCTAATCAGAGAGGCTGACCTATTCTTCTTTCCAGTTGTAGAAGTGAAGTAAGAAAGGGAAACTCAGGTTCTGCCACCTTCAGACCATGGGCAGGTTTAATCTCTCTGTAAGCTAGGTCTGCTCATCTGTAGAAATGGGTACAGTTCCTTCATAACAGAGTTGCTGTGAAAACGGAAGTGAGATCATCCATGACAAGGTAAAGGGCACAGTGTTGAGCACTTAGTGGACATCTAATAAATGAATAGTGCCCATTATTTTTTATTATTAATAGCAATATTCATCAGGAAGATGATTAATATTGATGAAGATGTGATTAAAATATGAAGTTGACTCTGGTGTTTGACTCAACAGGCATTATTATTATACGCTTTTGCACCATGACCTTTTCTTTTTTTTATAAAGCACTATAAAGAAAAAAAAAAGGCAACTGCTAAAATATCTTCCCTCTTTAACAACTAGTCAAGAAAAAATTTCCTTTGAAGGAAAAAGGAATAAAGAGGCTTTGAAGGTTAGTTAGACAATTTCCTGAATGTAAGGGTCAGTTTGACCATCGCATAAAATGACCACAGGGGTTGAAGACTATGAGAAAGTTCAACAGTGGAAGTCTATATTATAAGATAGTTGACAGAAGAAAGAGAAAAACTTAGATGGGCTCTGGAGGGCCTTTTAGACTTCAGAATTTCATAACCCTTTAAAATGCTTCCCCCTTTTGAGAATGTTTTCCTGTTTCATAGAAAAATGATCTGCAGGTAAGATTAGGAAGAAACAAAGCAAGGGAAGTTAATAATTCTTAAGAAATAACTAATCTTCAGGAAATTCCAGACATCAACAAAATCAATTCTTGGTCTTAAAAGTCATCATTATTAATGACAACCTAAGGTAGTTCTAATTTTGGATTTAATCTCATTGACTGCTTTTTAAAACCTATTATGCACTTTATCCGGAACAGACCCTGATACCGAGTCTTAACATAATTGTAATGAATTAGACTGACTGATCTACACTATATGTTTAGTGTAAGATCTATGGCAGAGAGTGTTAACTGTCCTCCATGATCTAGTCACTCCTCCTCTCTTTTAGTTACATAACTGATAAGTGCTACTCCTGTCCCCTCAACCAACAAAATTCAAGTGAGATACCTGGCTGCTAGTTTTGCCTGTTCTAGAGCTTTACAAAAAAACAGGGTGCTTGTTTTTGTACATAAAGTTTCAATGAATACAGCCACACTCATTGTCTGTAGCCACACCTGTTGTCTATGGCTACTTTTGTGCAACGATGGCAGAGTTGCCTAAAATAATTACTATCTAACCCTTAAGGAAAATTTGGGAGCTATACCCTAATTCAAGATGTACACGAATTGAATTTTAACTTTAAATTTGTATATCAGACAACAGACCTGGTTCATTGTTAGATCTGGTTCATTGTTAATGTCAGGATTGGAGCATTAAAGTATAATCCCTTCTTGGTAATGACTTTCTTCCAGACCCTGAAAATCTTTTTCTTAATAACTTATTTTTGGGATTATTTCTTTATTCCTGAAGCTTATTTTTTCTTATAAGCTAAAGATACAGAGGTATACTTCTGACTCTTTTACCTTCTCATACATATGTATGAATTACATACATATATAAGAGGTAGTGCAATTATTCTCAAACCCACTTATATCAGTTTTAATTTACATTTTCACTACATAATTTAATTTATTAAATAAAATTAAAACGATGAAATATGAGTGTGAAAAAGAAAAGTTGTGTCTATGGTTTGGAAGACTAGAGAAAGATAAAGTCACTAAAAAAACCGAAACAGCTATTATCAATTATGTTTGGGCAAAAGAGCTAAAAAAAAAAAAAAAAGAGAGAGAGAGAGAGAGAGAGAGGGAATTCCCTGGTGGTCCAATGGTTAGGACCTGGCACTTTCACTGCTGTGGCCTGGGTTCAATCCCTGGTCAGGGAACTAAGACCCTGGAAGCCATGCGGCACAGCCAAAAAAAAATTTTACGAAGAGAGAGAGAGAGAAAACATTTTAACCTATAAGGAATTTGCACTCAGGTGACTCTGAAGGGACATTAAAGTTCTTGCTGGAAGACACAGGTGATATCAGGGTGACATATAAGAACTCAATAGAAGATAGTCTGCCATCAACAGACTAGTTACTTAAAAAAAAAAAGGCCTTGGCACCACATCAAAGACTGGCAAGTAAATGGACATTTATATGTCTTAAAATAAACTGGTCGAGACATATAACAATCATTTTTTTATCATTCTCTACTTGACTATTTCTATCTCGGTGGTCAGAATAACCTCAAATCAATAATTTAATTTACAGCTCTTTTGGACTGTTAGGGCCCCTGGTGCCTGGCAGAAGAAAACACATATCCTCTCAAGAGATATCCTCTTCTTTTACTGTAAGCCTCAATTCTCATAAGTAAAATTCCAAAGGAAATGGTCAGCTGTACAGTTTTTTAAAAAAGTAACTAAACCTCCAAAAAAGAAGCAAGGCACTATGAGTGAGAATTTGCAGAAAGAGAATTAAAAGGACTTCAGGTAAAGAAATTACCAGACATAGACTACAGAAGGTCTATGTTCAATATACTTCTTGAAAATATTTGGAGAAAAAAAAGAAACTAATGACCATGCAGATTTGAAAAATAGAGAACTTTGAAAAATGAGAAACATAAAATGAAATTTAAAAATTCAATGGACAGATTTAACAGCAAATTAAACACAGCTGAAGAAATCAGAAAGCAGAAATTAGAGCTAAAAAAATTACTCAGCATGTAATGGAGACAAAGAAATGGAAAATATGAAAGAGATAACACGAGGATTAAGTGAGAAGGTTTAATCTACTTTTAATTGGCATCTTAGAGAATATAAAAGAGACTAGTACAGAGGCAATATTTGAAGAGAGAATGTCTAGTCTTCTCCAAAACCAATGAAAAATACAAGCTCAATAATAATAATAACAAAAGAAACACAAAGCCACATCATACTGAAAATGCACAATACCAAAGACAAAACATTAAGAGCACCCAAAGAGAAAAGACAGATTACTCTCAGAAGCAATAGTCAGATTTTCAGCTGGCTTCTCATCCTACACTAAGAAAGCCAGGAGAAAGCAGAATAAAAATTTCAAGTTTCTGAGAAAAACAATTACCAACCTAAGATTCTCTACCCAGCAAAAATGTCTTTCAAGAATGAAGTTGAAATAAAGCCATTAAGAAACAACGACGATGATGACAACAAAACCCAACTAAGTGTGTTACCAGCAGACTGTTACTAAATTAAATACTAAAGAACATGTTTCATTCAAGAGGAAAAAGATTTCAGATGAAAGGTATAAGACACAAGAAGGTATAAATGAAGAATACAGAAAGTGGATGAATCTGAATGCTGATAATATAAAATAATAATGTAACATCAAATGGAATTTAAAAAGAAAAAAAGATTCAAAATACTAAATCACAATAGCATATTAGTTGGAGGTTCGGGAGACACTGGAATGGAATTGGGGAATGGAGTTTAAAACCCTTAGAATGTTTGGAAAGAGTGTAAAAATATTAACTTTAGCCATTGATAAATTAAGCAGGCATTTTATAATTTCTAAAGTAACCACCAAACAATAGAAACAGGATCATTTCCCAAATATATGGAAGGAGAAAAAAATACCTCATCAATCCAAAAGAAGGCAAGAGAAAAGAGAAAAATATGGGACAAGTAAACACACAAAAAAAGATGGCAGGCATACATCCAAATATATCAATAATTACAATAAATATAAATGGACTAAATGTACCATGAAGACAGATTCCAAAGTCATTATTGATGACATTCTTCTTAAATGCTAAAATGGGGTCTAGAAAGACTATTTAGCATTTTTTAAAGGAACTGAGAAGAAGAGTGGTTTGATACGGATTTCTAACGGACTTGGAAAAGACAATAAACAAACTTGATGCTAAAGTAAACGCCGGGAATAGAAAAACAAAAAAGATGATCTTTCAGAAGACATTTTAAGAAAACTTCATTCCACCTTCCCTAACATCCCCAATCATTTGCAAGTACTTACTGATAAGTGCAGAAAATCCGTAGAAGATCTTCAGTACGAAATTCTTGGGGGAAGTCATAAATTTCAATGACATGTGGGAATTCACAATCACTGAGGTCAATATCAGGAACTTCATGGTTGTAATAATCAAATATAGGTTCTTGGATGCTTTCTCTATTCTTCATATTCCCTGATAACTAGAGAGGAGGAAGCATATATGTGACTGTTACATCAAGCCAGAGCATTGTAAAATATCCTCCCATATATAAACAATCCTTTTTGTCTCCATGTTCCTATTCCTTAACCTTTATCATTTGTCTCTGTTCATGAACACAGTAATGACTGGGCTCTATCACCCAGCTTATATTATACATGTGGAATACTTTGATTAATGTGGTGAGTTATGAACAACACATTTTAGAAAATGAATTTCAGAAAATAGCTGAAGAGATGAATTAATAACATTTGTTTTATTTGAACTTATTGATCAGACCCATAGTTTTGTTTCTGAAAGTGAACAAAAACAAAACAAAATTTTTAAGAATAAAAACACTTTGTTAGTCTACCTTTCGTTGACAGTAGCTTACAAAGAAATTTGTTATGACAAATGTAAGTGGCACAAATAATTATATTTAAGTTCCCTAGCATGAGAGCTACCTAAAGGAATTTCCATAAAGCAGGTTAATACAGGAATTAATAGTAATGAAGAATACTTAAAATTCTACTATTCTATGGTGTGCAGATTAAATGAGATGATGCAGTAAGTGTTAGCACACTACGTGTCACCTAAGTAAGAATTCAATTTCAACCCAATTTAAACATATTTTAACTAGGTGCTAAATCTATTATAGGCCAAGCACCATGTTATTTCTACCCTGCTTAGGATGTAGAAATCAGGAAGAGAATATTCCTCACACCGTAACAATGAGAAAAGACCAACTGACCTATAAAATCATAACTTTTCTTGAGTTTACCATACAGCTGAGTATGCAACACAGAGTACACAAGAAAACTGAAATCCACAGGATGACATGTCCCTCCAAAGAGAAACAGAATATATAAACTTTTTTGCCTCTGGCAGATCATGGGAAGAAGTGGCCACCACATGAGTGGGCAAGAAGATATCAGCTAAATGTTTAACAAATCCTTAAAAGCCTACAGTGGACTGGTGTATCAGTTTAGAATAACTGAGAGCCCCAGAAAGGAGGGTAATCTGCAATTACTTGCAAGTCCATCCTTATGCCAGTGCCACACTGTCTTGATTACTGTTGTTTTATAAGTTTTGAAATCAGGAAGTTTGAGTCTTCCTACTTTGTTCTTTTTCAAAATCATTTTGGCTATTCTGAGTCCCTTGCATTTCCAAATGAATTAGAGGATCATTTTGTCAATTTCTGCAAA